>NC_041383.1:288539684-288635476 GCF_002162155.2 Triticum dicoccoides | reverse complement strand
ACTTTGAGTACCTCAAATCCTCTTAGCAGGCTTGTGAAAGCTTCATTCAACCCGATTTTAGCGGATGAGATCCTCTCAACCACCGTACCCATTAAGGTACAATGTGCCTCTGAGATAGCCGCTTGCTCCAGAAGATCCATCAATATGTCCGGTTATACACCGGGCAGTCCCAGGCTTTTTCTGTTGGTCTCCTTAGGAGCCGATAACTCCAGACTTCGGGCGGCCGAAGAGTTATCTTCTTGCCTTTGTGGACCAGGAGAAATCCTCCACGACGACACCTCAGGGTTGTCCGTCTCACGAGGTGGGGAAGCAGGAGGAGGCGTTTCGCTCTCCATCATCTCCGGAAGAAGATCCCCCGAAGACAAACATTGTGGAGAAGGGCTATGAGTCGGACTGCAAAACATATGGCTCGGTTGTTATTTTTAGGAAAAAAGCAGGGCATATTTACCTATGTACCTTTGTTCACTTACAGCTCAGTTGACGGCTGACCCCCTTGTGGGCGCTGTGCGGTAAGGATGCCCTCTGGGCAGGGCCCCCTGGTGAAGGTTTTTCTCTCGTTTGGAAACCTCCATTTCCAAGTCTTCGGGGGCTGCCCTTTTCTTCCCGTGGGGAGAGGGGATTCTAGATTCACCTCCCTGATCATCCTCCTTCCCGGAGGCACTAATTCCCCTGGTTTGGATGTGTAACATATCAAGCCTGCTTTTGGCTTCTCTATGTTGGAAATATGCCCTAGAGGCAATAATAAATTAGTTATTATTATATTTCCTTGTTCATGATAATCGTTTAATATCCATGCTATAATTGTATTGATAGGAAACTCAGATACATGTGTGGATACATAGGCAACACCTTGTCCCTAGTAAGCCTCTGATTGACTAGCTCGTTGATCAATAGATGGTTACGGCTTCCTGACCATGGACATTGGATGTCATTGATAACGGGATCACATCATTAGGAGAATGATGTGATGGACAAGACCCAATCCTAAGCCTAGCACAAGGATCATGTAGTTCGTATGCTAAAGCTTTTCTAATGTCAAGTATCATTTCCTTAGACCATTATATTGTGCAACTCCTGGATACCGTAGGAATGCTTTGGGTGTACCAAACGTCACAATGTAACTGGGTGGCTATAAAGGTGCACTACAGGTATCTCCGAAAGTGTCTGTTGGGTTGGCACGAATCAAGACTGGGATTTGTCACTCCGTGTAAACGGAGAGGTATCTCTGGGCCCACTCGGTAGGACATCATCATAATGTGCACAATGTGACCAAGGGGTTGATCACGGGATGATGTGTTACGGAATGAGTAAAGAGACTTGCCGGTAACGAGATTGAACAATGTATCAGTATACCGACGATCGAATCTCGGGCAAGTACAATACCGCTAGACAAAGGGAATTGTATACGGGATCGATTGAGTCCTTGACATCGTGGTTCATCCGATGAGATCATCGTGGAACATGTGGGAGCCAACATGGGTATCCAGATCCCGCTATTGGTTATTGACCGGAGAACGTCTCGGTGATGTCTGCATGGTTCCCGAACCCGTAGGGTCTACACACTTAAGGTTCGATGATGCTAGGGTTATAAAGGAAGTTTGTATGTGGTTACCGAATGTTGTTAGGAGTCCCGGATGAGATCCCGGACGTCACGAGGATTTCTGGAATGATCCGAAGGTAAAGATTTATATATGGGAAGTCTTATTTTGGTCGCCGGAAAAGTTTCGCACTTTATCGGTATTGTACCGGGATTGCCGAAAGGGGTCCGGGGGTCCACCGGGGGTTCACCTGCCCCGGGGGGTCACATGGGCTGTAGGGGGTAAGCCTTGGCCTATATGGGCCAAGGGCACCAGCCCCAAGAGGCCCATGCGCCAAGATATAAGGAAAAGGGGAGAGTCCTCAAGGGGGAAGGCACCTCCGAGGTGCCTTGGGGAGGATGGACTCCTCCCCCCCCCCTTGGCCGCACCCCTTCCTTGGAGGAAGGGGCAACGCTGCGCCTCCCCCCTCTCCCTTGCCCCTATATAAAGGGAGGGGAGGGAAGGGCAGCCGCACCTGAAGCCCTGGCGCCTCCCTCCCTCCCGTGACACCTCCTCCTCTTTCGCAGGTGCTTGGCGAAGCCATGCAGGATTGCCACGCTCCTCCACCACCACCACGCCATTGTGCTACTGCTAGATGGAGTCTTCCTCAACCTCTCCCTCTCTCCTTGCTGGATCAAGGCGTGGGAGACGTCACCGGGCTATACGTGTGTTGAATGCGGAGGTGCCGTCCGTTCGGCACTAGGATCTCCGGTGATTTGGATCACGACGAGTACGACTCCTTCAACCCCGTTCTCTTGAACGCTTCCGCTTAGTGATCTACAAGGGTATGTAGATGCACTCTCCTTCCCCTCGTTGCTGGTTTCTCCATAGATAGATCTTGGTGACACGTAGGAATTTTTTTTGAATTTCTTCTACGTTCCCCAACAGTGGCATCATGAGCTAGGTCTATTGCATAGATTCTTTGCACGAGTAGAACACAAAGTAGTTGTGGGCGTTGATTTTGTTCAATATGCTTACCGTTACTAGTCCAATCTTGTTTCGACGGTATTGTGGGATGAAGCGGCCCAGACCGACCTTACACGTACTCTTACGTGAGACAGGTTCCACCGACTGACATGCACTTGGTGCATAAGGTGGCTAGCGGGTGCCAGTCTCTCCCACTTTAGTCGGAACGGATTCGATGAAAAGGGTCCTTACGAAGGGTAAATAGCAATTGACAAATCACGTTGTGGCTTTCACGTAGGTAAGAAAACGTTCTTGCTAGAAACCCATAGCAGCCACGTAAAACATGCAAACAACAATTAGAGGACGTCTAACTTGTTTTTGCAGGGTATGCTATGTGATGTGATATGGCCAAGAAGAATGTGATGAATATATGTGATGTATGAGATTGATCATGTTCTTGTAATAGGAATCACGACTTGCATGTCGATGAGTTTGACAACCGGCAGGAGCCATAGGAGTTGTCTTTATTTATTGTATGACCTGCGTGTCATTGAACAACGCCATGTAATTACTTTACTTTATTGCTAACCGGTAGCCATAGTAGTAGAAGTAATAGTTGGCGAGACAACTTCATGAAGACACGATGATGGAGATCATGATGATGGAGATCATGGTGTCATGCCGGTGACGATGATGATCATGGAGCCCTGAAGATGGAGATCAATGGAGCTATATGATATTGGCCATATCATGTCACTACTATATAATTGCATGTGATGATTATTATGTTTATGCATCTTGTTTACTTAGAACGACGGTAGTAAATAAGATGATCCCTTACAACAATTTCAAGAAGTGTTCTCCCCTAACTGTGCACCGTTGCTAAAGTTCGTCACTTCTAAGCACCACGTGATGATCGGGTGTGATGGATTCTTACGTTCACATACAACGGGTGTAAGACAGATTTACACACGCGAAACACTTAGGGTTAACTTGACGAGCCTAGCATGTACAAACATGGCCTCGGAACACAGAGATCGAAAGGTCGAGCATGAGTCGTATAGTAGATACGATCAACATGAAGATGTTCACCGATGATGACTAGTCCGTCTCACGTGATGATCGGACATGGCCTAGTTGACTTGGATCATGTAATCACTTGGATGACTAGAGGGATGCCTATCTGAGTGGGAGTTCATAAGATGAACTTAATTATCCTAAACATAGTCAAAAATTTCTTTGCAAATTATGTCGTAAGCTCGCGCTTTAGTTCCACTGTTTAGATATGTTCCTAGAGAACATATAGTTGAAAGTTGACAGTAGCGATTATACGGACAGTAGAAAGCTTATGTTCTTAATGCACCGCTTAGTGTGCTGAACCCCAAACGTCGTTTGTCGATGTTGCAAACATCGGACATACACGTTTTCATAACTGCGTGATAGTTCAGTTAAACGGTTTAGAGTTGAGGCACCGGAGACATTTTCGAAATGTCGCGGAACATGTGAGATGTTTCGAGGGCTGAAATTGGGATTTCAGGCTCGTGCCCACGTCAAGAGGTATGAGACCTCCGACGATTTTCTTAGCCTGCAAACTAAGGGAGAAAAGCTCAATCGTTGAGCTTGTGATCAGATAGTCTGAGTGCAACAATCACTTGAATCGAGTGGGAGTTAATCTTCCAGATGAGATAGTGATGTTTCTCCAAAGTCATTGCCACCAAGCTGCTAGAGCTTCGTGATGAACTATAACATATCAAGGATAGATATGATGATCCTTGAGGTTCACGATGTTTGACACCGCGAAAGTAGAAATCAAGAAGGAGCATCAATTGTTGATGGTTGGTGAAACCACTAGTTTCAAGAAGGGCAAGGGAAAGAAGGGATACTTCATGAAACGGCAAATCAGCTACTGCTCCAGTGAAGAAACCCAAGGTTGAACCCAAACCCGAGACTAAGTGCTTCTGTGATAAGGGGAATAGTCACTAGAGCGGAATTACCCTAGATACTTGGTAGATAAGATGGCTGGCAAGGTCGATAGAAGTATATTCGATATACATTATGTTAATGTGTACTTTACTAGTACTCCTAGTAGCACCAGGGTATTAGATACCGGTTCGGTTGCTAAGTGTTAGTAACTTGAAATAAAAGCTACGGAATAAACGGAGACTAGCTAAAGGTGAGCTGACGATACGTGTTGGAAGTGTTTCCAAGGTTGATGTGATCAAGCATCGCTCGCTCCCTCTACCATCAAAATTAGTATTAAACCTGAATAATTGTCATTTGTTGTTTGCGTTGAGCATAGACATGATTGGATTATGTCTATCGCAATACGGTTATTCATTTAAGGAGAATAATGGTTACTCTATTTATTTGAATAATACCTTCAATGGTCTTGCACCTACAGGAATGATTTATTGAATCACGATCGTAGTGATACACATTTTCATGCCAAAAATTATAAGATAGTAATGGTAGTACCACTTACTTGTGGCACTGCCATGTAAGTCATATTGGTATAAAACGCATGAAGAAGCTCCATGTTGATGGATCTTTGGACTCACTCATTTTTGAAAAGTTTGAGACATGCGAACCATGTCTATTGGTGCATACGCATGAAGAAACTCCATGCAGATGGATCGTTTAGACTCACTTGATTTTGAATCACTTGAGATATGCAAATCATACCACATGGACAAGATGACTGAAAAGCCTCGGTTTCAGTAAGATGGAACTAGATAGCAACTTGTTGGAAGTAACACATTTTGAGGTGTGCAGTCCAATGAGTGCTGAGGCATGCAGTGAATATCGTTATGTTCTTACTTCACAGATGATTCGAGTAGATGTTGAGTATATTTACTTGATGAAACACAAGTCTGAATTATTGAATGGTTCAAGTAATTTCAGAGTGAAGTTTAAGATCTTCGTGACAAGAGGATAGAATGTCTATGATATGATCATAGAGATGAATATCTGAGTTACAATTTTGGCACACAATTAAGACATTGTGGAAATTGTTTCACAATTAATACCGCGTGGAACACCATAGTGTGATGGTGTGTCCGAACATCATAGTAGCACCCTATTGGATATGGTGCGTACCTTTATGTCTCTTATCGAATTACCACTATCGTTCATGGGTTAGGCATTAGAGACAACCGCACTCACTTTAATAGGGTACCACGTAATTCCGTTGAGACGACACCGTTTGGAGAAACCTAAGTTGTCGTTTCTTAAAAAGTTTGGGGCTGCGACGCTTATGTGAAAAAGTTTCAGGTTGATAAGCTCGAACCCAAAGCGGATAAAATGCATCTTCATAGGACACCCAAAACAGTTGGGTATACCTCCTAATTCAGATCCGAAAGCAATAGGGATTGTTTCTTGAATCGGGTCCTTTCTCGAGGAAAAGTTTGTCTCGAAGAATTGAGTGGGAGGATGGTGGAGACTTGATGAGGTTATTGAACCGTCACTTCAACTAGTGTGTAGCAGGGCATAGGAAGTTGTTCCTGTGGCACCTACACCAATTGAAGTAGAAGCTTATGATAGTGATCATGAAGTTTTGGATCAAGTCACTACCGTACCTCGTAGGGTGACAAGGATGCGTACCACTTCAGAGTGGCACAGTAATCCTGTCTTGAAGGTCATGTTGCTAGACAACAATGAACCTACGAGCTATGGAGAAGCGATGGTGGGCCCAAATTCCGACAAATGGTTAGAAGCCATGAAATCCGAGATAGGATCCATGTATCATAACAAAGCATGGACTTTGGTGGACTTACCCGATGATCGGCAAGCCATTGAAATAAATGGATCTTTAAGAAGAAGACGGACATGGACGGTAATGTCACCGTCTATGAAGCTCGACTTGTGACGAAGAGTTTTTCACAAGTTCAAGGAGTTGACTACGATGAGATTTTCTCATCTGTAGCGATGCTTAAGTCCGTCGGAATCATGTTAGCATTAGTTGCATTTATGAAATCTTGCAGATGGATGTCAAGACGAGTTTCCTTACCAGTTTTCGTAAGGAAAGGTTGTATGTGATACAATCAGAAAAGTTTTGTCGATCCTAAGGATGCTAAAAGGTATGCTGGCTCCAGCGATCCTTCTAAGGACTGGAGTAAGCATCTCGGAGTTGGAATGTGCGCTTTGATAAGATGATCAAAGATTTTGGGTTTATACAAAGTTCATGAGAAACTTGTATTTCCAAAGAAGTGAGTGGGAGCACTATGGAATTTCTGATGAGTATATGTTGTTGACATATTGTTGATCAGAAATGATGTAGAATTTCTAGAAAGCATATAGGGTTATTTGAAAAGTGTTTTTCAATGGAAAACCTGGATTAGGCTACTTGAACAATAAGCATCAAGATCTATAAGGATAGATGAAAATGCTTAATAATACTTTCAAATGAGCATGTACCTTGACATGATCTTGAAGGTGTTCAAGATGGATCAGTCAAAGAAGGAGTTCTTGCCTGAGATGTAAGGTACGAAGTTAAGACTTAAAGCTCGACCACGGCAGAAAAGAGAGAAAGGACGAAGGTCATCCCCTATGCTTTAGACGTAGGCTCTACAGTATGCTATGCTAAGTACCGCACCGGAAGTGTGCCTTGCCATGAGTCAGTCAAGGGGTACGAGAATGATCCAGGAATAGGTCATTGGACAGCGGTCAAAATTGTCCTTGGAGTAAATAAGGACATGTTTCTCGATTATGGAGGTGATAAAGAGTTCGGCGTAAAGGGTTACGACGATGCAAGCTTTAACACCTATCCGAATGACTCTGAGTAGCAAACCGGATACGTATAGTGGAGCGACCATTTGGAAAAGCTCCAAGTGGAGCGTGGAAGCAGCATTTACAATATGACATAGAGAATTGCGAAATACATACATATCTGATTGTTGCAGACCCGTTGACTAAAACCTCTCTCACAAGCAAAACATGATCAAACCCCAGAACTCATTGAGTCTTAATCACATGATGATGTGAACTAGTTTAATGACACTATTAAACTCTTTGGATGTTGGTCACATGGCGATGTGACCTGTGAGTGTTAATCACATGGCGATGTGAACTAGATTATTGACTCTAGTGCAAGTGGGAGACTGTTGGAAATATGCCCTAGAGGCAATAATAAATTAGTTATTATTATATTTCCTTGTTCATCATAATCGTTTTTTATCCATGCTATAATTGTATTGATAGGAAACTCAGATACATGTGTGGATACATAGACAACACCTTGTCCCTAGTAAGCCTCTGATTGACTAGCTCGTTGATCAATAGATGGTTACGGTTTCCTGACCATGGACATTGAATGTCATTGATAACGGGATCACATCATTAGGAGAATGATGTGATGGACAAGACCCAATCCTAAGCCTAGCACAAGGATCGTGTAGTTCGGATGCTAAAGCTTTTCTAATGTCAAGTATCATTTCCTTAGACCATGAGATTGTGCAACTCCCGGATACAGTAGGAATGCTTTGGGTGTACCAAACGTCACAACGTAACTGGGTGGCTATAAAGGTGCACTACAGGTATCTCTAAAAGTGTCTGTTGGGTTGGCACGAATCGAGACTGGGAATTGTCACTTCGTGTAAATGGAGAGGTATCTCTAGGCCCACTCGGTAGGACATCATCATAATGTGCACAATGTGACCAAGGGGTTCATCACGGGATGATGTGTTACGGAACGAGTAAAGAGACTTGCCGGTAACGAGATTGAACAAGGTATCGGTATACCGACGATCGAATCTCGGGCAAGTACAATACCGCTAGACAAAGGGAATTGTATACGGGATCGATTGAGTCCTTGACATCGTGGTTCATCCGATGAGATCATCGTGGAACATGTGGGAGCCAACATGGGTATCCAGATCCCGCTGTTGGTTATTGACCGGAGAACTTCTCGGTCATGTCTGCATGGTTCCCGAACCCGTAGGGTCTACACACTTAAGGTTCGATGATGCTAGGGTTATAAAGGAAGTTTGTATGTGGTTACCAAATGTTGTTCGAAGTCCCGGATGAGATCCCGGACGCCACGAGGAGTTCCGTAATGGTCCGGAGGTAAAGATTTATATATGGGAAGTCTTATTTTGGTCGCCGGAAAAGTTTCGCACTTTATCGGTATTGTACCGGGAGTGCCGAAAGGGGTCCGGGGGTCCACCGGGGGGGTCCACCTGCCCCGGGGGGCCACATGGGCTGTAGGGGGTGCGCCTTGGCCTATATGGGCCAAGGGCACCAGCCCCAAGAGGCCCATGCGCCAAGATATAAGGAAAAGGGGAGAGTCCTCAAGGGGGAAGGCACCTCCGAGGTGCCTTGGGGAGGATGGACTCCTCCCCCCCCTTGGCCGCACCCCTTCCTTGGAGGAAGGGGCAAGGCTGCGCCTCCCCCCTCTCCCTTGCCCCTATATAAAGGGAGGGGAGGGAAGGGCAGCCGCACCTGAAGCCCTGGCGCCTCCCTCCCTCCCGTGCCACCTCCTCCTCTTTCGCAGGTGCTTGGCGAAGCCCTGCAGGATTGCCATGCTCCTCCACCACCACCACGCCGTTGTGCTGCTGCTGGATGGAGTCTTCCTCAACCTCTCCCTCTCTCCTTGCTGGATCAAGGCATGGGAGACGTCACCGGGTTGTACGTGTGTTGAACGCGGAGGTGCCGTCCGTTCGGCACTAGGATCTCCGGTGATTTGGATCACGACAAGTACGACTCCTTCAACCCCGTTCTCTTGAACGCTTCCGCTTAGCGATCTACAAGGGTATGTAGATGCACTCTCCTTCCCCTCGTTGCTGGTTTCTCCATAGATAGATCTTGGTGACACGTAGGATTTTTTTTTGAATTTCTGCTACGTTCCCCAACACTCTATTCCTCCCCTCATCTTCTCCTGATGGCACTTGATAGGGTGCGCGAGCCAGCATCCTTGTTAGTACAGGATCCGGCGAGCCTTCGAGAAGAGGGGCCGAACACCTGATCCTCTCCGCCTTTCTTATCCAGTACTGGCCGAGGGTAGTTTTTCAGAATAATGTTGTGACATATATAAAGACATCATGTTCGGTCACGGAGTTACTTCCTTGGGTATCTGGACGGTTGTAGTTGAGACCCGCATCCTCGATGGTGTCCGGACACTTTATTCGTGATCCGAAGAATAAACGATACATCCCTTCGAGCGTCATGCCGAAGAAGTGTTGAATGGTTCGCGGTCCTTCTGGGTTGAAGTCCCACATACAGAGAGATCGACGTTGGCAAGGAAGGACCTGACGAACTAATATTACTTGCATTACTTTGACAAGACTGATATCCCTCTTGAGGAGGTCTCAGATGCGGCTTTGCAATATCGGCACGTCATTAACTGGCCCCCAGACCAGCCCTTTGTTGACCCATGATGCCAGTTGGGGAGGAGGAGCAGAGCGGAAGGCTGGAGCAGCTTCTTGCTTTGTACCTCGGGGTGCTGTGATGTAAAACCACTCCCGTTGCCATAGATCGGACGCCTCCGGGAAGGAACCCTTTGGCCATAGGGCATCAGCACCTTTGCTTATTATAGCGCCTCCGCACTCCGCGTGTCGCATGTGGATCATCTTTGGCTTCACGTTGAAGGTCTTGAGCCATAAGCCTTAGTGTGGGGTAATGCGGAGGAAGGCCTCACACACGACGATAAACGACGAGATGTGAAGGATGGAATCTGGAGCTAAATCATGGAAATCTAGCCCATAATAGAACATGAGCCCTCTCACGAAGGGATCAGGACTAAAGCCTAGCCCTCGGAGGAAGTGGGAAACAAATACAACACTCTCGTTGGGTTTGGGAGTGGGGATAACTTGCCCTTGAGCAGGTAGCCTGTGGGGGATTTTGGCGGTCAGATACCTAGCCTCCCTAAGCTTCTTGATGTCCTCCTCTGTGAAAGAAGAGGCCATCCACCGGCCTTGAAAGTTGGATCCAGACATGGTTGAAGGTCCGAAGCGCTTAGCCTGAACCTTGGGCGTTGGAACTCGAGGTAGGGGAAGGGAAGGATGGGGCGTGGAAAGAAAAGGACGGGTCTGGACCTCTTTATAAAGAGGGTGAATATCGAGCGTCCTCCGCGTGGCCGTTTGGAACTTGCCTAAAATCGAGGAGTCATACTAACAACACGATTGGGTTACCCACACCCGTATTTATGACAATCCCGTGATAAGGGGGACACGATCTCAGCTTCGACAAGTCGTGCCAATAAAACCGCCTCGCAATACATGCAGTAGCAGGCTGGGAAAAACGATCGTATAATGACCGGGCCACGGCGTGATGTCACGCTATGAAAAGTTGTCAGCAGATTAGATTTGTGGAATATTGTTCTTTCTGCGGTGGTATGTGGAATTTATTTTATAGGGCCAGACACGATTCATGTGTTCAAAATCTACCTTGGAGTATTCGGAGAAGAACCCGCCTTGCAATGCCGAAGACAATCTGCGCGCCGGACTCATTGTCATTGAAGCCTGGTTCAGGGGCTACTGAGGGAGTCCTGGATTAGGGGGTCCTCGGACAGCCGGACTATGTACTTATGCCGGACTATTGGACTATGAAGATACAAGATTGAAGATTTCGTCCCGTGTCCGGGTGGGACTCTCCTTGGCGTGGAAGGCAAGCTTGGCAATTCGGATATGTAGATTTCCTTCTCTGTAACCGAATCTGTGTAACCCTAGCCCCCTCCAGTGTCTATATAAACTGGAGGAGTTAGTCCGTAGGACAACAACAATCATAATCGTAGGCTAGCTTCTAGGGTTTAGCCTGTACGGTCTAGTGGTAGATCAACTCTTGTAATACTCATATCATCAAGATCAATCAAGCAGGAAGTAGGGTATTACCTCCATAGAGAGGGCATGAACCTGGGTAAACATTGTGTCCCCCGGCTCCTGTTACCATTAGCCTTAGACGCATAGTTCGGGACCCCCTACCCGAGATCCGCCGGTTTTGACACCGACAACAGGTTAATGAAGAAGCAAAGAAGATCTCGAAAGACAAGCAGTTACTACCCTGCTACCGGTGCACTGGTTAGGGCCTACCCCAAAAGATGCCCGACAGGGGGCTCCTGTCGGTGCAACAAACCCCGGGTCAATTGCCTAGACCATGCACATGCCTAAAAGAGCAAAGTTGCAACGACCAAGACAAGGCCAAGCACAAGAGATCAACTCTTGAGAAGTCAGAGTGCAGATCAAGAGGACCAAGTCAAGCCAAAGGAAGCAAGATACCATTAAGGGAAAACCTCCCTTGCCGGGCAGGCAAGCCTAGCAACGTTGAGGTGGCCCCAAGAGCAAGCATCAAGACCGTCCAGGCAGGCCTGCCGGGAACAACAAAGGCAAACCACCCCGCCAAGGCTCCACCGTTCCACCTCACGGCGACGCAAGTCATCAATTGGTGCGGTTTCAAGCCCCCGAGTGACTAAGTGGCTGTTTCTTCCCACATGGCAGCCACTTCCAATGGAAAAGACCTCCAAATGACACTCGTCTAGCGATGTGTCGTGCAGACATGAGAGAAGGTGGCCGATCAGCTCGGCAAGGCTTGTCGGGCAGGCCATGATGTGACACTAAGTGGCTCATTTAATGTGCCCTGCCCTGTGTGTAGAATTAGGTATGATAGCACTGTTTGCTATCTAATCAGTGCATAATGACTGATTTGCCACTATGGTGACCCCTTGATCTATAAAATGTTGTGGAACGTAGTAATTCAAACAATTTCCTACAATCATGCAAGATCTATCTAGGAGATGCATAACAACGAGACAGGAGAGTGTGTCCACGTACCCTCGTAGACCGAAAGCGGAAGCGTTTAGTTGACACGGTTGATGAACGTCTTCACGGTCCAACCGATCCATGTACCGAATGTACGACACCTTCATGTTCAGCACACGTTCAGCCCGATGAAATCCCTCGAGCTCTTGATCCAGTTGAGATCGAGGGAGAGTTCTGTTAGCATGTTGACATGGCGACGGTGTTGATGATGTTACCGGTGGAGGGCTTTGCCTAAGCACTACGACAATGTGACCGAGATGTTAAATGTGGAGGGGGGCACCGCACACGGCTAAGAGAACAACCGTTGTGCTTTGGGGTGCCCCCTGCCCACGTATATAAAGGAGGGAGGAGGAGGTCGTCCAAGGGGGAGGTGCGCTAAGGGGGAGTCCGGCTAGGACTCCAAACCTAGTAGGATTCGGCCCCCCCACACTTTTCCTAGTCTAAGAGGGGGAAGGAGGGAAGGAGAGGGAGATGGGAAGGAAAGAGGGTGCCGCGCCCCCTATCCCTAGTCCAATTCGGACTGCTAAGGGGAGGGGAGTGCGCCACCTTGTGGCCTTCCCTCTCCTACTTCCTTATGGCCCTTCTAGGCCCATAACTTCCCCGGGGGGTTCCGGTAACCCCTCGGTTCCGCGAAAAATGCGCGAACTCTTCCGAAACCTTTCAGGTGTCCAAACATAGTCTTCCAATATATCAATCTTTATGTCTCGACCATTTTGAGATTCCTCGTCACGTCTGTGATCTCATCTGGGACTCCAAACAAACTTTGGTAATAAAAACACATAAGTCATAATACAAATCATCATCGAACATTAAGCGTGCGGACCCTACGGGTTCGAGAACTATGTAGACATGATCGAGACACATCTTCGATCAATAACCAATAGCGGAACGTAGATGCTCATATTTGCTACTACATATTCTACGAAGATCTTTATCGGTCAAACCGCATAACAACATACATTGTTCCCTTTGTCATCGGTATGTTACTTGCCCGAGATTCGATCGTTGGTATCATCATACCATTTCAATCTCGTTACCGGCAAATCTATTTACTCGTTCTGTAATGCTTCATCCCGCAACTAACTCATTAGTCACATTGCTTGGAAGGCTTATAGTGATGACCATTAGCGAGAGGGCCCAAAGATACCTCACCGATACACGGAGTGACAAATCCTATTCTCGATCTATGCCAACCCAACAAACACCTTAGGAGACACCTATAGAGCATCTTTATAATAACCCAGTTACGTTGTGATGTTCGATAGTACACAAGGTGTTCCTGCGGTATTCGGGAGTTGCATAATCTCATAGTCTTAGGAACATGTATAGGTCATGAAGAAATCAGTAGCAATGAAACTGTAACGATCATAATGCTAAGCTAACGGATGGGTCTTCTCCATCACGTCATTCTCTAATGATGTGATCCCATTCATCAAATGAAAACACATGTTTATGGTTAGGAAACATAACCATCTTTGATTAACGAGCTAGTCTAGTAGAGGCATACTAGGGGCACTATGTTTTGTCTATGTATTCACACATATACTAAGTTTCCGGTTAATACAATTCTAGCATGAATAATAAACATTTATCATGATATAAGGAAATATAAATAACAACTTTATTATTGCCTCTAGGGAATATTTTCTTCAGTCTCCCACTTGCAGTAGAGTCAATAATCTAGATTACACGGTAATGATTCTAACACCCATGGAGTCTTGGTGCTGATCATGTTTTGCTCGTGGAAGAGGCTTAGTCAATGGGTCTGCAAGATTTAGATCCGTATGTATTTTGCAAATCTCTATGTCTCCCTCCACGACTTGATGCCGGATGGAATTGAAGCGTCTCTAGATGTGTTTGGTTCTCTTGTGAAATTTGGATTCCTTTGCCAAGGCAATTGCACCAGTATTGTCACAAAAGATTTTCATTGGACCCGATGCACTAGGTATGTCACCTAGATCGGATATGAACTCCTTCATCCATACTCCTTCATTTGCTACTTCCGAAGCAGCTATGTACTCCGCATCACACATAGATCCCGCCACGACGCTTTACTTGGAACTGCACCAACTGACAGCTCCACGATTCAATAAAAATACATATCCTGATTGCAACTTAGAGTCATCTAGATCAGTGTCAAAGCTTGCATCGACGTAACCATTTACGACGAGATCTTTGTCACCCCCATAAACGAGAAACATATCCTTAGTTCTTTTCAGGTATTTTAGGATGTTCTTGACCGCTGTCCACTGCTCCACTCCTAGATTACTTTGGTACCTCCCTGCTAGTGCACAGCATTGCATACATGATAGAACCTATGGCTAAAGCATAGGGAATGACTTTCATTTTCTCTCTATCTTCTGCATTGGTCCGGCATTGAGTCTGACTCAACTTCACACCTTGTAACACAGGCAAGAACCCTTTGTTTGACTGATCCATTTTTAACTTCTTCAAAACTTTATCAAGGTATGTGCTTTGTGAAAGTCCAATTAAGCGTCTTGATCTATCTCTATAGATCTTGACACCCAATATGTAAGCAGCTTTATCGAGGTCTTTCATTGAAAAACTCTTATTCAAGTATCCGTTTATGCTATCCAGAAATTCTATATCATTTCCAATCAACAATATGTCATCCACATATAATATTAGAAATTCTATAGAGCTCCCACTCACTTTGTTGTAAATACAGGCTTTTTCGAAAGTCTGTATAAAACCATATGCTTCAATTACACTATCAAAGCATTTATTCCAACTCCGAGAGGCTTGCACCTATCCATAAATGGATCGCTGGAGCTTGCACACTTTGTTAGCACCCTTTGGATCGACACAACCTTCTCGTTTCATCATATACAATTCTTCTTCCAGAAATCCATTCAGGAATGCAATTTTTACATCCATCTACCAAATTTCATAATCATAAAATGCAGCAATTGCTAACATGATTCGGACAGACTTAAGCATCTCTACAGGTGAGAAAGTCTCATCGTAATCAAGTCCTTGAACTTGTTGAAAACCTTTCGCAACAAGTCGAGCTTTGTAGATAGTAACATTACCGTCAGCGCCAGTCTTCTTCTTGATGATCCATTTATTTTGTATGGCTTGCCGATCATCGGGCAAATCCACCAAAGTCAACACTTTGTTCTCATACATGGATCCCATCTCAGATTTCATGGCCCCAAGCCATTTTGTGGAATTTGGGCTCATCATTGCTTCCTCATAGTTCATAGGTTCATCGTGGTCTAGTAACATAACTTCTAGAATAGGATTATCGTACCACTCTGGTGAGGACCATACTCTGGATGATCTACGAGGTTCGGTAGTAACTTGAGCTGAAGTTTCATGATCATCATCATTAGCTTCCTCACTAATTGGTGTAGGAATCACTGGAACTAATTTCTGTGATGATTTACTTTCCAATTCGGGAGAAGGTACAATTACCTCATCAAGTTCTACTTTTCTCCCACTCACTTCTTTCAAGAGAAACTCCTTCTCTAGAAATGATCCATTCTTAGCAACAAATATCTTGCCTTCGGACCTGTGATAGAAGGTGTACCCAACAGTTTCCTTTGGGTATCCTATGAAGATGCACTTCTCCAATTTGGGTTCGAGCTTATCTGGTCGAAGCTTTTTCACATAAGCATCGCAGCCCCAAACTTTAGGAAACGACAACTTGGGTTTCTTTCCAAACCACAGTTCATATGGCGTCGTCTGAACAGATTTTGATGGTGCCCTGTTTAACGCAATGCAGCCGTCTGTAAAGCATAACCCCAAAACAATATCGATAATTCAGTAAGACACATCATAGATCGCACCATATCCAATAAAGCATGGTTACAAAGTTTGGACACACCATTACGCTATGATGTTCCAGGTGGCATAAGTTGCGAAACTATTCCACATTGTTTCAAATGAACACCAAACTCATAACTCAAATATTCGCCTCCACGTCCAGATCGTAGAAACTTTATTTTCTTGTTACGATGATTTTCCACTTCACTCTAAAATTCTTTGAACTTTTCAAATGTTTCAGACTTATGTTTCATTAAGTAGATATACCCATATCTACTCAAATCATATGTGAAGGTGACAGCGTTGAGCATTGAGCATGAACATTATATCAGGTTGAAGTAGAGGTAGCGTGACAACGTTGAGCATGAACATTATATTTGGATCTTGTTTGATGTGAGACAGTTATTTGGTGACCATCAACACTTCGGGTTTATTTGAACTTTTCAGACTTATTCAGGTCTAAAACTAATCCCGAAGGTTGAAGTAGAGGTAGCGTGCCGACGGCGATCACATCGACCTTGGAACCATTTCCGACACGCATCATCACCTCGTCCTTAGCCAATCTTCATTTAATCCATAGCCCCTATTTCGAGTTGCAAATATGAGCAACAGAACCAGTATATAATACCGAGGCACTACTACGAGCATTAGTAAGGTACACATCAATAACATGTATATCAAATATTCCTTTCACTTTGCCATCCTTCTTATCCGCCAAATACTTGGGGCAGTTCCGCTTCCACTAACCATTCCCATTGCAGTAGAAGCACTCAGTTTCAGGCTTAAGTCCAGACTTGGGCTTCTTCCCGGGAGTAGCAACTTGCTTGCCATTCTTCTTGAAGTTCCCCTTCTTCCCTTTGCCCATTTTCTTGAAACTACTGGTCTGGTTGACCATCAACAGTTGATGCTCCTTCTTGATTTCTACCTCCACAGGCTTTAGCATTGCGAAGAGCTCAGGAATCATTTTCGTCATCCCTTGTGTATTATAGTTCATCACGAAGCCTTTATAGCTTGGTGGCAGTGATTGAAGAACTCTATCAATGACACTATCATCAGGAAGATTAACTCCCAGTTGAGTCAAGTGGTTATGGTACCCAGACATTCTGAGTATGTGTTCACTGACAGAACTATTCTCCTCCATTTTGCAGCTATAGAACTTGTTGGAGACTTCATATCTCTCAACTCTGGCATTTGCTTGAAATATTAACTTCAACTCTTGGAACATCTCATATGCGCCATGACGTTCAAAATGTCTTTGAAGTCCCGATTCTAGGCCATAAAGCATGGCACACTAAACTATCGGGTAGTCATCAACACGTGTCTACCATGCATTCACAATGTCTACAGTTGCTGGCGTAGGTGGTGCACCTAACGGTACTTTGAGGATGTAATTCTTCTGTGCAGCAATGAGGATAATCCTCAAGTTACATACCTAGTCTGTGTAATTGCTACCATCATCTTTCAACTTAGCTTTCTCTAGGAACACATTAAAATTCAAGGGAATCGTAGCACCAGCCATTGATCTACAACAACATAGTCATGCAAAACCTATCAGGACTAAGTTCATGATAAATTAAAGTTCAATTAATCATATTACTTAAGAACTCCCACTTAGATAGACATCCCTCTAGTCGTCTAACTGATCATGTGATCCAAATCAACTAAACCATGTCCGATCATCGCGTGAGATGGAGTAGTTTTCAATGGTGAACATCACTATGTTGATCATATCTACTATATGATTCACGTTCGACCTTTCGGTCTCAGTATTGCGAGGCCATATCTGCATATGCTAGGCTCGTTAAGTTTAACCCGAGTATTCTGCACGTGCAAAACTGGCTTGGACCCGTTGTATGTGAACATAGAGCTTATCACACCCGATCATCACGTGGTGTCTGGGCACGACGAACTGTAGCACTGGTGCATACTCAGGAAGAACACTTATACCTTGAAATTTAGTAAGGGATCATCTTATAATGCTACCGCCGTACTAAGCAAAATAAGATGCATAAAAGATAAACATCATATGCAATCAAAATATGTGACATGATATGTCCATCATCATTTTGTGCTCATGATCTCCATCACCGAAGCATCGTCATGATCTCCATCATCACCGGCTTAACACCTTGATCTCCATCGTAGCATCATTGTCGTCTCGCCAACTATTGCTACTACGACCATCGCTACCGCTTAGTGTTAAAGTAAAGCAATTACATGGCGATTGCATTTCATACAATAAAGCAACAACCATATGGTTCCTGCCAGTTGCTGATAACTCTGTTACAAAACATGATCATCTCATACAACAATTTATATCACATCATGTCTTGACCATATCACATCAGAACAAGCCATGCAAAAACAAGTTAGACGTCCTCTACTTTGTGGTTGCAAGCTTTACGTGGTTGCTATGGGCTTCTAGCAAGAACCGTTCTTACCTACGCATCAAAACCCCAATGATTTTTCACCAAGTGTGTTGTTTTAACCTTCAACAAGGACTGGTCATAGTCAAACTCGATTCACCTAAAGTTGGAGAACCAGACACCCGCCAGCCACCTATGTGTAAAAGCACGTCGGTAGAAAGAGTCTCATGAACGTGGCCATGTAATGTCAGTCCGGGCCGCTTTTCATCCAATAATACCGCGAATTAAAGTAAGACATTGGTGGTAGGCAGTATGAGTATTATCACCCAAAACTCTTTGTGTTTTACTCGTGCATATAATATCTACACATAGACCTGGCTCTGATACCACTGTTGTGGAACGTAGTAATTCAAAAAATTCCTACGATCATGCTCTATCTAGGAGATGCATAGCAATGAGATGGGAGAGTGTGTCCACGTACCCTCGTAGACCGAAAGTGGAAGTGTTTAGTCAATGCAGTTGATGTAGTCGGACGTCTTCACAATCCAACGGACCCAAGTACTGAACGTACAGCACCTTCGCCTTCAGCACATGTTTAGTTCAATTACGTCCCTCGACCTCTTGATCCAGTTGAGGACGAGGGAGATTTCCGTCGGCATGACGACATGGCGATGGTCTTGATGATGCTACCGCACAGGGCTTCACCTAAGCACTACGACGATATGACCGAGGTGTTAAACTATGGAGGGGGGCACCACACACGGCTAAGAGAACAATTGTTGTGCTTTGGGGTGCCCCCTGCCCACATATATAAAGGAGGGAGGAGGAGGAGGCCTGCCAAGGGGGAGGCACGCCAAGGGGGGAGTCCTACTAGGACTCCAAACCTAGTAGGATTCGCCCCCCCCCCCACTTTTCCTAGTCCAAGAGGGGGAAGGAGGGAAGGAGTGGGAGATGGGAAAGAAAGAGGGGGCCGCGCCCCCTCTCCCTAGTCCAATTCGGATTGCTAAGGGGAGGGGGGCGCGCCACCTTGTGGCCTTCCCTCTCCTACTCCCTTATGGCCCATCTAGGCCCATAACTTCCCTCGGGGGTTCCGGTAACCCCTCGGTTCCCAGAAAAATGCCCGAACTATTCTAAAACCTTTCCGGTGTCTAAACATAGTCTTCCAATATATCAATCTTTATGTCTCGGCCATTTTTACACTCCTCGTCACGTCAGTGATCTCGTCCGGGACTCCGGACAAACTTCGGTCATCAAAAACACATAACTCATAATCAAATCATCATCGAACATTAAGTGTGCGGACCCTACAGGTTCAAGAACTATATAGACATGATCGAGACACATCTCTGATCAATAACCAATAGCGGAACCTGGAAGCTCATATTGGCTCCAACATATTCTACAAAGATCTTTATCGATCAACACGCATAACAACATACGTTGTGCCCTTTGTCATCGGTATGTTACTTGCCCAAGATTCGATCGTCGGTATCATCATACCTAGTTCACTCTCGCTACCGGCAAGTCTCTTTACTCGTTTCATAATGCTTCATCCTGCAAGTAACTCATTAGTCACATTCCTTGCAAGGCTTATAGTGATGAGAATTACCGAGAGGGCCCAGAGATACCTCTCCGATACACAGAGTGACAAATCCTATTCTCGATCTATGCCAACCCAACAAACACCTTCGGAGACACCTGTAGAGCATCCTTATGATCACCTAGTTACGTTGTGACGCTTGATATCACACAAGGTATTCCTCCAGTATTCGGGAGTTGCATAATCTTATAGTCTGAGGAACATGTATAAGTCATGAAGAAAGTAGTAGCAATGAAACAATAACGATCATAATGCTAAGCTAATAGATGGGTCTTGTCCATCAGATCATTCTCTAATGATGTGATCCCATTCATCAGATGACAACACATGTCTATAGTTAGGAAACATAACCATCTTTGATTAACGAGCTAGTCTAGTAGAGGCATACTAGGGACACTATGTTTCGTCTATGTATTCACACATGTACTAAGTTTCCGGTTCATACAATTCTTGCATGAATAATAAAAATTTATCATGATATAAGGAAATATAAATAACAACTTTATTATTTCCTCTAGGGCATAGTTCCTTCATAAAAGGAGGCCCATGGCAACCATAGAAAGGATTCGGACCCCTGTACACTCATACACGTGTAGCTGCTCTCGCCCCGAGGCAACACTGCTGGGCAAGAGCACTACATTTTACACCACAATCCACCATCAATCCACCAAAGCAGGAGTAGGGTTTACGCCTCGCGGCAGCCCGCACGTGGGTGAAATTTCCTGTGTGATCTCTACCATGCTGCACGACGTTCTCCACGCTTTGTGCAACGTGCTCATTCCCCCTGCCGAACCAAAAAGGGGCTCATGGCCCCATAGGTGGTAGTGGTTTCCCATGACACTCCAAATTCAAGAGAAGATTAGTTTGCTCGCATCTCTGAAAAACTCGATGAAGGTTGCTTAAGCAATCATTAAAAGAAGTTCCATAGATGGAAAAATCATCCATGAAAACCTCAACAATCTTTTCACAAAAAGCAGGGAATATAGAAGTCATACATCTTTGGAAGGTAGCAGGTGCATTGCATAAACCAAAGTCATATGTCTATAAGCATAAGTTCCAAAAGGACAAGTAAAGGTGGTTTTCTCTTGATCGGGTTGTGAAACAGGTATTTGAGAAAAACTAGAATATCCAGCGAGAAAACAAAAGTGTGTGTGCTTAGATAATCTTTCTAACATTTGCTCAATAAAAGGTAGAGGGTAATGATCTTTTCTAGTTGATTTATTTAATTTTCTAAAATCAATTACCATTCTATAGCCAGTGACAATTCTTTCTGGAATAAGTTCATTTTTATCATTAGGAACAACAGTAATATCTCCTTCCTTAGGGCCACAATGAACAGGACTTACCCATCTACTATCAGCTATGAGATAAATTATACATGCTCCCAGAAGCTTAAGTGTTTCAGTTCTTACCACTTCTTCTATTTTAGGATTTAAACGTCGTTGTTGATCAACAATGTGTTTCGCATTAGGTTCCATATTAATCTTGTGCTGACACTAAGTGGGACTAATGCCCTTAAGATGATCAAGAGTATATCCAATAGCAGCTCCATGCTTCTTCAAAATTTTCAATAATCTTTCTTCTTCATGTCCTGAGAGGTTAGCAATAATAATAACATGATATTTCTCATCAAGATAAGCATATTTCAAAGTGTTTGGCAATTGTTTTAATTCAAACAAAGGATCACCTTTAGGTGGAGGAGGACCTCCTTGAGTTTGAATAGGCAAATTAAAGTTAAGCAGACGTCGTTGTTCAAAGAAAATTTTATGTATCTCATTTCTTTCATGCATATGCATATCATTTTCATGGTCTAGCAAATATTGTTCTAGTGGATCAGTAGGAGGCATGGCAATAGAAGCAAGACCAATTATCTCATCCTTACTAGGCAATTCTTTCTGATGATGTTTTCTATTGAACTTGGAAAAATTAAACTCATGAGGCTCATCACCAAAACTAACACTGACGACTTGTTTCTCACAATCTATTTTAGAATTAACGATTTCAAGAAAGGCCTACAAAATATAATGGGACAAAGGTCATCTTGTGGGGAATCAAGAACTAGAAAATCAGTAGGATATTTTATTTTCCCACACAAGACTTCAACATCTCTAACAATCCCAAGTGGTGTGATGGTGTCTCTATTAGCAAGATTAATAGTAACATCTATGTCTTCTATTTCAGCGGGTGCTATGTCATTCGTAATTTCTTAGTATAAGTTAAAAGGAATATCCCTCACACTAGCACCTAAGTCACATAAACCATGATAACAGTGATATCCTATTTTAACTGGCACAACGGGCATGCCAAGAACATGTCTATGTTTATCTTTCTCATAGGGTTTAGAAACTCTAGCAACTTCATTACAGAAGTAAATAACATGCCCATCTATATCTTCTACCAAGAGATCTTTAACCGTAGCAACGCTAGGGTCTACTTTGATTTGTTCAGCACGTTTAGGTGCTCTAATATAACTTTTATTAACCACGGTTGAAACCTTAGCATGTTTCAATATAAGCAGTAGGAACAACTGGATCAACATTACAAATGATAGTTTCATCTTTAGCTATTACCGGTTCTTTAATTCCTTCTTTAATAGTTGGGTGGCACTTAAACCACTTTTCCTTAGGGACATGACCATGAGTAGCAAATGATTCACAAAAAGAGGCTACTATCTCAGAGTCAAGTCCATATTTAGTGCTAAAAAATTTAAAAGCCCTTGAGAGGTTCGAACTCTGGGGTGCGTGCGGAGATATCAAACTACCCAGCCTGCCTACTCGCGATCCTCCTAAGCCTAGCGCGTCAAGCTCAAAGAGACACAGGGACACATCAGTTTATCCTAGTTCGGGCCACCTTGCAGTGTAATATCCTCCTCCGGCGTTTTGGTGGATTGCCTCGAAGGGCTGAGGATGAACTAGTACAGTGGATGAACTGGCCTCAGGAGGTGAGGTGTTCTTGAGCTGGTGTGGTGTGAGCTAGTTCGACTTGTCCCCTTTTCTATGGTGGTGGCTAGTCCTATTTATAGTGGCCTTGGTCGTCTTCCCAAATGTTGGCTGGAGGGGATCCCACAACGGCCGGATTTGAAAGGGGACAAGTAGTACAACTTATCCTAACAAAAGTGGGCTTCACCTGCGAAAAGCCTCTGGTCGTGACGCTGAAGTGGGCTCGTCGATGACCTCCGTCCTGCTGTCCTGGCGGTCTTAGTCTCGTTGCACCGAAATGGAAACCTTTGGCTGATTCCTCGGGACTCCGCGCCTGTGGCTTGCCTCCTTTGCACCGAAGAGGAAACCTGTGCTCTGCACCCGCCTGGCGCCCGCCTGGGCTTGGTTGTGATGGCTCAAGTTAGCAGAGCCTCATGAGGTAAACCTCGCATAGAACTCTCCGTCCCTCGGGAGCCGGTCTGAGGAGGCCGATCCCCTCGGCGGTCTTGGCATCGTCTGCTTCACGAGGCTTGGCCCCTCATGAGGGTCTTGTGTTGCTGATGCTGAAGCTGGGCCGTACTAGGCCGTCGATGAAGCCACGTGGTGGGCTGCAGGCAGGCAGGGCTAGATACCCCCATATCCAGGACGCCGACAGATTTAACTTAAGCTTAATACCTGACTCTTTACCTTTGTCAAGTTCCCAATATTCAGAGTTGCGTTTAATTCTTTCTAAAAGATCCCACCTGATTCAATAGTCTTCTTATAAAAGAACCTCTGCAAGATGTATCGAGCATGGATCGATCATCATGAGAAAGCCGAACATAAAAATTCTGAATGATAATTTCTCTTAAGAGCTCATGATTGGGGCATGAATATAACATTGAGTTAAGACTCCCCCATGCTAGAGCGATACTTTCTCCATCACGAGGGCAGAAATTATATATATAATTCCGATCATGATGAACTAGATTCATAGGATAAATTTTTTGGTGAAATTCCAAGTTCACGCGATTCAAATTCCAAGATCCAATATCATCGCATAGCCTATACCATGCCAACGATTTTCCCTTCAAAGATAAAGGGAAAACCTTCTTCTTACCTTCATCTTCGGGTAAACCTACAAGCTTAAATAATCTACTAATTTCATCCACATATATCAAGTGCATATCAGGATGTTTGGTGTCTCCTGCATAAGGACTAGCTAGCAGTTGTTCTATCATACCCGAAGGAATTTCATAACCAATATTTCAGTAGGTGCAGTAGATTGAGGGGGCACTAATTGTGGTTCTGGATGAGGTGAATATACCCCAAACAAACCCCTCAAAGGATTGTTCTCCATAGTAACAAGTGACAATAACTTTCGGCGTGTAGTAATAATTTATTTCCTTACCGATTTCCACTTACCTTGAGCGCTTCACTCCCCGGGAATGGCGCCAGAAAAGAGCCTTGATGACCCACAAATATAGGGGTTCAATCATAGTCCTTTCTATAATTAAGAGTGTTGAACCCAACAAGGAGCAGAAGGAAATGACAAGTGGTTTTCAACAAGGTATTATCTGGAAGCACTGAAATAATCGTTAACAAGTAGTTCGATAGCAAGATAATTGGTAATGAACAAGTATCGGCAATGGTAACAAAAGTGCAGCAAGGTAGCACAATCCTTTTGAGGCAAAGGAAATGCCAAAACAATCTCTTACGATAAGCAAAGCATTCTTGATGATACATGGGAATTTCATCTAGTCACTTTCATCTTGTTGATTTGATTTGTGTTCCGTACTTTGATAATTTGATATGTGTGTGGGCCGGTGCTTAGGTGATATTCTTACTTGAACAAAGCTCCTACTTATGATTAACCCTCTCACAAGCATCCGCAACTACAAGAAAAGAATTAAGATAAAATCTAACCATAGCATTAAACTTTTGTATCCAAATCAGTCCCATACAAAGTAGCGCATAAACTAGGGTTTAAGCTTCTGTTACTCCCGTGATACTTCTCCAACATATCTATAATTTTTGATTGTTCCATGCTATTATATTATCTGTCTTGGATGTTTAATGGGATTTATTATCCACTTTTATATTATTTTTGGGAATAACCTATTAACCGGAGGCCCAGTCCAAATTGCTGTTTTTTTGCATATTTCAGTGTTTCGCGGAAAAGGAATATCAAACGGAGTCCAAACAGAAAGAAACCTTCGAGAGAGTTATTTTTGGAACAAACGCAATCGAGGAGACTTGGAGTGGATGTCAAGAAAGAAACGAGGAGGCCACAAGGCACGGAGGTGCGCCCAGGGGGGTAGGCGCGCCCCCCACCCTCGTGGGCCCCTGATACGTCTCCAACGTATCTATAATTTTTTATTGTTCCATGCTATTATATTACCTGTTTTGGATGTTTATGGGCTTTACTTTACACATTTATATCATTTTTGGGACTAACCTACTAACCGGAGGCCCAGCCCATATTGCTGTTTTTTTGCCTATTTCAGTGTTTCGAAGAAAAGGAATATCAAATGGAGTCCAAACAGAATGAAACCTTCGGGACCGTGATTTTAGGAACGAACGTGATCCAGAGGACTTGGAGTGCAAGTCAAGAAGCAGTCGAGGCGGCCACGAGGGTGGAGGGCACGCCCACCCCTACTTCTTCCTCGTGGGCCCCTCGGGCATCCACCGACCTACTTCTTCCTCCTATATATATCCACGTACCCTGAGAACATCAAAGGAGACCACGAAAAACTATTTCCACCACCATAACCTTCTTTATCCGCGAGATCCCATCTTGGAGCCTTCGCCGGCGTTCCGCTGGAGGGGGAATCGACCACGGAGGGCTTCTACATCAACACCATAGCCCCTCTGATGAGTTGTCAGTAGTTTACCATAGACCTTCGGGTCCATAGTTATTAGCTAGTTGGCTTCTTCTCTCATTTTGGATGTCAATACCATGTACTCCTTCCTCTTCTTGGAGATCTATTCGATGTAACTCTTTTTGCGGTGTGTTTGTCGAGATCCGATGAATTGTGGGTTTATGATCATGTTTATCTATGAGAAATATTTGAATCTCCTCTGAATTCTTTTATGTGTGGTTAAGTTATCTTTGCAAGTCTCTTCAAATTATCAGTTTGGTTTGGCCTACTAGATTGATCTTTCTTGCAATGGGAGAAGTGCTTAGCTTTGGGTTCAATCTTGCGGTGTCCTTTCCCAGTGACAGCAGGGGCAGCAAGGCATGTATTGTATTGTTGCCATCGAGGATAAAAATATGGGGTTTATATCATATTGCATGAGTTTATCCCTCTACATCATGTCATCTTTCTTAATGTGTTACTCCGTTCTTATGAACTTAATACTCTAGATGCATGCTGGATAGCGGTCGATGTGTGGAGTAATAGTAGTAGATGCAGGCAGGAGTCGGTCTACTTGTCACGGACATGGCCTATATACATGATCATGCCTAGATAATCTCATAATTATTCGCTTTTTTATCAATTGCTCGACAGTAATTTGTTCACCCACCGTAATACTTATGCTATCTTGAGAGAAGCCACTAGTGAAACCTATGGCCCCCGGGTCTATCTCCTATCATATAAGCTTTCAATCTACTTTTATTTGCATCTTTACTTTTCCAATCTATATCATAAAATACCAAAGATATATTTATCTTATCATACTATCTCTATGAGATCTCACTTTCGCAAGTGGCAGTGAAGGGATTGACAACCCCTTTATTGCGTTGGTTGCGAGTTCTTTGTTTGTTTGTGTAGGTGCGTGGGACTTTTGAGGAGCCTCCTACTGGATTGATAGCTTGGTTCTCAAAAACCGAGGGAAATACTAACACTACTATTGCTGCATCACCCTTTCCTCTTCAAGGAAAACCAACGCAAGCTCAAGGCATAGCAAGAAGGATTTTTGGCGCCGTTGCCGGGGAGGTCTTCACTCAAGTCAAGACATACCAAGTACCCATCACAAACTCATCTCCCTCGCATTTACATTATTTGCCATTTGCCTCTCGTTGTCCTCTCCCCCACTTCACCCTTGCCATTTTATTGGCCCTCTCTTTCCCAATCTCCTCTCTCTTTCGCTTGTTCTCTTCTTCTTCCTCGCTTTTGTTTGCCGTTATGTCTCAAATTGGGGAGATTATCGTCGCTATGGACAATAATTATAACATGGAAAATTCTGATGCTCCTGCTGAAGAACCCCCTATCTTGCATACTAAAAAGTTTCGAAACGGTAGTGGTAACATTACTGGAAAAGGTGTTATTCAAGATTTCTTTACTTGTGCTGGTGCTTTACCTTCTATGGGTGGTTCTATTCTTCATAGAACTAGTAGTCTTGCGGATGATATCGCTATGCTTGCAGTTGAGCTTGAAGGACAATTTATGCATATTCATCCTTGCATACAAAGAATTTTCCTGGAATTTTCTAATATTGAGCATTCTTCTGTTAAGCGCGCTGTTACTATCTTTTTGGCTCATGAGTTTAGATTTATAATAAGAGAGGCCAAAGAAATCTTTGCGCACTATAGGGTGGACGCCGGTCGTCCTCCCATAGAGGTGATCCTCTTCGATCAAAAGGAAATTAGGCGTTTTCAATCTTTGGACTATGTTTCTTTCAATGAAAACCTTAGAAAAAAGGATCCTACCAATGTCCTAGTTAATAGAATTTCTGAACTTAATAATGATTTTGCTCTTCGAAATAATGAGCTGGGATACTCTCTTGAGTATAGGCTCAGGAAATTCTGCCAAAAGAATGCTTATAATGATGAATTAGTTGTGCAATATGAGGGGCCAAAGGAGGAACCCATTCCTCCTGTGACTGATCTTGGGGACTTTTGTCCCATTAAATTTAGCCCTTTTGATTACTTTGCTTGCCTCAAAGAAAACTTGCTGCTGAACGTAGAGAATAGGAGATGATTTTTCAAGATTTATCTTATTATTATGGCACTACGTAGATCTATTCTCGCTTTTATGCCTAGCTAGGGGTTTTAAACGATAGCGCTACTTGGGAGGCAACCCAATTTTATTTGTGTTTTTTGTTTTTGTTTCTATTTAGTAATAAATTTTGCATCTACCTTCTGTTTAGATGTATTTTTATGTTTTAATTAGTGTTTGTGCCAAGTAGAACCTATAGGATAACCTATGGTGATAGTTAATTTGATTCTCCTAAAAAACAGAAACTTTGCGCGCATGAAATTAGTTTTTTTAATTCACAGAAATGTGCTTTTGCGTTGATTCTTTTATCTATAGATCAATATACAAATTGAACAGGCCTTCCTATTTTGTTAGGATTTGTAGAGTTCCATAAGTATTCGAGGGTTACAGATTGCTACAGACTGTTCTGTTTTTGACTGATTCTGTTTTTCGTGTGTTGTTTGCTTATTTTGATGCATCTATGGCTAGTATTAAGTGGTGTGAACCATAGAGAACTTGAAATACAGTAGGTTTAACACCGATATAAATAAATAATGAGTTCATTATAGTACCTCATGTGGTGGTTTTTCTTCCTTTCACTAACGGAGCTTATGAGATTTCCTGTTGAGTTTTGTGTTGTGAAGTTTTCAAGTTTTGGGTAAAGATTTGATGGACTCTGGAATAAGGAGTGGCAAGAGCCTAAGATTGGGGCTGCCCATGGCACCCCAAGATATTCAAGAATATCCAAAAGCCTAAGCTTGGGGATGCCCCCGGAAGGCATCCCCTCTTTCGTCTTCGTTTATCGGTAACTTTACTTGGAGCTATATTTTTATTCGCCACATGATATGTGTTTTTCTTGGAGCGTCTTGTATGATATTAGTTTTGACTTTTAGTTTTCCACAATCATCCTTGCTGTACACACCTTTTGGTAGAAGCTCACTTGATTTGAATTTATTAGAATACTCTATGTGTTTCACTTATATCTTTTGAGCTACATAGTTTTTGCTCTAGTGCTTCACTTATATCTTTTAGACCACGGCGGTGGCTTAATTTTGTAGAAATTGCTAGTCTCTCATGCTTCACTTATATTATTTTGGGAGGCTCTTAGAACAACATGGTATTTGCTATGGTTATAAAATTGGTCCTAGAATGATGGGCATCCAAGTTGGTTATAATAAAAACTATCATAGAAAGTGAATTGGATGCTATGATCAGTTTGATGCTTGATAATTGTTTTGAGATATTAGGATGGTGATATTAGAGTCATGCTTGTTGGGTGATTATGAATTTAAAGAATGCTTGTGTTGAAGTTTGTGATTCCCGTAGCATGCACGTATGGTGAACCGCTTTGTGATGAAGTTGGAGCACAATTTTATTTATTGATTGTCTTCCTTATGAGTGGCGGTCAGGGACGAGCGATGGTCTTTTACTACCAATCTATCCCTCTAGGAGCATGCGCGTAGTACTTTGTTTTTGATGACTTGTAGATTTTTGCAATAAGTATATGAGTTCTTTATGACTAATGTTGAGTCCATGGATTATACACACTTTCACCTTCCACCATCGCTAGCCTCTCTTGTGCCACGCAACTTTCGCCGGTACCATACACCCACCATATACCTTCCTTAAAACAGCCACCATACCTACCTATTATGGCATTTCCATATCCATTCCGAGATATATTGCCATGCAACTTTCCACCGTTCCGTTTATTATGACACGCACCATCATTGTCATATTTCCTTGCATGATCATGTAGTTGACATCGTATTTGTGGCAAGGCCACCTTCATAACTTTCATACATGTCGCTCTTGATTCATTGCATATCCCGGTACACCGCCGGAGGCATTCATATAGAGTCATATCTTGTTGAGTTGTAATCTTGAGTGGTATAAAAGTGTGATGATCTTCATTATTAGAGCATTGTCCCAGTGAGGAAAGGATGATGGAGACTATGATTCCCCACAAGTCGGGATGAGACTTCGGACTTTACAAAAAAAAGAGAAAAAAAAAAGGCCAAAAAATGGAAAAAGCCCAAAAAAGATAAAAAAAGAAAGAGAAAAAAAGAGAAAAGAAAAAAATGAGAGAAAAAGAGAGAAGGGACAATGCTACTATCCTCTTTACCACACTTGTGCTTCAAAGTAGCACCATGATCTTCATGATAGAGAGTCTCCTATGTTGTCACTTTCATATACTAGTGGGAATCTTCATTATAGAACTTGGCTTGTATATTCCAATGACGGGCTTCCTCAAAATTCCCTAGGTCTTCATGAGCAAGCGAGTTGGATGCACACCCACTTAGTTTCTTTTATTGAGCTTTCATACATTTATAGCTCTAGTGCATCCGTTGCATGGCAATCCCTACTCACTCACATTGATATTTATTAATGGACATCTCCATAGCACGTTGATACGCCTAGTTGATGTGAGACTATCTTCTCCTTTTGTCTTCTCCACAACCACCATTCTAGTCCGCATATAGTGCTATGTCCATGGCTCACGCACATATATTGCGTGAAAGTTGAAAAAGTTTGAGATTACTAAAGTATGAAACAATTGCTTGGCTTGTTATCGGGGTTGTTCATGATGAAATACTTTGTGTGATGAAGATAGAGCAACAGCCACACTAAATGATTTTGTAGGGATAACTTTCTTTAGCCATGTTATTTTGAGAAGACATGATTGCTTGATTAAGTATGCTTGAAGTATTACTATTTCTTATGTCAATATGAACTTTTATTTTGAATCATTTGGATCTGAACATTCATGCCACAATAAAGAAAATTACATTGAGAATTATGCTAGGTAGCATTCCACATGAAAAATTCCGTTTTTATCATTTACCTACTCAAGGACGAGCAGGAATTAAGCTTGGGGATGCTTGATACGTCTCCAACGTATCTATAATTTTTTATTGTTCCATGATATTATATTACCCGTTTTGAATGTTTATGGGCTTTACTTTATACATTTATATCATTTTTGGTACTAACCTACTAACCGGAGGCCTAGCCCGTATTGCTGTTTTTTTGCCTATTTCAGTGTTTCGAAGAAAAGGAATATCAAACGGAGTCCAAACGGAATGAAACCTTCGGGAGCTTGATTTTTGGAATGAACGTGATCCAGAGGACTTGGAGTGCAAGTCAAGTAACAGCCGAGGCGGCCACGAGGGTGGAGGGCGCGCCCACCCCTACTGGGCACGCCCCCTATATCGTGGGCCCCTCTAGAGTCCACCGACCTACTTCTTCCTCCTATATATACCCAGGTACCCCGAGAACATCAAAGGCGACCACAAAAAACTATTTCCACCACTGTAACCTTCGGTATCCGCGAGATCCCATCTTGGAACCTTCGCCGGTGCTCCGCCGGAGGGGGAATCGACCATGGAGGGCTTCTACATGAACACCATAGCCCCTCCGATGAGTTGTGAGTAGTTTACCACAGACATTCGAGTCCATAGTTATTAGCTAGATGGCTTATTCTCTCTTATTGGATCTCAATATCATGTTATCCTTGCTCTTCTTAGAGATCTATTGGATGTATCTCTTTTTGTGGTGTGTTTGTCGAGATCCGATGAATTGTGGGCTTATGATCAAGTTTATCTATGAGAAATATTTGAATCTCCTCCGAATTCTTTTATGTGTGATTATGTTATCTTTGCATGTCTCTTTGAATTGTCAGTTTGGTTTGGCCTACTAGATTGATCTTTCTTGCAATGGGAGAAGTGCTTAGCTTTGGGTTCAATCTAGCGGTGTCCTTTCCCATTGACAGCAGGGGCAAGAAAGCACTATTGTATTGTTGCCATCGAGGATAAAAAGATGGGGTTTATATCATATTGCATGAGTTTATCCCTCTACATCATGTCATCTTTCTTAATGCGTTACTCTGTTCTTATGAAATTAATACTCTAGATGCATGCTGGACAACGGTCGATGTGTGGAGTAATAGTAGTAGATGCAGGCAGGAGTCGGTCTACTTGTCATGGACGTGATGCCTATATACATGATCATGCCTAGATAATCTCATAATTATACGCTTTTTTATCAATTACTCGACAGTAATTTGTTCACCCACCATAATACTTATGTTATCTTGAGAGAAGCCACTAGTGAAACCTATGGCCCCCGGGTCTATCTCTTATCATATAAGCTTTCAATATCCTTTTATTTGCATCTTTACTTTTCCAATCTATATCACAAAATACCAAAAATATATTTATCTTATAATACTATCTCTATCAGATCTCACTTTCGCAAGTGGCCGTGAAGGGATTGACAACCCCTTTATTGTGTTGGTTGTGAGTTCTTTGTTTGTTTGTGTAGGTGCGTGGGACTTTTGAGGAGCCTCCTACTGGATTGATACCTTGGTTCTCAAAAACTGAGGGAAATACTTACGCTACTATTGCTGCGTCACCCTTTCCTCTTCAAGGAAAACCAACGCAAGCTCAAGACGTAGCAGCCCCTCGTGGCTCCCCTGACCGACTTCTTTCACCTATATATACTCATATACCCTGAAAACATCCAGGAGCACCACGAAACACTATTTCCACCGGAGCAACCTTCTGTACCCGTGAGATCCCATCTTGGGGCCTTTTCCGGCGCTCCACCGGAGGGGGAATCGATGACGGTGGGCTTCTACATCAACACCGTAGCCTCTCCGATGAAGTGTGAGTAGTTTACCCCAGACTTTCGGGTCCATAGTTATTAGGTAGATGGCTTATTCTCTCTCTTTAGATCTCAATACAAAGTGCTCCTCGATCTTCTTGGAGATCTATTCAATGTAATACTTTTTGCGGTGTGTTTGTCGAGATCCGATGAATTTTGGGTTTATGATCAAGATTATCTATGAACAATATTTGAATCTCCTCTGAATTCTTTTATGTATGATGTGTTATCTTTGCAAGTCTTTTTTAGTTATCAGTTTGGTTTGGCCTACTAGATTGATCTTTCTTGCAATGGGAGAAGTGCTTAGCTTTGGGTTCAATCTTGTGGTGTCCTTTCCCAGTGACAGCAGGGGCAGCAAGGCACGTATTGTATTGTTACCATCAAGGATAAAAAGATGGGGTTTATATCATATTGCTTGAGTTTATCCCTCTACATCATGTCATCTTGCCTAATGCATTGCACTGTGCTTAAGAACTTAATACTCTAGATGCATGCCGGATAGCGGTCGATGTGTGGACTAATAGTAGTAGATGCAGAATCATTTCGATCTGCTTGTCGCGGACGTGATGCCTATATACATGATCATGCCTAGATATTCTCATAACTACGCACTTTTCTATCAATTGCTCGACAGTAATTTTTTCTCCAACCGTAATACTTATGCTATCTTGAGAGAAGCCACTAGTGAAACCTATGGCCCCTGGGTCTATTTTCATCATATAAGTTTCCGATCTATTTTATTTTGCAATATTTACTTTCGAATCTATATCATAAAAATACCAAAAATGTTTAGCTTATTATCTCTATCAGATCTCACTTTTGCAAGTGGTCGTGAAGGGATTGACAACCCCTTTAGCGCGTAGGTTGCAAGGTTCTTATTTGTTTGTCAAGGTACGAGGGATTTGAGTGTAGCCTCCTACTGGATTGATACCTTGGTTCTCAAAAACTGAGGGAAATACTTATGTTACTTTTCTGCATCACCCTTTCCTCTTCAAAGGAAAACCAACGCATGCTCAAGAGGTAGCAAGATGGATTTCTGGCGCCGTTGCCGGGGAGTCTACACACAAGTCAAGACATACCAAGTACCCATCACAAACTCTTATCCCTCGCATTACATTATTTGCCATTTGCCTCTCGTTTTCCTCTCCCCCACTTCACCTTTGTCGTTTTATTTGCCCTCTCTTTCCTGTTCGCCTCTTTTTCGCTTGCCTCTTGTGTACTTGTGTGTTGGATTGTTTGTAATGATTGCTCATGATAATACTAAATTGTGTGACTTTTCCAATACCACCAATAATGATTTTCTTAGCACTCCGATTGGTCCTCTTACCGATGCTGAATCTTGTGAAATTAATGCTTCTTTGTTGAATCTTCTCATGAAAGATCAATTCTCTGGCCTTCCTAGTGAAGATGCCACTACTCATCTAAACAACTTTGTTGATTTGTGCGATATGCAAAAGAAGAAAGATGTGGATAATGATATTGTTAAATTGAAGCTACTTCCGTTTTCACTTAGAGATCGTGCTAAAACATGGTCTTCGTCTTTGCCTAAAAATAGTATTGATTCATGGAATAAGTGCAAAGATGCTTTTATCTCTAAGTATTTTCCACCCGCTAAGATCATCTCCCTTAGAAGCGATATTATGAATTTTAAGCAACTTGATCATGAGCATGTTGCACAATCATGGGAGAGTATGAAATTAATGATTTGCAATTGCCCTACACATGGATTAAATTTATGGATGATCATACAAATGTTTTATGCTGGATTGAATTTTGCTTCTAGAAATCTTTTCGATTCGGCAGCGGGAGGCACTTTTGTGGAAATCACTTTAGGAGAAGCTACTAAACTCCTAGATAATATTATGGTTAATTATTCTCAATGGCACACCGAAAGATCTACTAGTAAAAAGGTTCATGCAATAGAAGAGATTAATGTTTTGAGTGGAAAGATGGAGGAAATTATGAAATTCTTTGCTAATAAGAGTGCTCCTATTTATCCTAATGATATGCCTTTGTCTACTTTGATTGAGAATAATAATGAATCTATGGATGTGAATTTTGTTGGTAGAAATAATTTTGGTAACAATGCGTATAGAGGAAACTTTAATCCTAGGACTTTCCCTAGTAATTCCACTAATAATTATTGTAATTCCTACAATAAATCTTATGGAAATTTTAATAAGTTGCCCTCTGATTTTGAGATTAGTGTTAAAGAGTTTATGAGTTCTCAAAAGAATTTCAATGCCTTGCTTGAAGAAAAATTGCCTACGATTGATGAGTTGGCTAGGAACATGGATAGAATTTATCTTGATGTTGATTATTTTAAACTTAGATCTATTCCACCTAAGCATGTTATCAATGGGTCTCTCAAAGCCATGAGAATTTCAATTGATGAGTGCAAAGAAAGAACCGCTAGGATGCGTGCTAAAAAGGATTTGCTTTGTGAAAGCGTGTTCTTCTAGGTTTCATGATAATAATGATGAAGATCTAAAAGTGATTGATGTGTCCCATATTAAATCTTTATTTTGCAATATGAATCTTGATAATGATGGGACTGGAGATGAGTCAACTTGAAGTAAGAGGCGTCCCAATGATTTAGAGTTTTTAGATCTTGATGCAAAAATTGGTAAAAGTGGGATTGAAGAGGTCAAAAAATTACATAGCAATGAACCCATTATTTTGGATTTCAAAGAATTTAATTATGATAATTGTTCTTTAATAGATTGTATTTCCTTGTTGCAATCCATGTTAAATTCTCCTCATGCTTATAGTCAAAATAAAGCTTTTACTAAACATATCGTTGATGCTTTAATGAAATCTTATGAAGAAAAACTTGAATTAGAAGTTCCTATCCCTAGAAAATTTATGATGAGTGGGAACCTACTATTAAAATTAAAATTAAAAATCATGCATGTTATGCTTTGTGTGATTTTGGTGCTAGTGTTTCCATGATTCCTAAAACTTTCTGTGACATGCTAGGTTTCCATGAACTTGATGATTGTTCTTTAAACTTGCACCTTACGGATTCCACCATTAAGAAACTGATGGGAAGGATTAATGATGTTCTTATTATTGGAAATAGGAATTATGTGCCCATAGATTTTATTGTTCTTGATATAGATTGCAATCCTTCATGTCCTATTATTCTTGGTAGACCTTTCCTTAGAACGACTGGTGCAATTATTGATATGAAAGAAAAAAATATTAGATTCCAATTTCCATTAAGGAAAGGCATGGAACACTTTCCTAGGAAGAAAATCAAATTATCTTATGAATCTGTTATGAGAGACACCTATGAATTGAATACCAAAGATGGCAATACTTAGATCTATTCTCGCTTTTATGCCTAGCTAGGGGCGTTAAACGATAGCGCTTGTTGGAAGCCAACCCAATTTTAATTTGTGTTCTTTGATTTTTGTTCCTGTTTAGTAATAAATAATTCATCTAGACTCTCGTTAGATGTGGTTTTGTGTTTTAATTAGTGTTTGTGCCAAGTAAAACCTTTAGGATAACCTACGGTCAAAGTTAATTTGATCTTGCTGAAAAACAGAAACTTTTGCGCGCACGGGAATAATTTTGGTAAATCACAGAAACGGGATTTTCAATTGATTCTTTTTTCAAAATATTAATAGACAAATTATGTAGGACTTCATAATTTGGTAGAATTTTTGGGGCTAAAGAAGTATTATAGAGTTACAGATTGCTACAGATTGTTCTGTTTTTAACATATTCTGTTTTTCGTGTGTTGTTTGCTTATTTTGATGAATCTATGGCTAGTATCGGGCGGTATGAACCATATAGAAGTTGGAATACAATATGTTTAACACCAATATAAATAAAGAATTAGTTCATTACAGTATCTTAAAGTGGTGGTTTGTTTTATTTCACTAACGAAGCTCATGAGATTTTCTGTTGAGTTTTGTGTTGTGAAGTTTTCAAGTTTTGGGTAAAGATTTGATGGATTATGGAATAAGGAGTGACAAGCCTAAGCTTGGGGATGCCCAAGGAACCCCAAGGTAAAATTCAAGGACAAACAAAAGCCTAAGCTTGAGGATGCCCCGGAAGGCATCCCCTCTTTCGTCTTCGTCCATCGGTAACTTTACTTGATGCTATATTTTTATTCACCACATGATATGTGTTTTGCTTGGAGCGTCTTGTATGATTTGAGTCTTTGCTTTTTAGTTTACCACAATCATCCTTGTTGTACACACCTTTTTGAGAGACACACATGAATCATAATTTATTAGAATACTCTATGTGCATGACTTATATCTTTTGAGCTAGATAATTTTGCTCTAGTGCTTCAATTATATCTTTTTAGAGCACGACGGTGGTTTTACTTTGTAGAAATTATTGATCTACCATGCTTCATTTATATTATTTTTAGAGTCCTTTAGAACAGCATGGTATTTTCTTTGGTTTGAAAATTAGTCCTATTATGATGGGCATCCAAGATAGGTATAATAAAAACATTCATATGGAGTGCATTAAACACTATGATAAATTTGGTACTTGATAATTGTTTTGAGATATAAAGGTGGTAATGTTAGAGTCATGCTAGTTGGGTAATTATAAAATTGAGAAATACTTGTGTTAAAGTTGGCAAGTCCCGTAGCATGCACGTATGGTGAACGTTGTGTGACAAATTTGAAGCATGGGGTGTTCTTTGATTGCCTTCCTTATGAGTGGAGGTCGGGATCACGCGATGGTTAACTCCTAGCAACCCTTCCCCTAGGAGCAAGCGTAGTAGTACTTTGCTTCGAGGGCTAATAAACTTTTACAATAAGTATATGAGTTCTTTATGACTAATGTGAGTCCATGGATTATACACACTCTTACCCTTCCGCAATTTGCTAGCCTATACGGTACCGTGCATTGCCCTTTCTCACCTTGAGAGTTGGAGCAAACTTCGCCGGTGCATCCAAACCCCGTGATACAATACACTCTATCACACATAAACCTCCTTATATCTTCCTCAAAACAGCCACCATACCTACCTATTATGGCATTTCCATTTCCATTCCGAGATATATTGCCATGCAACTTTCCACCGTTCCGTTTATTATGACACGCTCCATCATTGTCATATTGCTTTGCATGATCATGTAGTTGACATCGTATTTGTGGCAAGGCAACTTTTATAATTCTTTCATACATGTCGCTCTTGATTCATTGCATATTCCGATACACCGCCATAGGCATTCACATAGAGTCCTAAGTATTGAGTTGTAATTCTTGAGTTGTAAATAAATAGAAGTGTGATGATCTTCATTATTAGAGAATTATCACATGTGAGGAAAGGATGATGGAGACTATGATTCCCCCACAAGTCGGAATGAGTCTTTGGACTTTATGAAAAATAAAAGAGGCCAAAGAAGCCCAAATAATAAAAAAAGGAGGCCAAAGAAGACCAAATAAAAAAAGAAAAAAAGAAAAAATGAGAGAAAAAGAGAGAAGGGGAAATGTTACTATCCTTTTTCCACACTTGTGCTACAAAGCAGCACCATGATCTTCATGATAGAGAGTTTCTTATTTTGTCACTTTCATATACTAGTGGGAATTTTTCATTATAGAACTTGGCTTGTATATTCCAATGATGGGCTTCCTCAAATTGCCTTAGGTCTTCGTGAGCAAGCAAGTGGGATGTGCACCCACTTAGTTTCTTTTGATGAGCTTTCATACATTTATAGCTCTAGTGCAACTGTTGCATGGCAATCCCTACTCCTCGTATTGACATCAATTGATGGGCATCTTGATACCCCGTTGATTAGCCGCGTCAATGTGAGACTTTCTCCTTTTTTGTTTTCTCACATAATCCCTATCATCATACTCTACTCCACCCATAGTGCTATATCCATGGCTTACGCTCATGTATTGCGTGAGGGTTGAAAAGGCTGAAGCGCGTTAAAAACTATGAACCAATTGCTTGGCGGAAACCGGGGTTGTGCATGATGGGAGCATTTTGTGTGACGAAAATGAAGCATGTCCAAACTATATGATTTTGTAGGGATAAGCTTTCTTTGGCTATGCTATTTTGATAAGACATAAACTGCTTGGTTAGCATGCTTGAAGTATTACTATTTTTATGTCAATATTGAACTTTTATCTTGAATCTTTTGGATCTGAACATTCATGACACAATAAAGAAAATTACATTGAGAATTATGTTAGGTAGCATTCCACATCAAAAATTCTGTTTTTATCATTTACCTACTCGAGGACGAGCAGGAATTAAGCTTGGGGATGCTTGATATGTCTCCAATGTATCTATAATTTTTGATTGTTCCATGCTATTATATTATCTGTTTTGGATGTTTAATGGGCTTTATTATACACTTTTATATTATTTTTGGGACTAACCTATTAACCGGAGGCCCAGTCCAAATTGTTGTTTTTTTCCTATTTCAGTGTTTCGTAGAAAAGGAATATCAAACGGAGTCCAAATGGAATGAAAGCTTCGGGAGAGTTATTTTTGGAACAAACGCAATCCAGGAGACTTGGAGTGGACGTCAAGAAAGAAACAAGGAGGCCACGAGGCAGGGAGGCGTGCCCAGGGGGTAGGCACGCGCCCCACCCTCGTGGGCCCCTCGTGGCTCCCCTAATCAACTTCTTTCGCCTATATATACTCATATACCCTGAAAACATCTAGGAGCAGCACAAAACCCTATTTCCACCGCCGCAACCTTCTGTACCCGTGAGATCCCATCTTGGGGCCTTTTCCAGCGCTCCGACGGAGGGGGAATCGATCACGGAGGGCTTCTACATCAACACCATTGCCTCTCCGATGAAGTGTGAGTAGTTTACCTCAGACCTTAGGGTCCATAGTTATTAGCTAGATGGCTTCTTCTCTCTGTTTGGATCTCAATACAAAGTTCTCCTCGATCTTCTTGGTGGTCTATTCGATGTAATACTTTTTGTGGTGTGTTTGTCGAGATACGATGAATTGTGGGATTACGATCAAGGTTATCTATGAACAATATTTGAATCTTCTCTGAATTCTTTTATGTATGATTTGTTATCTTTGCAAGTCTCTTCGAATTATCAGTTTGGTTTGGCCTACTAGATTGATCTTTCTTGCAATTGGAGAAGTGCTTAGCTTTTGATTCAATCTTGCGGTGTCCATTCCTAGTGACAGCAGGGGCAACAAGGCATGTATTGTATTGTTGCCATCGAGGATAAAAACATGGGGTTTATATCATATTGCTTGAGTTTATCCCTCTACATCATGTCATCTTGCCTAATGCGTTACTCTGTTCTTATGAACTTAATATTCTATATGCATGCTCGATAGTGGTCGATGTGTGCGGTAATAGTAGTAGATGAAGAATCGTTTCAATCTACTTGTCGCGGACGTGATGCCTATATACATGATCATGCCTAGATATTCTCATAACAGTAATTTGTTCACCCACCGTAATACTTATGCTATCTTGAGAGAAGCCACTAGTGAAACCTATGGCCCAAGTGTCTATTTTCATCATATAAGTTTCCGGTCTATTTTGTTTTGCAATCTTTACTTTCCAATCTATATCATAAAAATACTAACAATATTTATCTTATTATCTCTATCAGATCTCACTTTTGCAACAGGCCGTGAAGGGATTGACAACCCCTTTATCGCGTAGGTTGCAAGGTTCTTATTTGTTTTTGCAGGTACTAGGGATTTGAGTGTAGCCTCCTACTAGATTGATACCTTGGTTCTCAAAAACTGAGGTTAATACTTATGTTACTTTGTTGCATCACCCTTTCCTCTTCAAGGGAAAACTAACGCATGCTCAAGAGTTAGCATCCTACAACCCATCATCTAATAACTACTCCACAATGGATTCCCTTAGGCCCTAATAAGGTGAAGCGCCATGTATTCGACATTCACATGACACCACTAAGGGAATCACAACATACATACCATCAAAATATTGAACACATATCAAGTTCACATGCTTACTTGCAACAAGATTTCTCATGTGACCTCAAGAACAAAAGTAACTACTCACAAATGATAATAGTGCTCAAGATCAGAGGGGTATTAAATATCATAAAGGATCTGAACATATAATATTCCAACAAATAAACCATATAGTAGTTAACTACAAGATGTAATCAACACTACTAGTCACCCACAAGCACCAATGTAAGGTTCTGGTACAAAGATTGAACACAAGAAATGAACTAGGGTTTGGGAGGAGATGGTGCTGTTGAAGATGTTGATGGAGATTACCCTCCCCAAGATGGGAGAGTTGTTGGTGATGATGACGACGATGATTTCCCCCTCCGGGATGGAAGTTCCCCCAGCAGAATCGCTCCGCCGGAGGGCAAAAGTGCTCCTACCCAAGTTCCGCCTTGAGATAGCGGCGCTTCGTCCTGAAAGTCCTCTCCTTATTTTTTTTTCTAGGTCAAAATGACTTATATACCATAAGAGGGACACCTAAGGTGGGCCGAGGAGGGCAAAACCGACCAGGCACGCCTGGGCTCCCTAGCGCGCCCAAGTGGGTTGTGCCCACCTGGTTGGCCCCCTTGTCGATGTCAAAACCAGCGGATCTCGGGTAGGGGGGTCCCGAACTATGCGTCTAAGGCTAATGGTAACAGGAGGCGGGGGACACGATGTTTACCCAGGTTCGGGCCCTCTCTATGGAGGTAATACCCTACTTCTTGCTTGATTGATCTTGATGAATATGAATATTACAAGAGTTGATCTATCACGAGATCGTAATGGCTAAACCCTAGAAGTCTAGCTTATGAGGTTATGATTATGACTCTAACCCTAGAAGTCTAGAACCTCCGGTTTATATAGACACCGGGAGGGGCTAGGGTTGTACAAAGTCGGTTACAGAGAAAGGAATCTACATATCCGAATCGCCAAGCCTGCCTTCCACACTAAGGAGAGTCCCATCCGCACGTGGGACGAAGTCTTCTATCTTGTACCTTCATAGCCCAACAGTCCGGTCAATGTATATAGTCCAGCTGTTCGAGGACCCTTAGTCTAGGACTCCCTCAGTAGCCCCTGAACCAGGCTTCAATGACGATGAGTCCGGCGCACAGATTGTCTTCGGCATTGCAAGGTGGGTTCCTTCTCCGAATATTCCAACATAGTCTTCGAACACAGGAAACGTGCCCGACTCTACAAAACAAGTACCACACATAATTGTAGAGAGTATAATATTTCACGAGTCTAATCCCTTGACAACTTTTTGTAGCGTGACATCACGCCACTACCCGGCCTTTATTCGAACCTTTTTTTAGCCTGCCACTCTGTATCTCGAGGTGCGGTTTCACTGGCACGTCTTGTCGAAGCAGAGATCGTGTCCCCTTATCATGGGATTCTCATCAATACAGTCATGGGTAACCCAACCGTGCCATCTGCACGGCGCTTGGGGAATAGGCAGATTTTTAGGTGAGCAAGGAGTCGCATAATTTTTACTGCCTTTATAAACGGATAAGGATTCATCCTCGTTCACCCACGCCTTCTCCTTCCTCTGCCCATCCATTCTCAAGTTACAGCGCCCAATTTCTTGCCTTCTCCGCCCAAAAAAGCACTCCAAACATGTCGAGATCCGGAGCTGGAGGCAAGTGTATGGCCTCTTCTGTCAAGAAGAAGGATATGAAGGGGCTCCGGGAGGCCGGTTACCTGGCCAAGGAAATCGTTCATCGACTTCCAGCTAAAGGACAGATCGTCTCTACCCCAGAGCCCCATGAGAGGGTTGTGTTTCTCACACAGTTCGTCCGCGGGCTGGGGTTCCCTCTCCACATGTTTGTCCACGGACTGATGTTCTACTATGGGCTGGACTTCCACGATTTGGCCCCCAACTCTATCCTCAACATCTCGGCATTCATTGTCGTGTGCGAGGCGTTTCTCCGCATCCCACCTCACTTCGGCATGTGGCTGAAGACCTTCAATGTGAAGCCCAAGGTGGTGAGCATCCAACAAGCTTAGTGCGGGGACGCCATGGTGGGCAAGATGCCCAACGTCATCTGGCCCGAGGGCTCCTTTATGGAGATGGTGATGGGGTGGCAGTCAGGATGGTTCTACATCACCGAGCCGCGCGACACCAACTGGGCGGCGGCCCCCGAATTCTAATCCGGAGTCCCGATGAGGCCGACCTCCTAGCAAGAGAAGGGCCTGCCCTGGGGCTCTCCGGATGAGCTGACAGCGCTCCAGACGCGCGTCCAGAATATGATAATCAAGAAAGTCAAGCTCATCGACGTGGTCCAGGTCATGCTCGTCCGCCGAATTCTGCCATGCCAACGCCAGACTTGCCACATGTGGGAGTACGACCCAGCCAAGCACCAGACTCTTTTAGAACTCTTCGGCATGACGCACGAGGATATATGGAAGGTCCTCTTCAAGGCCAACAACGTGTCGCTGGCCACGGACGAGGATCGTGGGCACAACCTAACCCATCCTGCAAATCAGGATAGTCCTTTCATGTTTTCAAGGTGTTCCCTTTACTCGCGTATGAGAGGAAGGCATCCAAGTCTCTCTATCGATTATTTCAGGATTGGACAGAGATGGCGGAACACATTGACTATCTGGCCCCACTGCCCGAAGGCCCGGAGATCCCGCTCCTGATGAAGATGCCAATTCTGGCGCCTTACAAGGTGCCGGAGAAGAAGGCCAAGAAGAAGGCCAAGGGGACCAAAAGTGGTCTCCATCAAGAGAGGCCGAGGCGCGCTCCTCCACCGAAGATGACGAAGAACAGGAGGAAGAGGAAGAAATCCACTCCCCTTCCACAGGGAAAAAAGAAAAGGACGGGCCCCACGCATCCAGAAGCCGAGGCTTCCAAGAAAGGGAAGGCTTCCTTTCCGGATAGCTCCATAGCAGCCACTAACAGGAGATGGGAGTGGCAGCCCAGGGAGAAGCCCCTGGCCGAATCATAAGTGTCCGGACACGTACTCGTATCCAGATTCTTTACTCTATTATTTGAACGTGCTTACATTATGCACTTGCAGTCCGGCTAAGTCTCGCCTCGAGCGGTCCTCATTAGAGGATTCGCTAGACCCAGCGGTGATGAATAGCGAGACCCTTCCTCGGCCACCTCTCCCCTGGACCTGGATGGTGCCAGAGGGTGAAGCCTCGGCTGCCGAACACATGGGGGAGCAGACCCCTATGGACACTGACAACGGGGGCCATATTCAATTCGGCCCTCATCCGGATACAATTCCGGAGACCCCTATGGTTCCGGAATCAGGCAAGAAACCCCCTTCAAAGGGAAGGGGCGCGCCAATGCTGCCGGTGACCTCTGTCCAACCAAAGGCACCGGACAGGTTGCTGGAAGCGCTGAATGGCGCTTCCATGGTTGACGAGCACCGTACCCTAATCGGTGCAGTGATTCGGAAGGTCTAGGCCACGAAAAGCAAGTTGACTGAAGCCTGCACCAGCCTTCTAACAGGCTTTGAGGTAAGTAATATAAGTGTAAAAGAAAAGCCGAACAGAGGATCAAAATAAATTCCACATACCACCATAGAGAGAATAATATTACACAAGATCAATCTGCTGACGTATTCTGTGGCGTAACGTCACACCACTTCCAAGCCTTTACTCGAATTGTTTCTATTGTTCCACCTTAGCGCGTTTAGCGAGGCGGTTTCCTTGGCATGCCTGTCGAAGCAGAGATCGTGTTCCCCTTATTCCGGGATTCCCATCAATACGGACGTGGGTAACCCAACCGCGCCATTGATTGTGACGCTTGCGAGATAAGCGAGTTTTACCATGCCGGTGGGGACGCGTGTTTCTGTCCGCCCATATAAGGGGATAAAGATCCAACCTTTTTACCTGCGCCTTCTTCCTCCTTGGCTTATCCATATCTTCGAACTCGAGCTCTAGCGCCCAAGCCCGCACATCTCACCTCAACCTTCTCCAAATATGTCCGGAGCGGGAGGCAAGTGGATGGCCTCCTCCGTCACGGAGGGGCATATCCAGAAGCTGCGCAGCGCCGGATACTTGTCCAGCGACATCGCGCATCGGCTCCCCAAAGAGGGAGAGCTCATCCTCAAGCTTGTCAACGTAGTCCAGGTCATGCTCATCCGCCAGATTCTCCCGTGCCAACGATGGGGCTTCAATATGTGGGAGTTCGATCCGGCGCAGCACCAGACTTTGAATGGGCTCTTCGACACTATGTACGAAGAGGTCTGGAAGGTGCTGTTCAAGGGCGCCGAGGCTCCCGCATCCACTACCGAAGATCGTGGATTCAGCTCGCAGCGTCCAGCTGACGAGGTAAGTGATATTGTCCTTTACGGGACGCTTGTTATTCATAGTTTGACTCTATGCGAGATCTAAACTCCCTTTCCTTTGACAGGACTGGCTGAAGAAGGCCGCACATGCTATCTGTCTGGCCCCATTGCCAGAGGACCCAGCTGACGCCCGCCTAACGGGGCTGCTGGCTCTGGCACCCCACGTGGTGCCGGAGAAGAAAGCCAAGAAGAAGGGCACGGGGACTCGGAAGAGTTCCCATTTTCAGGTGCTATCGGACGATTAATCCGAGGCTGACACCTCCAACCAAGGCGAGGAGGAGAAGAAGAAAGCCTCTCCCCCAGCGGGGGGAGGGAAGAAAAGGAAGGCCTCCCAAACAAGGGAGGCTGAAGGGTCCAAGAGGGGAAAAACTCTTCCCCCGGACTGTTCCGCCAACGCTAGTGACGACGACGAGGACTGGCCTCCAAGGGCCAAGCCTCTGGCGAGATCGTAAGTATCCGGACTCCCGAATAACTTCAAGGTTTTCGTTTTCTGCCACATTATGTCTTTCTAATGTCGCATACAACCCTGAAATCCGCTTAAGGATGATCTCCCCAATTCGTCGAGCGGGTCCTTAGGGGCGTCGGATATGGATTCTCTTCCGACTGCCTCCACCCCCCGTGATGCAGACGATGCCGAGGTGGGATCCCAGGAAGGGACCCACCAGGAGGAGAGGGCCCCGGAGGTGTCGCAGGACAACCTCCCGGACTTTGCACCGGACTCAGCCCCGGAACCCATAGTGGCTCCGGAGTCCGGCGGGCGACCCCTTCGTAAGAAGGGCAAGACCGTGACGCCGGCTGCCTCCGTCCAACCGGAGGTGCCGGATAATTTGCTGGAGGCGCTCAACGGCGCCTCCATCGAAGAGGAACACCGCACTGTTATGAGTGCGGTGATTCAGAAGGTTCAGCTCGCCAAGAGCGGGCTGACCGAAGCCTGCAGCAGCCTTCTAACAGGCTTTGAGGTAAGAATTTCAACATATGTAAAATGGTACCGCATAGACAGTAGCCCCTGATGCTCGGTTCGGTGTTCGGAAAGAAAAGCCGGACTGAGGATCTTTAGAAAGATAAACGCAGGAGTCATGAAAATATGTCAATATGGGATTGCAGGCTGTGCTGCTGACCTCTTCCGCACTGACTGCGGAGGTCAATACTTTGAAGGAAAACCTCGAGCGGTCCGAGAACAAGCTCGGCCATGCCAAGTAGCAGCTCGAGGAAAAAGAAGGTGAGTAATACCTTATGAAAATTGTACCTTACAGAAAAGGATTTGGTTGCAAGAAAAATGACAAGGATAACTGGGGTATTGCAGGGGCCACTAACAAGGTGGCGACCCTGAAGGAGGTGGTGGCCGCGGCCGAATGCAATGCGGCTGCGGAGCACACCGAGCGAGAGAAACAGGAGGCGCGGGTGGCGGAGGTACAGCAAGAGCTCCAGGATCTCGTGAGGAAACATGAGAGCCTGGAGCGTGACTCGAAGACTCGAGAGTCTGAGCTTGCAATGGCTCTTGAGAGTGCCAAAGCCGCTAAGGCCGAAGCCTACAAGGCCCTCCGGGAGATAGAGGCGGTGAAGAAAATAGCAGCGGGTAAGGCATTTTTCATGCAAAGTAAGCATGTGAGTGTTAATTACCTGTCGCTTACCCGAATTCGGAGCTCTCCAGGAGCGTTCGCAGATCTTCCCCGCAGTGTGTCCGATGCTGCCGCATTCTACCGGGCCGAGGAGGGGAGCTCAACGGAGAAGGTCTTCTGGTCTCAGTATGCTGAGGCCGGACATTCACTGCCCCTTAGCGACCAGCTGAAGTAGCTGGTCGCGCTCCACAAGGCGGCTGAACAGGCCATGAAGGGCCTCATAGTTCGGTTGTGGCCTAAGGAGGCTATGCCTGGGAGCTACTTCAGCTTGGTGCGGCGGCTGGTGGACGCATGCCCGTGGGTTGAAGTTATCAAGCACTCCGCCTGTATCGAGGGTGCACGTCGGGCCCTTGCCCGCACAAAGGTGCACTGGGGAAAGATGGATGCCCAGAAGCTTGTGATGGACCCCCCACCAGAGGGCAAGGAGCATCGCACGCCCAAGATGTATTATAGGAGTGTGCTGAAGGGAGCCTGCATTATTGCGGGTGTGTGCTCCAAAGAAGAAGTTTTTGAGTAGACTCACGTTTTGTTATCCTGTGCGCTGAAAACTAAGTTCATATGCGCGAAGCAACACTTGTTAATTCAAAATATTACCTTCTGTGCGGTTGTTTATCAAATCTGAGAGATGGCAAGTCATCGGCTTCAGCCCCCATGCCACGAGTGCTGGGGTGTTTGGGATAAATTTGGGCACTCTTGTTCCCATATTTGGGTCCATCGAGGGAGGCGCTCAACACAACGAACAAGGCAACCAGACTTATAATGCTTGAACACTCTCACTTAGCCATAGAATTCTATAATTTTAAATTTCGGCGAAGCCCCTAGTTTTCGGAAGGCCGAATTTGGGGCGCTATCCATGCCTTGGCCGGACAGAATCCGGCTCCTCGCTCGAAGCGGCATAAGTCTTTAGGGACTCGCAAAGAACCTCTCGAACAGCGACCAGCTCTCGCGTCATCATGACGGTCAGTTTTAGTTTTTTCCACTGAGGCGTTCACCCAGCTCAACTGGGGCGCAATCGCAGTGGTTCTCCCAGTGCTACCTTAGCCGATAAAACGGAATGTAAGGTACCAAAATATGGGAGCCGGGAAAACCCAACTATTGACCCAAGAACATGATTCGGAGCCGATGCATATAATGCTATAAGTTCGGGGTGCCGCACTTGTGAAAGTGTTCGGACGTATCACACCATAACGCTGGAAACATAAGCCCCTGGTGTATTTAGCCGTACCAAAACGTACGGATGCAACATGTCATAGATGAACATATGTGTAAGAAAGAAATGCAATTGGAAGCAAAAATGTGCTGCATTGCTTTATTCAAATAAAAACTGCTGTAAGTGCAGGACGATACAAGTGGTGCGGTAAGAAAGGGATGGGACTGTTTAACATGTCCCCCTCCAGGGGTAGGCTACGGAATAATGCATAAAACAGATTTAATGCTCATAATGGAGACCACCTGGATTTTTGTTGTAGCCTTTCTCCTTCCCTGGCTGTTGTATCGTGGGTTCGGCATGTCTGCTGCCGGACAGGGCCTCTGACGAACGGAGTCCTGTGGGTAAAAAATAAAAGAAAAAGAAAAAGAAATGACGCACTTAAGAGCCCCTGGTGCGGTTGAGCCTCAGTTTGGGCTTATCGTGGTCAAGCCCCTTGCCCCATGCCCATGATATCTTCAGAGCGTAATGGAGTACGCAAAGTGTCTTAGTGTTTTACAGGGGCTGGGGCTGGGGCCGCACTGCTACGCGTGCTCGGAACGTGCCAGGTGGTCGTGTTGTAGGTTACTCCGGGCACGCTTAGCTGTGTCCGGCCGCTTGGCAGCCGGACTCGAGAATTGCCTTAAAAGGCTGCTTTGTACTTCTGCCGCGAGAGCCGCTGTATGTTCCTCCGTTCGGAGGGAGCGTTCAGTGTTTCCGTTGACCGTGATGACTCCTCTAGGGCCTGGCATCTTGAGCTTGAGGTATGCGTAGTGCGGCACCGCGTTAAACTTTGCGAACGCGGTACGTCCGAGCAAGGCATGATAGCCGCTGTGGAACGGAACTATGTCGAAGATTAACTCCTCGCTTCAGAAGTTATCCGGGGATCCGAAGACCACTTCCAGTGTAACTGAGCCTGTACAATTGGCTTCTACACCTGGTATGACGCCTTTGAAGGTCGTCTTGGTAGGTTTAATCCTTGAGGGGTCTATGCCCATTTTGTGCACCGTGTCCTGATAAAGCAGGTTTAGGCTGCTACTGCCGTCCATCAGGACTCTGGTGAGATGAAATCCATCGACGATTGGGTCTAGAACCAATGCGGCGAACCCACCATGGCGAATGCTGGTGGGGTGGTCCCTTCGGTCAAAGGTGATCGGGCAAGAGGACCATGGATTGAACTTTGGGGCAACTGGCTCCATCGCGTATACATCCCTGAGTGCATGCTTCCGCTCCCTTTTGGGTATGTGCGTGGCATATATCATGTTCACCGTCCGCACCTGTGGGGGGAAACCCTTCAGTCCTCTATTGTTCGGCGGTCGGGTCTCTTCCTCGTCGTCGCTATGTAGCGCCTTGTCGCTGTTTTCGGCAATTAACTTGCATGCCTTCTTGAACACCCAACAGTCCCTATTGGTGTGGTTAGCTGGCTTTTCAGGGGTGCCATGTATCTGGTACAAGCGGTCGAGAATTCGGTCCAAATTGGACGGACCCTGAGTTGTTCTTTTGAATGCCTTTTTCTGTTGACCGGGTTTAGAGCCTTTGAATCCGGCATTGACTGCCGTATCCTCACTGTTATCACCGTTAATGCGGTGTTTGTTTTTGTTGCAACGCGACCTGCCACTACGGTCCTTGATATCCGGACTGCCAGAATTTTTGTTGAGGTTGTTGCTGCGTGCTAGCCAGCTGTCCTCACCCGCACAGAAGCGGGTCATGAGTGATGTAAGGGCTGCCATGGATTTCGGCTTTTCCTGTCCCATGTGCCGGGCAAGCCACTCATCGCGGATGTTATGCTTGAAGGCTGCGAGGGCCTCGGCATCCGGACAGTTGATGATTTGGTTTTTCTTGGTTAAGAACCGTGTCCAGAATTGTCTGGCAGATTCGTCTGGCTGCTGAATTATGTGGCTTAGGTCATCTGCATATGGTGGTCGCATGTACGTGCCTTGGAATATATCGAGGAATGCGGCTTCCAGGTCCTCCCAACTCCCGATTGACTCTGCTGACAGGCTGTTAAGCCAGTGCCGGGCTGGTCCTTTAAGTTTGAGTGGGAGATATTTGATGGCGTGGAGATCGTCTCCGCGGGCCATGTGGATGTGGAGGAGATAGTCCTCGATCCAGACCGCAGGGTCTGTTGTGCCATCATAAGATTCAATATTGACGGGTTTAAACCCTTCTGGGATTTGATGATCCATTACCTCATCTGTGAAGCACAGTGGGTGTGCGGCGCCTCTGTACTAGGCCATATCGCGACGGAGCTCAAAAGAGCTTTGTCTGTTGTGTTCGGCCCGGCCGGACTTACTGTGTCCGGGGTGACGGTGATCGTCACGTATCGTGGGGCGCCCACGTGATCCATAGATCGATCTTGATTGTCTTGCCTTATCCTTCAATATGTCTCGCAGGTCCGGAGTGTTCCCCTGTGGCCTTGTGCTTTTCGAGCGATGCCGAGGTATGGGTCTAGTGAAGGGCCTTGAGGCCTCTCTGTCGCGACCACGGGGTGGTCGATCAGCCGTATTGTCTCCAGGTGAAGCGGGATCATATGCCTCCACCTCTAATCGGGGGAGCAGCTTACCTTTGGGGTAGCTTTTGGAGGGGCGTTCGAGTTCATGCTCTTCGGCCGCGAGGACTTCGGTCCATCTGTCGGCTAGCAGATCTTGATCAGCTCTAAGTTGCTGCTGCTTTTTCTTGAGGCTGTTTGCCGTGGCCATAAGCCTATGTTTGAAACGCTCCTGTTCGACGGGATCCTCAGGTACGACGAATTCGTCGTCGTCGAGGCTTTCCTCGTCTCCGGAGGGAGGCATATAGTCCTCTACCTCTTCTTCGGCTGCTCTCTCATGAGGGCTGGCGTCCCCCTCCTCCCATGCTGGATCTTGCTGGAGTGGGTTGTCTTCGGCGCTATCTGGTGTATTGTTGTCTCCGGTGCCGGAATCCTCATTCTTGCTATGGCGGGATTTAGAGCGGCGTCGCTGACGCTGGCGCTTGGGCTGTTTCTTGGAGGGGTCATCCTCCGCTATTCCTTCGCCGTTCCCATCCTTTGGGATATCCACCATGTATATGTCGTATGAAGAGGTGGCTTTCCAGTGCCCGGTGGGCGCTGGTTCTTGGTCATCTCCGGCATCGTCGTCCATACCATCGATGTCCTCAGAGTCGTAATCTAGCATGTCGGTTAGATCGTCGACAGTGGCTACCAAGTGGGTGGTGGGTGCGCTCTGAATTTCTTCGTCGTCCGCATCCCAACCGTCCTGGCCGCAGTCTGGCCAGGCCTCTCCTGATAACGAGAGGCACTTTAGTGAACTCAAGATGTCGCCAAAAGGTGAGTGTTGAAAGATGTCTGCCGCGGTGAACTCCATGATCGGCGCCCAATCGGTTTCGACTGGAGGGTGCGTGGGAGGTCCGGAGTCCGGCAAGGAGTCCGACACCTCGGAGTCACGAGCTTCATGGGGGACAAGATAGGTGTTCGGCTCTCTCGCCGTAGAGGTTGCAGCCCTCGAGGCGGTGTCTAGCCATGCATCCTTGGTCTACGCAGCCGGCTCCGAGTCGAAGATCGGAGCGGATTCGAGTGCAGCCTCCAGGGTACTGTCCGGCTGCAGAGCTAAACCATGCCCATCGTGACAGTACGGCACGCTCGGCTGTGGCTCGAATCCGTCGAGGATCAAGTCCCCGCGGATGTCAGCCGTGAAGTTCAAACTTCCAAATCTGACCTGACGGCCAGGGGCGTAGCCTTCGATCTGCTCTAGCTGGCCAAGCGAATTGGCCCGCAGTGCGAAGCCCCCGAATACGAAGATCTGTTCGGGGAGGAAGGTCTCACCCTGGACTGCATCATCATTGATGATCGAAGAAGCCATCGAGCCTATCAGTGACGACACAGAGGAACTCTCAATGAAAGCACCAATGTCGGTGTCAAAACCGGCGGATCTCGGGTAGGGGGTCCCGAACTGTGCGTCTAGGCGGATGGTAACAGGAGATGAGGGACATGATGTTTTTACCCAGGTTCGGTCCCTCTTGATGGAGGTAAAACCCTACGTCCTGCTTGATTAATATTGATGATGTGGGTTACAAGAGTAGATCTACCACGAGATCAAGGAGGCTAAACCCTAGAAGCTAGCCTATGGTATGATTGTTGTTCGTCCTATGGACTAAAGCCATCTGGTTTATATAGACACTGGAGAGGGCTAGGGTTACACAGAGTCGGTTACAATGGTAGGAGATCTACATATCCGTATCGCCAAGCTTGCCTTCCACGCCAAGGAAAGTCCCATCCGGACACGGGACGAAGTCTTCAATCTTGTATCTTCATAGTCTTGGAGTCCGGCCGATGATGGTAGTTCGGCTATCCGGACACCCCCTAGTCCAGAACTCCCTCAGCAGTCGTCGCTCGTAGCCACTGCCGCTCAGACTACGGAGGTCTCTGAACTAAATCAGAACCTCGAGCGGGCCGAGGAAGAGCTCGGCCTCGTGAGGAAGCAGATTGAAGAAAGCAAAGGTATGTAGTAACCCGCGTGTATAGTTAGGAAGGATGAATGGTTCAAGCTGACTAAAGTGTCATGAACTTCATTAGGGGCCACGACCGAGGTGGCGGCACTCAAGAAGGCATTGGCCAATGCCGAGGACAAAGAAACCAAGGAACACCCCGCGCGTGGGAAGCAGGAGGCCCGTGTCAGCGAGGTCTAGGAAGAGCTCCAGGACATCGTCAAGAAGTATGAGTCCTTGGAGCGTGATTATAAGACTCGAGAGTCCGAACTTACCAAGGCCCGCCAGAGCGCACAAGATGCCCAGGCCGAAGCCCAAAGCGCCCTCCAGGAAATCCAGGTGGCCAAGAAGATCGCGGCGGGTAAGGCTTTCATTATGCAAAGCAATTATGTGAAGGAGACGTTCCTTTTACATACCCGAATTTGGAGCTCTCCAGGGTCGTTCACGGATCTGCCGTGCAGCATATCAGATGCTGCCGAGTTTTATCGAGCCGAAGAAGGGAGCTCTATAGAGAAGCTGTTCTGGTCGCAATACCATGGACCAGAGCATCCGGTGCACTTTAGCGACCAGCTGAAACAGCTGGTCGAACTACACAAGGAGGCCGAACTAGCCATGAAGGACCTAATAGTGCGGCTATGGCCTGCCGAGCCCATGCCCAGCAGCTACTTCGGACTCATAAAGCGGCTTGTGAGTTCCTGCCCACGGCTTGAAGTTGTAAAGCGGTCGGCCTGCATTGAAGGTGCGCGGATGGCCTTTGCCCGCGCCAAGATGCACTGGGCGAAGATGGATGCCAAGAAGCTGATGACCGAGGGGCCGCCTGAGGGCAAGGAGCACTGCCATCCCGAGATGTATTTTGACAGTGTCCTAGAGGGATCCCGCCTTGAGGTCGTTATGTAGTATAATGCTTGTTACTTTAAAATTTTACCTCCTGTGCGACCATTTATGAAATCTGAGAGTTGGCTAGTCGTCGGATTTTTCCCCCACGTAGATAGTACGGGGGTGTTCGGGATAAATATAAACACTCTTTACTTCGAATTTTGGTCCTTAAACAAGGTGTTTAACACAATGAACAAGGCAATCGGACTATACGGCTTTATCACCCTCAATTAGCCATAGGAGTTTGACAATGAAAATTTTGGTGAAGCCCCTGATATTCGGAAGACCGAAGTTGGGGCGCTAGACACACCTAATCGGATAAGAACTGATTTCTCGCATAAAGCAGAAACAATCTCTAAGGATTTGAAGACCTCTCGAACAGCTGACCAGCTCCTGCCGCATCATGACAGTCAGTTTTTGCCTTTCTCTACTGAGGTGCTCGTCCGGAAGAACCGGGACACAATCACAGTAGTTCTCCCTTTACTACGCTAGCCGATATAGCGGAATGTAAGGTAGTAAGCACATGAGCCGGGCAACCCAACTATTGACCAAAGACATGATCCGGAGCCGATGCATATAATGCTATAAGTTCGGGATGACGAACTATATTGTAAAAGTGTTCGGACTTTATTGCTGTGTTGCGGGGCGTGATGAAGCCCCTGGTGAAGTAATACGTACCAGAGTGTACGGGTGCGACAAGTAATAAATACAAAGACAAGGAAAGAGTCAAGTAATAAGTTGACACCAAGAATATTGAGCCGCAATCTATTTTCCATTGTAATTTGATTGATACGTCGAGGCGTACTTGTACAAATAATGCGATAAGAGAGTAAGGCTATTTAACATGCCGTGACCAAGAGAGAGCTGCATGCGGGTATGTAAAATAAGTATATCGATCGTTATCTCAGACCACATGGGTATTCCCTTGTACGTCAAAGCCCCTTGCCTTCTTGGTGTATCCGTCCCGTGATGGGTCCGATGATCAGGTTATCGGAAAAAGCCTCGAGAAGAGAAAAACCTGAAAGGAAGAGAAAAAGTGAAGGAATGCGGATCCGGAAGCGGTTGAGCCAAATTGTGGACCGCGGTCTAGTTGTGCCTCCGTCCGTGCCCATGGTATTTTGAGTGCGTAGTTATGTACGCGCGGCACAAATGTCACCGCTTGATCGGGACTGGGACGAAAGTCGCATTGCTAGTCAAGCTCTGGACGAGCTAGACCTACCTACCGCAGAGTAGTTCAGACTCGCTTGACGGTGTCCGGGGGCTTTATTGCCAAATTGAGGTTCTACCTAAAAAGGCTATTCGGTAATTCTGCTGCAAGGGCCGCGGTGTGCTCTTCAGTACGGAGGGAGCGCTCTGTATTTCCGTTGACCGTTATTACACCGCATGGTCCGGGCATCTTGAGCTTGAGGTGCGGCACTGCTGAATTTGGCGAATGCGGATCATCAAGTAGTGCATGATAGCCACTGCAGAAAGGGATGATATCGAAGATTAACTCTTCGCTTCAGAAATTATCCAGGGATCTGAAGACCACTTCCAGTGTGATTGAGCCCGTACAACAGACCTCTACACCTGGTATGACACCTTTAAATGTGGTTTTTGTGGGCTTGATCCTTGAGGGATCGATACCCATTTTGCGCACTGTATACTGATAGAGCAGGTTCAGGCTGCTGCCACCATCCATGAGGACTCGCGTGAGGTGGAATCCGTCGATAATTGGGTCAAGGACCAGTGCGGCTGAACCGCCATGACAGATACTTGTCGGGTTGTCCATTCGATCGAAGGTGATCGGACAGGAGGACCATGGGTTGAACTTTGGGGCGACTGGCTCCATCGCGTAGACGTCCCTGAGTGCACACTTGCGCTCCTTCTTGGGGATATGGGTGGCGTATATCATGTTCACCATTTTAACTTGAGGGGGGGTTTCTTCTGCCCCCCTGTGTTAGGTAGTCGGGGCTCCTCGTCATCGTCATCACTTTACGAACCTTTCTCCTTATTCTCGGCATTTAACTTGCCGGCCTGTTTGAAAACCAAACATTCTCTGTTGGTATGATTGGCTGGTTTGTCAGGAGTTCCATGGATTTGGCATGGCCGATCGAGTACGCAGTCTAGACTGGACGGGCCTGGCTTGTTTCTCTTTAATGGCTTCTTCCGCTGACCGGACTTGGAGCCACTGAATCCGGCGTTGACCGCCATGTCATCGATGCTCTCACCATTGTTTCGATGCTTATGTCTATTGCGTCGGGGCTTGACATTGCTGTTTCTGGCTTCAGAAGTGCCGGGTTTGCTTGTATTGTTGTTGCTACGGGCTAGCCAGCTGTCTTCGCCCACACAAAAGCGGTTCATGAGTGCCGTAAGGGCTGACATGGACTTCGTTTTTTCCTGGCAAAGGTGTCTGGCTAGCCATTCGCCACGGATGCTGTGCTTAAAGGCCGCCAGGGCTTCGACGTCCGGACAGTCGACGATCTAGTTCTTTTTATTTAGGAACCAAGTCCAGAATTTCCTGGCTGACTCTCTGGGCTGCTGTATTATATGACTTAGGTCATCGGCATATGGAGGTCGGACATATGTGCCTTGGAAGTTGTCGAGGACTGCACCCTCCAATTCCTCCCAGCTGCCAATGGAGTTTTCGGGCAGACTGTTTAACCAGTATCTAGCTGGTCCCTTGAGTTTGAGTGGGAGGTATTTGATGGCATGAACATCATCGCTGCGGGCCATATGAATGTGGAGAACGAAATCCTCAATCCACACCGCGGGATCTGTTGTGCCATCGTATGATTCGATGTTTACGGGTTTAAACCCTTCTGGGAAATCATGTCCCATTACTTCGTCAGTGAAGCAGAGGGGGTGTGCGGCGCCTCTATATCAGGCCAAGTCATGACGTAGTTCGGATGGAGCTCGTTTTCGGTTTTCGGCCCAGACATGGTTATGTTTCTCATGTTCCGCCAGATGGCCGTCGTCACGCGTCGAGGCACGCCCCCGTGATCCATAGATTGAAGTTGTCTGACCAGCTCTTTTTTCGAAATCATGTCGCAGGTCATGTGTATATCCCCGAGCTGTTGTATTTCTATTTGTTCGGCGAGGTAGTGCGTCTGGTATTCGGCTTGAGGTGTCGCGTTGTCCCGGCGACATGGTGGTCGGTCAGCCGTATTGTACCTTGGTAGGACGGGCTCCATCCCTCGTCGTCAAACTGTGGTAACAGTTTGCGCTTCCGGTAGCTTTTGGTTGGGTGCTCGAGGCCATATTCCTCGGTTGCCAGGATGTCAGCCAATCTTTCATTGAGAAGATCTTGATGAGCTTGAAGCTGCTGCTGCTTCTTTTTCAGGCTTCTTGAAGTGGCAATTAGTTGACGCTTAAAGCGTTCCTATTTGGCGGGCTCTTCAAGCATGATGAAATATTCTTCACCAAGGCTAACCTCGTCCTCGGAGAGTGGAAGGTAGTTGCTATCCTCTGAGTCTTCATTCATGGCCTGTTCGCCAGGGCTGACTCGCCCATCATCCTGTTCCTCCTGTTCGGAGATTGGCTCGACGGGGTCTTCATTGTTTTCAACACCGTCCGGTGTGTTGTCCTCTTCTGTGACGGTATTGTTGCTTTTGCTGCGGTGTGGCTTGGAGCGGCGCCGCTGATGTCGGTGCTTCGGCTGTATCTCATGAGGTTTATCCTCGACTGGATATTCATTGTCGTCGTTGTTTTCTTTGGGTTTATCCGCCATGTATATGTCGTACGAGGAGGTGGCTGTCCAGCGCCCTGTAGGCAGTGGTTCCTGATCCTCTCCAGCATCGTCATCCATACCATTGATGTCTTCGGAGTCGTGGTCAAGCATGTCGGTTAACTCTTCGATAGTGGCTATAAAGTGGGTGGTGGGTGGGGAACGAATTTCTTCATCATCCGCCTTCCATCCGAGCTGGACATAGTTTGGCCAAGAGTTCACTGACAAGGAGAGGGATCTTAATGAGCTTAGCACGTCGCCAAAAGGCGAGTGCTGAAAAGTGTCCGCGGAGCTGAACTCTAAGACCGGCGCCCAATCAGATTCGATGGACGCGGATGCACGCGGTCCAGAGCCTATGGCCGGAGACGAGTTCGAGGTTCCGGTAACACAAGCCCAGCCTGATGTTGGGTCTATGTGTGGCGCGAGTGCTGCTGAGTTTGCGGCTTCTGCGGCGGGGTTGAGCTTCCCGTCCTCGGATGACACAGTCCGCTCCGACTCTAGGGCCAGGGAGGTCACGGGCGCTATCTCCTGTATGTGGCCAGATGACAGATCTAGGTCGTGTTCATCACGGTGGCTGAGGACAGCCATCATGGGCTCAAATCCGTTGAAGATCAAGTCTCCGCGGATATCGGCCACGAAATTCAGGCTTCCAAATCTGAATTGATGGCCAGGGGCGTAGCTATCGATCTGTTCGAGATGGCCAAACGAGTTGGTCCGCGGTGCGAAGCTGTCGAATACGAAGATCTCTCCGGGGAGGAAGGTTTCCCCCTGGACTACATTGTTGTAGATGATTGATGGAGCCATCAAGCCTATCTTTGACGACACGGCGGAACTCTCAATGAAAGCACGAATTTCGGTGTCAAAACCGTAGGATCTCAGGTACGGGGGGTCCCGAACTGTGCGCCTAAGGCTAATGGTAACAGGAGGCGGGGGACACAATGTTTACCCAGGTTCGAGCCCTCTCTAGAGAGGTAATACCCTACTTCCTGCTTGATTGATCTTGATGAATATGAATATTACAAGAGTTGATCTACCATGAGATCGTAATGGCTAAACCCTAGAAGTCTAGCCTATGAGGTTATGATTATGACTCTAACCCTAGAAGTCTAGACCCTCTGGTTTATATAGACATCGGGAGGGGCTAGGGTTGTACAAATTCGGTTACAGAGAAAGGAATCTGCATATCCGAATCACCAAGCTTGCCTTCCATGCTAAGGAGAGTCCCATCCAGACACAGGACGAAGTCTTCTATCTTGTACCTTCATAGCCCAACAGTCCGGTCAATATATATAGTCCGGCTGTCCGAGGACCCCTTAGTCCAGGACTCCCTCACCCCTCTGGTAGTTATTTGCTCCCATAACTCTTAAATATTCCATAAAATTTCTCCCTGAAGTTTCAGCTCGTTTGGAGTTGTGCAGAATAGGTAGCCTGACGTAGCTTTTTTAGGTCCAGAATTCCAGCTGCCGGTATTCTCCCTCTTTGTGTGAACCTTGAATACTATGAGAGAAAAGGCATTAGAATTACTCCAAAAAACATTATTATGCATAAAAACATTATAAAACAGTAGGTAATCATGATGAAAAATTGACGTATCAACTCCCCCAAGCTTAGACCTTGTCCTAAAGCGAAAAACCGATATCAAAAAACATGTCCACATGCTTAGAGAGAGAGAGGTGTCGATAAAAACAAAATACAAACAAAAAAGCATCATGTATATTATTATAATTGCAACAAACTCTATTATAGAACTTTTATCACAAAAAATTTATCATAAACTTCTCATGAACAAGTAACTCACAACATCAAAGTATAAAGCATAAACTCTATTGAAAATCAACACACTATATTCTCAGTCAACTTTGCAGCTACAATTTATCATATTTTCAGGAAGGTTTTAGGAAGGGTCATGTATTGCAGCCTTTTTGGCATGTACACATACTCAACCATCATATAGTCTTCTATGATTGCTAACACTCACCGCATACATGAGCAAAGAGTTTCAACCGGACACATAGAAAGATAGGGGCCTATAGTTTCGCCTACCAATGTATTCACCTCAAGGGTGATGTCAACCATAATAAATCATGCCTACCCATATCCAACTGGATATATGTGCCTAGATCTTTCCTCGCCACATGGTGCTTGACAAAACAGAAAAAAACTAAAAAAGAATAGAGAGATACTTTCACTCTTGCATAAAAGTAAATACATAAAAGTAAAAGATAGGCCCTTCACATAGGGAAGCAGAGGTTGCCATGCGCTTTTTGGTAGTATGCTCAATCTCTTAGTGCAAAAGAATGTCACGTTATATTTTTTTGACTAGGAACTGTGGGGCAAACCCCACAGCATATCAAAACTTTATTAATGAAAAAACAACATTTACAACAAGATGATCACAAGGGGTAATCCAAAAAAACAAAAAGGAAGTCTTACAAAAAGCCTTAAGGGGGAAGAAAAGAAATCCACTTCAGGAGATCATCCTTGTAAGCAGACTTGATTCTGTGCTGCAGGAGACTAACATCATGCCTAAAAGCACCTCTCCATTTATTAAAACTTGCCCTCTCACTTCTAAAAACTTTGACGTTTCTGATGATCCTAATGTTCCAGCAGGCAGTGAACACCACTTCAGTGAAAAAAGGCTTGTCAAAACTTCTCCTTGCCTGAATAACCAAATCAGACATGGAGTTACCAGCAGACCAATCAATCTGCAAATAATTCCAAATTCTAACACTGAAGTTTAAGTTAAAGAATAGATGGTCCTTGGTTTCTCTTGTCTGCAAAGGACATAGCCTACAATGAACACCGTCCTCCATGTGCCAGTGCCTCCTTTCCACCATATCCTTTGTGTTCAATCTGTCCATAATGAGCATCAAAGCAAACACCTTAATATCAAGAGTACAAAAAGACTTCCATATCCAACAAGTCAAATGATTGAACATTTCAGACACAAAATTGAGAGAATAAAACATCTTGGGCATGTACTACTTGGATGAGTTTTGCCAAAGCCACACATCCTTAGAGCCAGGTTCCCTGTTGTGAGAGCCCGTCATATCTTTGATCATGTTCAAATCATCAAAAGCCCGAGCAGACAAAGGGAGATGAAAATGCTGGTACATGTTCTGGGTGCTGAAGATTTCTTTATCTGAAATCCATGGATCCTTAGCATATGAAAATAGCCTTGGAAATCTAGTTTGTACGCTAGAAATCTCATTACCAAGATTCCAATTGTCAAACCAAAAAAGTGAAGTGTCACCTTCATTTATTTGTACCCAAGAGCAATTGCTTAAATTTTGCATCACCTTGCAAATATCTCTCCACCAAAAAGAGCTACATCATTTGTTACCAGGGGCACCCTTCCAAAGTAATATGAGTCCCAAATTAGAGACACCCATGGAATATCTCTCTTGTTTAGGAAATTACTAGCATGTTTGAGGAGCAGGGCCACATTCTGAACACCCAGGTTGAGGATACCAAGCACTCCTTTGTTTTCTGGTTTGCAAATAAGCTCCCAAGCAGCAAGAGAAGGGGGTGGCTCATCTCTATGTTTCCTCCAAAGGCACTTCCTGTGAATTCTCTCCAACTGTTTAAGGATTCCAGCAGGAACAACCAGGCTACACAAAAATAAAATTGGCATGGAGGACAGTGCAGAGTTCAAGAATTGCAACCTTTCACCTTGATTTAGGAAAGAGGAACTAGAAGTCATTCTCCTTTCCATACAGTCCACTAATGGCATAGAATCCACCATTTTTGGCCTTATGGTTCCCACTGGCAAGCGAAGATAAGTAAATGGCATCTTTCCAATTTGGCAACCAAGAGCAGCAGCTCAAGCTATCATCAATGCAGGGTCAACATTTATTGGAATAATAAAATATTTGTGGTAATTCACATCAAGACCTGTGGACTGAGAGAACACTTGCATCATATCTTTCGAAGCCAAAAACCGAGCCCTATCTGCAGGGAGAATGATCAAGGTATCATCAGCAAATTGGATCACTCGGTAATCCTGATCATTGATAACTATTTGCAAAAGATCAGCAGCTATAACAAATAAAAGAGGAGATACAGGGTCACCCTGCCTAACTCCCTTTTGCAAACAAATTTCCTCCCAAGGACTGCATTGAGAAGAACAGAAGAAGTACCAGTGGCCAGAAGTTGTTTCATCCAAAGGATCCATTTCTCATTGAAACCTTTATGTCTCAGGATTTGAAAGATTGCTTCATGCTCCATAGAGTCAAAAGCCTTCTCAAAGCCTCTTGGACTGATGGCATTGGTGCAGGTTCTCAAAGGTCCAACCAATACAATCCTGGATTGTTCTTATCTTTATGAAACCATATTGATTCTTATGAATACATTGCATTATCACCTCTTGAAACCTGTTGGCAGCCATTTTGGAAAGAAATTTCAGACCCATACCAGTGAGAGAAATTGGCCTATAATCACACACTTCCTCAGGTACGACTTTTTTGGGCACCAGGGTGATGAAAGAACTATTGATATTCTCCAAGACAGTAGTGCCCTCATGGAAAGCCTGAGCTAATTCATAGAAATCCTGTGAAATTATATGCCAACATTTCTTGAAGAACAGACCATTAAATCCATCAGGTCTTGGGGCTTTATCCACATGCATGTGTTTGACCACCTTATACATTTCCTCCTTTTCAAAAGGCTTGGTGAGCTAGTCAAGGCCATCCATAGATGAAATAAGTAAAGACAAATCAAAACCCATCACAATCGCTCTTCAGGTGGCGATTCTATTTTTAAAGCAACTCCAGATGATTCCAGCCATTTGGGAGTGATCAGAAACCACAGAACCATCAGTTAACTTAAAACTAGCAATGGAGTTCCTCCTGTGCCTCTCAGTGGCCACGGCATGGAAAATTTTGGTATTTCCCCTCCATCCTTGAAGTACCTGATAGTGCATCTCTCTTTCCAATAAAGAAATTGCAGATGAATAAGCTCTTCCAGGTGGCCCTTGACAATTCTTCTGAAGTTAATCTCCTACCTAAATAGAGGTCTCCACTTCTCCAACTCATCCAAGAGGAAAACAACATGATTACTTTTGCTAATCAGCAATTTTAACTCGGATACATTCATTTGCCACCTTTTGAGACACATTCTCAAAGATTTGAATTTATCTGCAATACTAGCAGTCATGTGCCCCTTCCTAGAAGGGTCTTGCTAGGATGACTCAACACATTCCATGAAACCCTCCAACTCCATCCAATAATTCTCAAACCTAAAAAGATTTGACTTTGGGATGGAAATCTTAACAGAAACCATACATGGGACATGATCATATGCAGTCTTGGTTAGGGGCAGCACCTCAGTCATGGGGTAGTCTGTAATCCAGTCCACGGAAGTGAAGAACCAATCTAATTGCTCAAGAAGTGGGTTATCTTGCATATTAGACCAGGTGAAAGACCTGCCTTTGATGCGCAATTCAAGGAGGCCCAAGTGCCCAATTATCTCATTAAAGATAAACATGTCATTTATATCCCCACCAGGTAGATTCCTATTGTCCATGGACCTTATGAAATTAAAGTGACCTAACAGTAACAATTCTCATCAATACGAATACACAAGTTATAAAGCCAAGTAACAAAGTTATCTCTGGCTTCACCCTGGCAAGGGACATAAACAACAACCAGAGTCTACTTTTCATTATTTTGTGTGGAAACAAACTGAATAACCACAACAAATTGTTGCCCTTCAATTAGAGTTCCAATAAAAACAGATGGGTTCCAGACCACAAGAATTCCACTAGAAGCTCCCATGGAAGGAGAGCAAGTAAAAGAATCAAACCTTTTAAGACAGAAACTTTTCATTGACCTAGAGTCAAAAGATGAGCACTTAGTTTCTTGCAAACAAGCTATAGAACACTGGCTTTCCTCAGTTTTCTGCCTGACAGCTCTCTGCCTAGCTTTAGAATTTAAACCACTGACATTCCAGCATAACACATTCGAATTTCTACAAAGATTACTCATTAAAGCACAATATAATAACAGCCATAAACCATATGGCACACAATGCCACATGTCCAAAAGAGCATATAATATTCTAACCCAACATTAATACATAAAAGTTTTCATGACAAAGCATCCAACAAAAGTACATATAAGTAGCAAACTTATGGGCTTGCCAGACCCAAGAAGACATGGCCACACTAATCATCAGAATTAGCGGAAACAGTAGCTGGTGGGTCCACCATAAGTGCATCCACAGTAAGAAGAGTGGCATCAATTTGCAACTCCCTTCCACTTTCTTGTAGGCGATAAACAGGCGTAGCAGGAGGGACCCCATCTGAAGTAGGATCATTAGGCATATGGTACGTGAAAGGCTTGGCTCTGGGCTTCTTCTTCTTGGGCTGCAAAGTGAGCTCCTGGAAGGTGGGCTTGAACCCATCATGTTGGAGTGAGCTTCTCGTGCATCGCCTAACAGAAGTGTCCACAATTGGGGTTGGCGCCAAAGTTTTGCGGGGCCTCCTGGCTTTAGCAACCACAGTCACAGGTGAGATTGCCTTCTCAGATATTTCTTCAACCTCATCAGAGAACAAAGCCCTGGCAACTGGCCTGGCTGGCTCCTGGTCCTTCCAGGTGAGTAATGGCAGGTACATGTCTCTAAAAACAAAGCCCCATCTTCTCTTTGACAGAACAACTAGAGATAGATGCTGCAACAGAATGGGCTTTGGAACAGAAAAAATAGCACGTGCTTGCAGAAGGTTTTCAAAAGTTTTCTTCCGAACCATTTCAGGGGGCAAAGGAGGCACATAGGGAATCGCTGGCAAAGCGACAACATTTCTGATAATTGGAGGCTGGTAAACAACGATGGCCCACTGGTTGGCTTCCTCCACATCATCATTCAAATGAGCATCGGGAGCCTTAGGCAGATCATCATCAAGCATGATAACAGGAGCAGCGGCCGCCTGTTGGACAGCATTAGAGCTAGGCTGAGTAGAGAGGTCGGCCACCAATGACTCCTGGTCTTGTGCAGGCTGCTCCTCAGGATCCACAGACTCATTCCAATTGCCCCAATTATCATCAGCCACCTCATTGATCACTGGTTTCGGAGGGGGAGGGGGAGTGCATTTTGACCCAAAGCAGGAAAAGCTGGTAAGTTGAACGGAGGAAATTCAGGGAAAGGAACCCCAGGAACAGGTTGAGGATTGCCATGTATGGGCATCCAGTCTTCATGCTGCGACATCTCTTAGTAAAATTTGCAACCAGAATATACAGGGGTGCAGTCCAAGAAACTCTGGCACCACCCCAAGCCGCAAAGTCCATGAACACCACATCGCGAGGCACAAGCATATCCTCCAGAAAAGAAGCAAAAACCAAAGACCATACCAGGTAGGGGTCCTCGCTACCCAATGATGAAACTTACCAAACATGTTAACAACATCTCTAATACATTCAGTATTGCAAAGATCTAGTGGAATACCCAGGAACGTAAGCAACCCCTGGCGAAAACCCTGAACACCACGGAAAGAATCCCCCTCATCATGCTTCATAAAACGCACAAAACGATCATTACCCAGCGACTGAGGCAGTAGCTGTAGAAACGAGAACATGATAGCAACATCTCAGAGCCCAAACAATCCAACCGAACGAATCCAAGGCTGTGCAGACCTGATGAGTAGTCCGTGCGCTTGAAGCCACTGCACCACCTCCTCTCTAGCAGCACCAATATCATCAGGTTGAGGGATAGGCATTACCTCAGCAAGCTTGAACTCTTCATGACGGTGAACAATTGGGGTATGTGGCGTCACAAAAGTCGTTGGCAGACGATCCTCCCCGCCATCGATGATGTTATGGCCATCTGGCATGTACATCAGAGGATCCACGTGGAAATTGGCCATCGGAATAGAGAAGTCTCCCTCTGCAGACGGTAAGTGTAACAGCGAAGGAGGGGTTGCGGGCGGCTAGGTCGATGGAGTCCGAGGACCGGGGCTGATGGAACTAGACGAGGAAGTAAATGCAGAAGTGGAAGGGAGGTCTAAGTTCGGTAAAAGCGTTGTCAGAGAGATATTCTCGCAGCACGCCTCGGAAGTTGAAGCCTTTATGATAGCAACCTTTATTATGTAGTATGTCACATTTATTATTTTGCCATCACAAGTACATACGATGCTCAATTTTCTCTTAGACTAAATGATCTAACACATTTAGAAGCAATTTCATTTCCTTATTCCACCTATCATCTTAATTGAAGGATATTACTCAATGCATAGGAGGTGTAGTTGACTCTCAAAACAAGATTTGGTTTAAGGGTTTTGGATGCACAAGTAGTATCTCTACCTGGTGTGGAATTTTTGGCTTGCAAAGATGGGGGCAAGCACCACATGTTAACGTATCTATGACAATATAAATTCTATGTGAATATGAACAAACACAAATCATTACGTTGTCTTCCTTGTCCAACGTCAACAATTTTGGCATATAATATTTTGATGGGGGCTCACAATCATAATAGATGTCCAAGATGGTGTATTTGCATTGGAATATTCTCTTCCCTTTTTAATTCTTTAATGAATTGCATCGTTGACCAATGCTATGTTTGTAAATCTCTAATAAATTTTTATACTTGTACTCTTCCTTATGTGATGTCATTACTTACCATAAGATCAGCATATGATCTTTTTCATTTATTTCCTTTCTTTTTATTGAACATGAAAGTAAAGAAAACAAAAATCAAACAAAGCTATATTATATATCTCACACATGATTACAAGGATAGATCACTAAGCAAGCACTTGAAAATAAAGGATCGAACTGAACTTTTATTCAACTAAATCGAAAGATAACTAAGGATCGAATTAAGATAAGTAAAGGCAAAAGATAGTGGAGGTGATACGAGCCCGGGCACCTCCCCCAAGCTTGGCACAAGCCAAGGGGAGTTCCCATACCAGATAATCAAGTCTCCTTTGGGGATGAAGAAGGAGGCGATGGTGATGAAGTAGTAGCGATCTTATCTTCAGGTTTCCATGGCAAGGGCTCACCATCATAAGAGGAGGTCTGAGTCTCACGGGTCCTGCAACTTGTAGCCAAACTCATACCTTTAAACATTGCCTCATATTCGAAGACTTGGTTTTGGAGATCATAGAATTGAGTTTCCAGAAAGATGATTTGCTCGTTGAAGGTGAAGACGATGTCCTTCATAGATTCACCATCCACCTTAAGATCACAGGTGTAGTCTGCGATCATGAGGTGATTAGCATTGAGTCCACGCTCTACCATCCTCTTGCACTTGAAGATTTCCTGCTCGATAGCTTCGAGCCTAGCATCCATGGTTCCCGTCCCTTTGGGACCTTGGACGTCGCGGATGTGGAGCACCACCTCACGCATCTCGATGGCTTGAGGGTGCTACATCACCTCCCACAAATATGGGTTGATGACGTCCTAGAAGAACTTGTCATTGGAGGAGCTTGAAGCCGCCATGGTAATCTGATCTATCAAAAAACAACAAGAAAAGAAAATAGAAGATTTCTTTATGATACGATGGTCAGTAGGTTTGGGGGGTATATAAGGATTTTTTATCCTGGGAAACAGGAAAAGGGGAGAAAAATTGAGTCCGAAAGGTACTCGAGGTGGGCACAACCCACCTGGGCGCATGCCAGGTGCGCCCTGCTATCTTGTACCCACCATGGTTGCCTTCGTGGTTCTTTCTTATTTTCCTAATTTTTAATATATTCCAAATCTGAAAGAAAATATTTTTGCGGATTTTGCGGAGTCCGTTTACTTACCCTATCACATACCTCCTCTTTTTTCATGATTCTGGAGTGTTCCGGAAGGTTTCTTTTATCTGTTCTTCCGGTGTCATAGTTTGAATAATATTGCTTTTAACATTAATTGGCATACCTTAGATATAATGTTTTATTCTTTGCCCATTGACAACCTTTAGGTTAGTACCTACGTCATTATTTATTTTGATAACTCTAGATTGATAAACCTCCTCGATAACATAAGGTCCTTCCCATTTGGAGAGAAGTTTTCCTGTAAAAAGTTCTAAAATGAGAGTTGTACAAAAGAACATATTCTCCAACTTTGAACTCACACTTTTGGATCCTTTTATCATGTCATCTTTTGACTTTTTCTCTAAATAACTTGGCATTTTCATATCTTGGGTTCTCCATTCATCTAGTGAGCTAATATCAAATAACCTCTTGCTACCTCTTGAGCTTGCGTTGGTTTTTCCCTTGAAGAGGAAAGGGTGATGCAGCAAAGTAGAATAAGTATTTCCCTAAGTTTGAGAACCAAGGTATAAATCTAGTAGAAGACAATGCACAAGTCACCGAATACCTGCACAAATAATCAAACAAACTTGCACCCAACGCGATAAAGGGGCTGTCAATCCCTTGACAGTTACCTGCAAAAGTGAGATCTGATAGAGATAGATAAACGGTAAAGTAAATATTTTTGGTATTTTTGGTTTATAGATCGGAAAGTAAAAGATTGCAAAATTGTAGATCGAAAACTTATATGATGGAAAATACACCTGGGGGCCATAGGTTTCACTAGTGGCTTCTCTCAAGATAGCAAATAATACTGTGGGTGAACAACTTACGACCGAGCAACTGATAGAAGAGCGCATAATTATGACGATATCTAGGGCAATGATCATGAACATAGGAATCACGTTTGTGTCAAGCAGACCGACTTGTGCCATCTACTACTATTAGTCCACACATTGACTGCTATCCAGCATGCATCTAGAGTATTAAGTTCATAAAGAACGGAATAACGCATTAATAAAGATGACATGATGTAGAGGAATTAACTCAAGCAATATGATGAAAACACCATCTTTTTATCCTTGATGGCAACAATACAATACATGCCTTGCTGCCCCTACTATCATTGGGAAAGGACACAGCAAGATTGAACCCAAAGCTAAGCACTTCTCCCATTGCAAGAAAAACCAATCTAGTAGGACAAACTAAACCGATAATTCGAAGAGACTTACGAAGATATCAAATCATGCATATAAGAATTCAAAGAAGATTCAAATAATATTCATAGATAATCTAATCGTAAATCCACAATTCATTGGATCTCGGCAAACACACCGCAAAAAAGTATTACATCGAATAGATCTCCAAGAACATCGAGGAGAACATGGTATTGGGAATCATAGAGAGAGAAGAAGACATCTAGCTACTAGCTATGGACCCGTAGGTGCTACCTCTTGAGCTTGCGTTGGTTTTCCCTTGAAGAGTAAAGGGTGATGGAGCAAAGTAGCGTAAGTATTTCCCTCAGTTTTGACAACCAAGGTATCAATCCAGTAGGAGACGACGCACAAGTCACCGAATACCTGCACAAACAATCAAGAACTTGCAGCAAACGCGATAAAGGGGTTGTCAATCCCTTCACGGTCACTCTAAAACTGAGATCTGATAGACATAGTGAAGTAAATATTTTTGGTATTTTTGATGTATAGATTGGAAAGTAAAGATTGCAAAATAGAAACGAGATTAAACAATATTTTTTTTGACCATAAAACAGTAAGGCAAAAGCCTTACTGTAGATCCTTTTCATTTAAATAAGAGTCACCAAATTCTTTACAATGGTTGTTGGGGAGACAACCAGGGGAGATTATTGAAAAGTACAAAAACGAGGAAAAATAATTAGATGTTATCAATCCAGGATGACATGCCCTCCTTTAGACTGGGTTTGGCTCTTAGCATAGTCAATTTGAAAGTTTTGATAAATTCATATCTGCAATCATTGATAGAGCATGGGATTCCTTCAAATATCAGATCATTTCTTTGATTCCATATACTCTAGCATCCAATAATCAAAATTTCCATGAAATGGTGTTGTTTATATCTTTGATGAGCTTCAATAATCATATCATGAATATTTAGGTCTGTGTTCAATTCAAGACCAATGTTTCACCAAAAACCCTGGCTGAATGGGAAAGAGAAGAGAAGATACATTCTGTCTTTATAATCTTCAGCATCACACAATACACATTGGGTGGAATCTAGATGCATATTTTTCCTGGTCAGAAGGTCACACGTGTTTATTCTATCATGAAGTAGAGGCCAGCAAAATAATTTATGGTTTGGTAGGCAGCAAGACTTCCATATCCATATGATGAGATTAAACAATATGGGACTTTAATATAATGGAAAAGAGACCCGGGGGCCATAGGTTTCACTAGTGGCGTCTCTCGAGATAGCATGTACTACGGTGGGTGAACAAATTACTGCCAGGCAATTGATAGAAAAGCACATAATTATGATGACATCTAAGGAAATGATCATGAATATAGGTATCACATCGGTGTCAAGTATACCGACTCCTGCCTGCATCACTATTATTACTCCACACATCGACCGCTATCCAGCATGCATCTAGAGTATTAAGTTCGTAAGAACGGAGTAACGCGTTAAGCAAGATGACATGATGTAAAGGGATATATCAACCCTCTAGTGGCTCTCACCCCACACCGCTATCACCTGTCATCGTTGCCGTCTGCTGGCCTCGGATGGCGGATGACACAATCCTTTGCCGTCCGTTTCTTCGAAGCAGACAACAAAGAAGGCCTTTGATGGCACGTGTTCAGTCGGACAGTTTGCCGTCTGCTTGCTGACGGCAAAGGACTTTGTCGTCCTGGATTTGTGTCTTTGCCATCCACCATAGCGGACGGCAAAGAAGCTAATTCCAGGCGTGATAAACTCAAGCAATATGATATAAACCCCATCTTTTTATCCTCGATGGCAACAATACGATATGTGCCTTGCTACCCCTACTGTCGCTGGGAAAGGACACCACAAGATTGAACCCAAAGCTAAGCACTTCTCCCATGGAAGGAAAGATCAATCTAGTAGGCCAAACTAAACCAGAAATTCAAAGAGACTTGCAAAGATATCAAATCATGCATATAAGTATTCAAAGAAGAACCAAATAATATTCATAGATAATCCTGTTCATAAATCCATAATTCATCGGATCTCGGCAAACACACCGCAATAGAATATTACATCGAATAGATCTCCAAGAACATAGAGGAGAACTTGGTATTGAGAATCAAAGAGAGAGAACAAGCCATCTAGCTAATAACTATGGACCCGAAGGTCTGTGGTAAACTACTCATGCTTCATCGGAGAGGTGATGGTGTTGACGTAGAAGACCTCCGTGATCGAACCCCCCTCCGACAGATTGCCGGAAAAGGCCCCAAGATGGGATCTCACGGGTACAGAAGGTTGCAATGGTGGAAAAGTGGTTTCGTGGCTCCCCATATTGTTTTTCGGGTATAAGAGTATATATAGGCGAAAGAACTAGGTCGGTGGAGCTACGAGGGGCCCACAAGAGTGGGGGGCGCGCCTACCCCCCTGGGCGCCTACCCCTGCCTCTTCGACGCCTCGTTGCGTCTCCGACTTCATCTCCAAGTCCTCTGGTTTGCTTTCGGCCCAAGAAAGATCATCGCGAAGGTTAATAGGTTAGTCCCAAAAATAATATAAATGAGCATATTAAAGCCCATTAAACATCCGAAACATATAATATAATAGCATGGAACAATCAAAAATTGTAGATATGTTGGGGACGTATCAAGCATCCCCAAGCTTAATTCCTGCTCGTCCTCGAGTAGGTAAATTATAAGGGACAATTGCATTTTTGCCCCTAGTTGGAACCTACCCACGGGTTTTGCCCTTACTTTTCGACTCTGCTCAGTTTTGCCCTTAGATTTTCCTGCGAGGTCGCTTTAATGCCCTTTGACCGTTTGACCAATACTTTGAAAATTCATAAGACATTGATATAAACTCAGAAAAATGCAAATAAGATATCAATATGTTCTGAGTTCATATCAAATTGTGATGAATGTTCAAACGACTTTGACCATTATTTTGAAACTTCATAACAAGTTGATATGAACTTGAAATAATGCCAATAAGATATCAGGATGTTCATAAAACATCACCTGCATTTGCGTGTTATTTTTATTCCTGAAAAAATTATTGTTTATACCTTTTTATTTTTAATAATGTTAATAACATTAAATAACCTTAGGTTGTTTAAATGGTACTTTTGTCTTGAATGCAAATGACATACACATAAAGGTAATGTTTATCTGAACATTTTGATATCTTATTTGCATTTTTCTGAGCTCATATCAATTTGTTATGAATTTTCAAAGTATTGGTCAAATGGTCAAAGGGCATTCAGGCGACCTCGGAGCAAAATCTAAGGGCATAACTGAGCAGAGTCAAAAAGTAAGGGCAAAACCCATGGGTAGGTTCCAACTAGGGGCAAAAATGCGTTTGTCCCCAATTATAAACAGAATTTTTGATGTGGAATGCTACCTAACATATTTATCAATGTAATTTTCTTTATTGTGGCATTAGTGTTTAGATCCGAAACATTCAAGGCAAAAGTTTAATATTGACATAAAAACAATAATACTTCAAGCATACCAACAAAGCAATCATGTCTTCTCAAAATAACATGGCCAAAGAAAGCTATCCCTACAAAATCATATAGTCTGGTTATGCCCTATCTTCATCACACAAATTATTTAATCATGCACAACCCCGATGACAAGCCAAGCAATTGTTTCATACTTTTGATGTTCTCAAACTTTTTCAATCTTTACGCAATACATGAGCGTGTGCCGTGGAAAAAGCACTATAGGTGGAATAGAATGGTGTTAGTGGAGAACACCAAAGGAGAAGATAGTGTCACATCAACTAGGCGTATCAACGGGCTATGCAGATGCCCATCAATAGATATCAATGTGAGTGAGTTGGGATTGCAATGCAATGGATGCACTAGAGCTACAAGTGTATGAAATCTCAATAAAAGAAACTAAGTGGGTGTGCATCCAACTTGCTTGCTCAGGAAGACCTATGGCACTTTGAGGAAGACCATCATTGGAATATACATGCCAAGTTCCATAATGAAAAATTCCCACTTGTATATAAAACTGTCAACATAGGGGACTCTCTATCATGAAGATCATGGTGCTACTTTGAAATACAAGTGTGGAAAAAGGATAGTAGCATTTCCTCTCTTTTTCTCTCATTTTTTATTTGGGCCTTTTCTGTCTTTTTTATGGCCTCTTTTTTTAGTTCGGAGTCTCATCCCGACTTGTGGAGGAATCATAGTCTCCATCATCCTTTCCTCACTGGGCCAACGCTCTAATAATGAAGATCATCACACTTTTATTTACTTACAACTCAAGAATTACAACTCAATACTTAGAACAAAATATGACTCAATGTGAATGCCTCCGGAGGTGTACCGGGATGTGCAATGATTCAAGAGTGACATGTATGAAAAATTATGAACAGTGGCTTTACCACAAATACGATGTCAACTACATGATCATGCAAGGCAATATGACAATCATGGAGTGTGTCATAATAAACGGAACGGTGGAAAGTTACATGGCAACATATCTCGGAATGGATATGGAAATGCCATAATAGGTAGGTATGGTGGCTGTTTTGAGGAAGGTATATGGTGGGTGTATGGTACCGGTAGAAGTTGCGTGGTACTAGAGAGGCTAGCAATGGTGAAAGGGTGAGAGTGCGTATAATCCATGGACTCAACATTATTCATAAAGAACTCATATACTTATTGCAAACATTTATTAGTTATCTAAACAAAGTTCTACATGAATGCTCCTAGGGGGATAGATTGGTAGGAAAAGACCATCACTCGTCCCTGACCGCCACTCATAAGGAAGACAATCAATAAATAAATCATGCTCCAACATCATCACATAAATGTTCACCATACGTGTATGCTACGGGAATCACAACCTTGAACACAAGTATCTATCAAATTCACAAATACTCTAATATAATGACTCTAATATCACCATCTTAATATCTTAAAAAAATCATAATGAATCAAACTTCTCATAGTATTCAATGCACTTTATATGAAAGTTTATATTATACCCATCTTGGATGCCCATCATATTAGGACTAATTTTATAACTAAAGAAAATTACCATACTATGCTAAAAGACTCTCAAAATAATATAACTGAAGCATGAGAGATCAACAATTTCTATAAATTAAAACTACTGCCGTGCTCTAAAAAGATACAAGTGAAGCACTAGAGCAATATTGTCTAGCTCAAAAGATATAAGTGAAGCACATAGAGTATTCTAATAAATTCCAATTCATGCGTGTTTCTCCCAAAAGGTGTGTACCACAAGGATGATTGTGGTAAACTGAAAATCAAATACTCCAATCGTACAAGATGCTCCAAGTAAAACACATATCATGTGGTGAATAAAAATATAGCCTCAAGTAAAGTTACCGATAGACGAAGACGAATGAGGGGATGCCATTCGGGGCATCCCCAAGCTTAGGCTTTTGATTGTCCTTGAATTTAACCTTGGGGTGCCTTGGGCATCCCCAAGCTTAGGCTGTTGCCACTCCTTATTCGAAAATCTATCAAATCTTTACCCAAAACTTGAAAACTTCACAACACAAAACTTCAACATAAAGTCTCATGAGCTCCGTTAGTATAAGAAAATAAACCACCACTTTAAGGTACTGTAATGAACTCATTATTTATTTATGTAGGTGTTAAACCTACTGTATTCGGACTTATTTATGGTTCATACCCACCAATACTACTCATAGATTCATCAAAATACGCAAACAACACACGAAAAAGAGAATCTGTCAAAAACATAATAGTCTGTAGAAATCTGTAACTTTCGAATACTTCCGTAACTCCAAAAATTCTGAAATAAATTGTTGGACGTGAGTAATTTTTCTGTCAATATTCTTCAAAATTAATCAACCTAAAATCATTCTTTTGTAAAAAATGACAGCTATTCTCGTGAGCGCAAAAGTTTCTGTTTTTTACACCAAGATCGCAAAGACTTCACCCAGGTCTTCCCAAAGGTTCTACTTGGCACAAACACTAATTAAAACATAAAACCACATCTAACCAGGGGCTAGATGAATTATTTATTATTAAACAGGAGGAAAAATCAAAGAACAAAAATAAAATTGGGTTGCCTCCCAACAAGCGTTATCGTTTTAACACCCCTTGCTAGGCATAAAAACAAGAATAGATCTAGGTATTGCCATCTTCGGCATGCAATTATTCAATTGAACACACATAGCCCTTAGGACATTCTTTGGTTTTGTTAATGATCAAACTCCTAGGCAAGAAATCAAGGAATTCATTTGTGGCAAAAGGTTCCTTAATGATATTAAAAAAATTGGGGTGAACACTTATTGATTTGAAATCTTCATTTTCCTTACGAGAAGATTCACCCTTATTCTTAGGAACGTAGATAAACTTGGCAATTTTGGTAGGAGGACCATTCGAGGTATTTTTAATGGCAAAAAAAGCGGAACCCAAGTTGGTAATAATATCTTCGAGCTTATCAATTCTAGTAGTATCTTGATCTATCTTTTCATTAACTATGGGTTCTTTTTCCCTAAGATTCTTTAGAGTAACTCCTAAATTAGATCCATATTGAGTAATTTGATTATGAATCTTGTTATCCAAACTAGATAATAGCCCATGCATTGCAACAGGAATATAATAAACATTCTAATAGATTAGCCCATGACTGTACGTCTATTTATTACGCTCATTGATGCGCTAAAATCTTACCAAAATTTTGTATGCAAGCGCCAAGATTTACCTGCCATCTTATTCGTAACCACTTATTTGGTAAGAATTTATTGACTTACCAAAGAAAATATTTTTTTTTTCTTGTAAGCTAATGAAAATATAAAACATGGGACAATTGACTATATTTTTCAGAAAATTTATGGGAGAAATATCAAAGAAGGCAGAAAAAAAATCAAAGAAGAGAAGAAAATAGGGGGGGCATATGTAAGGAAGGTTGGACGAAGGAGAGGTGAAATGGGAACCTGACATTCTTTTTAAGTAGTAGAGATTTTTGATTAACTCTACCGTAGCAATTTTATTTTCAATAATATCAAGTCTTTGCATCACATGTTCCAACGTTAAAATGGTTCCATTGACCAAAAGAGGTGGTGGGCCTAACAAATCTATCATAGCATTATAAGAATCAAAAGTATGACTTCCCAAGAAATTCCCTCCAATAATGGTGTCAAGAACATATCCATTCCAAGGAATAATGCGTACATAAAAATTGTGAAGAAGAACGGAAGTGGATTCCTTTCTAGTAGATCTATTTTGAGCATTGCAAATCCTATACCAAGCATCTTTTAGATTTTCTCCCTTCATTTGTTTAAAATTGAGAACTTCGTTATCGGGAGTACTAACAATGATAGGAGGACTAGCCATGAGGGCGAAACAAATGATCTAACGCACGATCTCACAAGAAGAAAGCGGAAAGAGACGAACGGAAGAGGGGCAAAGAAAAGGCAAAGGTGTTCAAACATCATTTTAGAAGTGGGGGAGAGGAAAACGAGAGGCGGATGGCAAATAATGTAATGCAAGGGAGATGAGTTTATGATGGATACTTGGTATGGCTTGACTTGGCGTAGATCTGCCCGGCAACGAAGCTAGAAATCCTTCTTGCTACCTCTTGAGCTTGCGTTGGTTTTCCCTTAAAGAGGAAAGGGTGATGCAGCAAAGTAGCATAAGTATTTCCCTCAGTTTTGAGAACCAAGGTATCAATCCAGTAGGAGACGACACACAAGTCACCGAATACCTACACAAACAATCAAGAACTTGCAACCAATGTCATAAAGGTGTTGTCAATCCCTTCAAGGTTACTCGCAAAAGTGAGATCTGATAGAGATAGTAAAGTAAATATTTTTGGTATTTTTGATGTATAGATTGGAAAGTGAAGATTGCAAAATAGTAAACGATATTCAACAATATAGAAAAGAGACTTCAATATAATGGAAAAGAGACCCGGGGGCTATAGGTTTCACTAGTGGCTTCTCTCGAGATAGCATGTATTATGGTGGGTGAAAAAATTCCTGCCGAGCAATTGATAGAAAAGCGCATAATTATGATGACATCTAAGGCAATGATCATGACCATAGGCATCACGTCCGTGTAAAGTAGACCGACTCCTGCCTGCATCTACTACAATTACTCCACACATTGACCGCTATCCAGCATGCATCTAGAGCATTAAGTTCATAAGAACGGAGTAACGCATGAAGCAAGATGACATGATGTAGAGGGATAAACTCAATGTCAGGACCCCGACTCAATGTCACATCGATGTAGCCTGTAACTGTTGGGGAACGTAGCAGAAATTCAAAATTTTCCTACGTGTCACCAAGATCTATCTATGGAGAAACCAGCAACGAGGGGAAGGAGAGTGCATCTACATACCCTTGTAGATCGCTAAGCGGAAGCGTTCAAGTGAATGGGGTTGATGGAGTCGTACTCGTCGTGATTCAAATCACCGATGATCCTAGTGCCGAACGGACGGCACCTCCGCGTTCAACACACGTACAGCCCGGTGACATCTCCCACGCCTTGATCCAGCAAGGAGAGAGGGAGAGGTTGAGGAAGACTCCGTCCAGCAGCAGCACAATGGCGTGGTGGTGGTGGAGGAGTGTGACTATCCTACAAGGCTTCGCCAAGCACCACAGAAGAGGAGGAAGAAGAGAGGTAGGGCTGCACCAAGAGGGAGAGGTTCTCATGTCTATAGCAGCCCCAAACCTCAAATATATATAGGGGAGGGAGAGGGCTGCGCCCCCATCTAGGGTTTCCCCCCCCCCCTCAAGGGGTGCGGCCAGCCCTAGATGGGGCTTGGGGAGGCGGCCAAGAGGGGAGAGAGGGGAGGCGCCCACTAGGTGGGCCTTAAGGCCCATCTGGACTAGGGTTTGCCCCCTCCCACTCTCCCTTGCCCTTGGGTCCCTTGTGAGGGGCGCACCAGCCCACCTAGGGGCTGGTCCCCTCCCACACATGGCCCACGCAGCCTTCTGGGGCAGGTGGCCCCACTTGGTGGACCCCCGGGACCCTCCCGGTGGTCCCGGTACATTACCGATATCGCCCGAAACTTTCCGGTGACCAAAACAGGACTTCCCATATATAAATCTTTACCTCCGGACCATTCCGGAACTCCTCGTGATGTCCGGGATCTCATCCGGGACTCTGAACAACATTCGGCAACCACATACAAACTTCCTTTACAACCCTAGCGTCATCGAACCTTAAGTGTGTAGACCCTACGGGTTCGGGAGACATGCAGACATGACCGCGACATTCTCCGGTCAATAACCAACAGCGGGATCTGGATACCCATGTTGGCTCCCACATGTTCCACGATGATCTCATCAGATGAACCACGATGTCAAGGACTCAATCGATCCCGTATACAATTCCCTTTGTCTAGCGGTATTATACTTGCCCGAGATTCGATCGTCGGTATACCGATACCTTGTTCAATCTCGTTACCGGCAAGTCTCTTTACTCGTTCCGTAACACATCATCCCGTGATCAACCCCTTGGTCACATTGTGCACATTCTGATGATGTCGTACCGAGTGGGCCCAGAGATACCTCTCCATTTACACGGAGTGACAAATCCCAGTCTCGATTCGTGCCAACCCAACAGACACTTTCGGAGATGCCTGTAATGCACCTTTATAGCCACCCAGTTACGTTGTGACGTTTGGTACATCCAAAGCATTCCTACGGTATCCGGGAGTTGCACAATCTCATGGTCTAAGGAAAAGATACTTGACATTAGAAAAGCTTTAGCATACGAACTACACGATCTTTGCGCTAGGCTTAGGATTGGGTCTTGTCCATCACATCATTCTCCTAATGATGTGATCCCGTTATCAACGACATCCAATGTCCATAGCCAGGAAACCATGACTATCTGTTGATCACAACGAGCTAGTCAACTAGAGGCTCACTAGGGACATATTGTGGTCTATGTATTCACACGTGTATTACGATTTCCGGATAATACAGTTATAGAATGAATAAAAGACTATTATCATGAACAAAGAAATACAATAATAACCAATTTATTATTGCCTCTAGGGCATATTTCCAACAGTCTCCCACTTGCACTAGAGTCAATAATCTAGTTCACATCGCCATGTGATTAACACTCACAGGTCACATCGCCATGTAACCAACATCCAAAGAGTTTACGAGAGTCAATAATCTAGTTCACATCACTATGTGATTAACACTCAATGAGTTCTGGGTTTGATCATGTTGCTTGTGAGAGAGGTTATAGTCAACGGGTCTGGACCTTTCAGATCCGTGTGTGCTTTACAAATCTCTATGTCATCTCCTAGATGCAGCTACCACGCTCTATTTGGAGCTATTCCAAATAACTGTTCTACTTGGAGCTATTCTAAATTGTTGCTCCATTATACGTATCCGGTATCTCTACTCAGAGCTATCCGGATAGGTGTTAAGCTTGCATCGACGTAACCCTTTATGATGAACTCTTTTACCACCTCCATAATCGAGAAAATTCCTTAGTCCACTAGTTTCTAAGGATAACTTTGACCGCTGTCTGTGATCCATTCTTGGATCACTCTTGTACCCCTTGACTAACTCATGGCAAGGCACACTTCAGGTGCGGTAAACAGCATAGCATACTGTAGATCCTACGTGTAAAGCATAGGGGACGACCTTCGTCCTTTCTCTCTTTTCTGCCGAGGTCGAGCTTTAAGTCTTAACTTCGTACCTTACAACTCAGGCAAGAACTCCTTCTTTGACTGGTCCATCTTGAACACCTTCAAGATCATGTCAAGGTATGTGCTCATTTGAAATTACCATTAAGCGTTTTGATCTATCCTTATAGATCTTAATGCTCAATGCTCAAGTAGCTTAATCCAGGCTTTCCATTGAAAAACACTTTTCAAACAACCCTATATGCTTTACAGAAATTCTACATCATTTCTGATCATCAATATGTCAACAACATATACTCATCAGAAATTCTATAGTGCTCCCACTCACTTCTTTGGAAATACAAGTTTCTCATAAACTTTGTATAAACCCAAAATCTTTGATCATCTCATCAAAGCGCACATTCCAACTCCGAGATGCTTACTCCAGTCCATGGAAGGATCGCTGGAGCTAGCATACCTTTTAGCATCCTTAGGATCGACAAAACCTTTCTGATTGTATCACATACAACCTTTCCTTATGAAAATTGGTAAGGAAACTCGTTTTGACATCCACCTGCTAGATTTCATAAATGCAGCTAATTCTAACATGGTTCCAATGGACTTAAGCATCGCTACGGATGAGAAAATCTCATCGTAGTCAACTCCTTGAACTTGTGAAAAACTTTTCGCCACAAGTCGAGCATCATAGATGGTGACATTACCATCCACGTCCGTCTTCTTCTTAAAGGTCCATTTATCTCAATGGCTTGCCGATCATCGGGCAAGTCGACCAAAGTCCATGCTTTGTTCTGATACATGGATCCTATCTCAGATTTCATGGCTTCTAACCATTTGTCGGAATTTGGGCCCACCATCGCTTCTCCATAGCTCGTAGGTTCATTGTTGTCTAGCAACATGACCTTCAAGACAAGATTACTGTACCACTCTGAAGCAGTACGCATCCTTGTCACCCTACGAGGTACGGTAGTGACTTGATCCGAAGTTTCATGATCACTATCATAAGCTTCTACTTCAATTGGTGTAGGTGCCACAGGAACAACTTCCTGTGCCCTGCTACACACTAGTCGTAGTGACGGTTCAATAACCATATCAAGTCTCCACCATCCTCCCACTCAACTTTCCGAGACAAACTTTTCCTCGAGAAAGGACCCGATTCAAGAAACAATCCCTATTGCTTTCGGATCTGAATTAGGAGGTATACCCAACTGTTTTGGGTGTCCTATGAAGATGCATTTTATCCGCTTTGGGTTCGAGCTTATCAACCTGAAACTTTTTCACATAAGCGTCACAGCCCCAAACCTTTAAGAAATGACAGCTTAGGTTTCTCTAAACCATAGTTCATACGGTGTCATCTCGACAGAATTACGTGGTGCCCTATTTAAAGTGAATGTGGTTTTCTCTAATGCCTAACCCATAAACGATAGTGGTAATTCGATAAGAGACATCATGGTACCCACCATATCCAAAAGGGTGCAACTATGATGTTCGGACACACCATCACACTGTGGTGTTCCAGGCGGTATTAATTGTAAAACAATTTCCACAATGTCTTAATTGCGTGCCAAAACTCGTAACTCAGATATTCATCTCTATGATCATATCATAGACATTTTATCCTCTTGTCACAATGATCTTCTACTTCACTCTGAAATTACTTGAACCATTCAATAATTCAGACTTGTGTTTCATCAAGAAAATATTCTCAACATCTACTCGAATCATCTGTGAAGTAAGAACATAACGATATTCACTGCATGCCTCAGCACTCATTGGACTGCACACATCAAAATGTGTTACTTCCAATGAGTTACTACCTTGTTCCGTCTTACTAAAACGAGGCTTTCAGTCATCTTGCCCATGTGGTATGATTTGCATGTCTCAAGTGATTCAAAATCAAGTGAGTTCAAACGGTCCATTTGCATGGAGTTTCTTCATGCATATACACCAATAGACATGGTTCGCATGTCTCAAACTTTTCAAAAATGAGTGAGTCCAAAGATCCATCAACATGGAGCTTCTTCATGCATTTTATACCGATATGACTTACGTGGCAGTGCCACAAGTAGGTGGTATTATCATTACTATCTTTTGGCATGAACATGTGTATCACTACGATCGAGATTTCAATGAACCATTCATTTTAGGTGCAAGACCATTGAAGGTATTATTCAAATAAATAGAGTAACCATTATTCTCTTTAAATGAATAACCGTATTGCGATAGTCAAAAATCCAATCATGTCTATGCTCAACGCAAACACCAATCTCGATGGTAGAGGGAGCGTGCGATGCTTGATCATATCAACATTGGAAATACTTCCAACACATATCGTCAGCTCAGCTTTAGCTAGTCTCCGTTTATTCCGTAGCTTTTATTTCGAGTTACTAACACTCAGCAACCGAACCGGTATCTAATACCCTGGTGCTACTAGGAGTACTAGTAAAGTACACATCAACACAATGTATATCCAATATACTTCTATCGACCTTGCCTGCCTTCTCATCTACCAAGTATCTAGTGTAATTCTGCTCCAGTGTCTGTTCCCTTTATTACAGAAGCACTTAGTCTCGGGTTTGGGTTCAACCTTGGGTTTCTTCACTAGAGCAGCAGCTGAATTACCATTTCATGAAGTATCCCTTTGTTCCCTTGCCCTTCTTGAAACTAGTGGTTTCACCAACCATCAACAATTGATGCTCCTTCTTGATTTCTACTTTCGCGGTGTCAAACATCGCGAATATTTCAAGGATCATCATATCTATCCCTGATATGTTATAGTTCATCACGAAGCTCTAGCAGCTTGGTGGCAATGACTTTGGGGAAACATCACTATCTCATCTGGAAGATCAACTCCCTCTCGATTCAAGTGATTGTTGCACTCAGACAATCTGAGCACAAGCTCAACGATTGAGCTTTTCTCCCTTAGTTTGCAGGCTAAGAAAATCGTCGGAGGTCTCATACCTCTTCGTGGGCGCGAGCCTGAAATCCCAATTTCAGCCCTTGAAACATCTCATATGTTCCGCGATGTTTCGAAAACGTCTTTAGTGCCTCAACTCTGAACCGTTTAACTGAACTATCACGTAGTTATCAAAACGTGTATGTCTGATGTTCGCAACATCCACAAACGACGTTTGGGGTTCAGCACACTGAGCAGTGCATTAAGGACATAAGCTTTCTACTGTCCGCATAATTGCTACTTTCAACTGTCAACTATATTTTTTCTAGGAACATATCTAAAACAGTAGAACTAAAGCGCGAGCTATGACATAATTTGCAAAAGGTCTTTTGACTATGTTCAAGATAATTAAGTTCATCTTATGAACTCCCACTCAGATAGACATCCCTCTGGTCATCTAAGTGATAACATGATCCGAGTCAACTAGGCCGTGTCCGATCATCACGTGAGACGGACTAGTCATCATCGGTGAAGATCTTCATGTTGATCGTATCTACTATACAACTCATGCTCGACCTTTCGGTCTCCGTGTTCCGAGGCCATGTCTGTACATGCTAGGCTCGTCAAGTTAACCCTAAGTGTTTTCGCTGTGTAAAACTGTCTTACACCCGTTGTATGTGAACGTAAGAATCCATCACACCCGATCATCACGTGGTGCTTAGAAGCGACGAACTGTAGCAACGGTGCACAGTTAGGGGAGAACACTTCTTGAAATTTTGTAAGGGATCATCTTATTTAGTACCGTCGTCCTAAGTAAACAAGATGCATAGTCATAATAAACATCACATGCAATTATATAGTTGTGACATGATATGGCCAATATCATATAGCTCCATTGATCTCCATCTTTGGGGCTCCATGATCATCTTGTCACCGGCTTGACACCATGATCTCCATCATCATGATCTCCGTCATCGTGTCTTCATGAAGTTGTCACGCCAACGACTACTTCTACTTCTATGGCTAACGCGTTTAGCAATAAAGTAAAGTAAGTTACATGGCGTTGTTCAATGACACGCAGGTCATACAATAAATAAAGACAACTCCTATGGCTCCTGCCGGTTGTCATTCTCATCGACATGCAAGTCGTGAATCCTATTACAAGAACATGATCAATATCATACATCACATATCATTCATCACATTCTTCTTGGCCATATCACATCACATAGCATACCCTACAAAAACAAGTTAGACGTCCTCTAATTGTTGTTTGCATGTTTTACGTGGCTGCTATGGGTTTCTAGCAAGAACATTTCTTACCTGCGCAATACCACAACGTGATATGCCAATTGCTATTTACCCTTCATAAGGACCCTTTTCATCGAATCCGTTCCGACTAAAGTGGGAGAGACTGGCACCCGCTAGCCACCTTATGCACCAAGTGCATGTCAATCGGTGGAACCTGTCTCACGTAAGAGTACGTGTAAGGTCGGTCCGGGCCTCTTCATCCCACAATACCGTCGAAACAAGATTGGACTAGTAACGGTAAGCATATTGAACAAAATCAACGCCCACAACTACTTTGTGTTCTACTCGTGCAAAGAATCTGCGCAATAGACGTAGCTCTGATACCATTGTTGGGGCAGAAATTCAAAATTTTCCTACGTGTCACCAAGATCTATCTATGGAGAAACCAGCAACGAGGGGAAGGAGAGTGCATCTACATACCCTTGTAGATCGCTAAGCGGAAGTGTTCAAGTGAACGGGGTTGATGGAGTCGTACTCGTCGTGATTCAAATCACCGATGATCCTAGTGCCGAACGGATGGCACCTCCGCGTTCAACACACGTACAGCCCGGTGACGTCTCCCATGCCTTGATCCAGCAAGGAGAGAGGGAGAGTTTGAGGAAGACTCCATCCAGCAGCAGCACAACGGCGTGGTGGTGGTGGAGGAGCGTGGCTATCCTGCAGGGCTTCGCCAAGCACCACAGAAGAGGAGGAAGAAGAGAGGTAGGGCTGCACCAAGAGGGAGAGGTTCTCATGTCTATAGCAGCCCCAAACCTCAAATATATATAGGGGAGGGAGAGGGCTGCGCCCCCATCTAGGGTTCCCCCCCCCCCCAAGGGGTGCGGCCAGCCCTAGATGGCGCTTGGGGAGGCGGCCAAGAGGGGAGAGAGGGGAGGCGCCCACTAGGTGGGCCTTAAGGCCCATCTGGACTAGGGTTTGCCCCCTCCCACTCTCCCTTGCGCCTTGGGTCCCTTGTGGGGGGCGCACCAGCCCACCTAGGGGCTGGTCCCCTCCCACACTTGGCCCACGCAGCCTTCTGGGGCAGGTGGCCCCACTTGGTGGACCCCCGGGACCCTCCCGGTGGTCCCGGTACATTACCGATATCGCCCGAAACTTTTCCGGTGACCAAAACAGGACTTCCCATATATAAATCTTTACCTCCGGACCATTCCGGAACTCCTCGTGACGTCCGGGATCTCATCCGGGACTCCGAAAAACATTCGGCAACCACATACAAACTTCCTTTACAACCCTAGCGTCATCGAACCTTAAGTGTGTAGACCCTACGGGTTCGGGAGACATGCAGACATGACCGAGACGTTCTCCGGTCAATAACCAACAGCGGGATCTGGATACCCATGTTGGCTCCCACATGTTCCACGATGATCTCTCCGGATGAACCACGATGTCAAGGACTCAATCGATCCCGTATACAATTCCCTTTGTCTAGCGGTATTATACTTGCCCGAGATTCGATCGTCGGTATACCGATACCTTGTTCAATCTCGTTACAGGCAAGTCTCTTTACTCGTTCCGTAACACATCATCCCGTGATCAACCCCTTGGTCACATTGTGCACATTCTGATGATGTCCTACCGAGTGGGCCCAGAGATACCTCTTCGTTTACACGGAGTGACAAATCCCAGTCTCGATTCGTGCCAACCCAACAGACACTTACGGAGATGCCTGTAATGCACCTTTATAGCCACCCAGTTACGTTGTGACGTTTGGTACACCCAAAGCATTCCTACGGTATCCGGGAGTTGCACAATCTCATGGTCTAAGGAAAAGATACTTGACATTAGAAAAGCTTTAGCATACGAACTACACGATCTTTGTGCTAGGCTTAGGATTGGGTCTTGTCCATCACATCATTCTCCTAATGATGTGATCCCGTTATCAACGACATCCAATGTCCATAGCTAGGAAACCATGACTATCTGTTGATCACAACGAGCTAGTCAACTAGAGGCTCACTAGGGACATATTGTTGTCTATGTATTCACAAGTGTATTACGATTTCCGGATAATACAGTTATAGCATGAATAAAAGACTATTATCATGAACAAAGAAATACAATAATAACCAATTTATTATTGCCTCTAGGGCATATTTCCAACAGTAACACCTCATATCACTTTGCGGCCTCACGCACGGTATTCCCACGGGTGTCGCCTTACCTTTGCCCGGGACCGTTTGCGCCTTTTGGCTCACGTATATGATGATGTCGCTAGCATCCATATGATAAGGAGCCCGGGCTGACATGGCTAGTCGTAAACCCAAAGTGGCACAGACTTACAGGGACAGGCATCCATGACCCAGCATCGAACGTGTCGGTCATCAGCGAGTGAATCCAGGCTGTAGCACTGGGCTAGCAGGACTCCGGTGAACCGGGCTGTAGCAGGCTAACAGGACTCCGGTATTCATCGCGTGACATTTCCCCGAAGGGACAGACACAGGAACGAGGAAGGACACATGCCGGCCAGCCTAAGTGTTCCGGAGCAGTAGCAAGCTACCATGGCTCAGTGGAAACACTAGGAGACATTTCCCGGTAAGAGAGGCTACTAAAGATAAACAACTAGATGGTCAGATCCCACACATACCAAGCATTTCAATAACATACACACAATATGCTCGATATGTGCAAATACAACATGGCATCACAACATGACTCTATGACTCAAGTAATTTATCAATAGGCTCCGAGGAGCGAGATATTACAAACATGGGTCTCATGACCCAACACTCAGAGAATACAAATCAAAGCACAAGCGGAAGCTATCATGTCTGAGTACAGACGTCTATAAATGAAAAAGGCTGAAAGCCTGACTATCTACCAGATCCTGCCGAGGGCACAAGATCGTAGTTGAGGTAACAAGCTAAACGTCGAAGTCCAAGCGGAACCACTAGTGAGACTGAAGTCTCTCTGCAAAAAACATAAAATAGGCAAACGTGAGTACAAATGTACCCAGCAAGACTTACATCAGATCTATCTACATATGCATCATTATCAACAAAGGGGGTGGTGGAGTTTGACTGCAGCAAGCCAGCTTTGACTCGGTGGCTAACCTGAACTACGACTGCAAGTAACTCTTTTGAGGTGGCGCACACGAGTCCACATATTCACCAAATCAATACACCACTATGGATCCGCTCCCGTCTCCCTACGAGAACGCCATCCATAGCACTCACGCTTATCTTGCGTATTTTAGAGTATCCACTTACACTTGTCTATGAACTATGCAAGGGGTCCACGTTTCCATATCCGAGGAATCCGGCTATTCGAATAGATGATGTTAACCCTGCAGGGTGTACTTCTTCACACACGCTCTCGCCACTTACCGCCCTGTACACGTCATGTACCTCGGCAACCTTCAAGCGGAAACCGGGCGAGGGAGTCGGCCACGACCTGACTAACCGAACAAGTCTCTAGTCCAGGTTTATCGCCTATTCGGGTTCCATCCGCAAGGAGATCCGGCCGGGTGTCGCTCACGGCCCCTAACGATGTGTGCAGGGTTCCCAAGCCCACCAACCGGGTGCCACTTGGTACACCGGGCCACTGTGCCTAGTCTGTCCCAAGCCCACCTGTACCGGGTGCCACTTGGTAGACTACTAACACTACCTACAAACACCAGAAACTAGTTGCAACTCCTGGACAGAGATCATGTTGATTAATAAGTCGAGAGGGGCACTTAAGCATTCCAATGTGTGGTAGTAGCTGGTCATGGATCACAAACATAGAACTCAGTTCCTGAGGACGGCTGCAATGAGACAACCCACCATGTACTCCTACATGGCCTCTCACCGCTACCTTTACCAAATCGTGTTCACCCACTTAGCTCACACACATTGGGACATGTTCACACGCCTCTGATTCATCACCGATGAATCAGACCTGACTCGACTCTAAGCAGTAGAAGGCATGACAAACAAGCATGAATGAGTAGGCACATCAGGGCTCAAACAACTCCTACTCATGCTAGTGGGTTTCATCTATTTACTGTGGCAATGACAGGTCATGCAAAGGATAAAGGGGTTCAGCTACCGCAGCAAGTAACAAATATGTCGTTGTTGTCCTAATGCAGTAAAAGAGAGCAGGAGCGAGAGAGTGGGATTTTATCGGAATGACCAAGGGGGTTTTGCTTGCCTGGCACTTCTGAAGATAATATAGCTCTTCATCGGTGTCATCGATCACATCGTCGGTACACGTCTATCGAGAGGGGACAATCACCGGCAACTGAGGAAAAACACAATCAAATGCAATGCACAACATGATGCATGAATGTGACATGGCAATATGCTGTGTTTTGTGCTGATGCAACTAAACCCAGATTAAATGAAGTTGGTTTGAATCCAAGATTCAATTCAAACTCCATATGTGGTTATTTAGATGTCATTCACTTCATTTGCCCTAAACAGTAGTGATAAGTTGTTCTAACATGCATGAAAATGGTACAGATGGATTCCTTGAATTTTTCTGATAATTTTTCATATATAAATTATTTAATTTGGAGTTACGGTTGAATTTCTATGATTTATTGCAGTTTATACAATTTTCTGGAATTTCCTGATTAATTATAAAATAAACTAAATTCCAGAAAAGGAATATTGCGTCAGCATGGCGTCATGCTGACCTCAGCAGAGTCAACAGGGGCTGGTCCGGGTCAAACTGACCAGTGGGGTCCACTGGTCAGTGACACAGTGCTGACTAGTGTCGTTGACAGGTGGGGCCAGGTCAACGGCCACGTCAGCAGAGTCAATGCTGACGGGTGGGTCCCACTGCTTATGAACTAATCTAAACAGAAAATAAAATTAACCTAAACAGGTCCAAGGGCCCACATGGCAGTGGCTTTAGGGGGGGTTAGTTAGTGCGTCATTAGCGCTAATGGTGGTGCCACGTCAGCGTCGCCGGATTAAGCACCGGCGACCACATCTCGCGGCGGAGGCTCGCCGGAGTTGCTCGGGCTCGCGCTACAGGCGGCAGTTTGCGACGCGGTTGGGTCCTACGAAGAGCTGGGGCTCGTGCGCATCCAGCGGTGGCAGTGGCCGCGGCTGGGGTGGCCGGAGCCGACGACGGCGATGGCAAGTGCGGCGGCCGGAGCTTCGGCTTCGAGCGGGGCGAGGCCACAGAGGACGGGAGGGATGGCTAAGGGGCTCGCCGAGCTCCTGAAGATGCTAGGAGCACGGTGCCGTGCTCGGTTTCGAGCCTTGCTGGCTGCAGTGACGGCGGCGACATCGCCGGCGGCGTGGGGTTCTCGGCTCGTTGTGAACGGCGGCTAGAGAGGGAGGTAGGGCATGGGGAGAGGGGGAATCGGGTCAAGGGCTCACCGCGGAGCTGCAGGGAGGGTTAGTGGGCTCGGGGGCGCGCCGGAGTGGCCGAATTGACGGAGAAGGGCGTCGGGGCCGAAGCTTGAAGACGATGTCGATGGCGGCTGCTCGGGGCCCTTCTGGTCGCGTGAGACGATGAGGAGGACGAGGGCGGAACAACGGAGCTCTAGGAGGCGTCGGGGAGGCGAGAGGGTGGTGGTGGCCGCGGCGAACGGCGTCGGTGGCGACGGGCTCTGCTCGGTGAGGAGAACAGAGGAGGCGGAGAGTGTTCCGGGGAGAGGATGAGGACGCGGGAGAGTGAGGGAGAAGTGAGAGGGGGTCGGGGGCTGCGTGGCGTCGCGGGAGGGACCAGGGGAGGAGGAGGCAACCAGGCAGGGAGGAGGTGGCCGGGGCGCGTGGCCGCGCGCGCCGGGCGCGTGCCCGTCCTCCTGGCACAGGAGGAAGGCGACAGGGGGGTAGCAGTGGCAGGCTGGGCCGCTGGGGGAGCTGGGCCGGCTAGGCTGGACAGGTAAGCGCCAGGTAAGCTTTGCTCTTTTTATTTTTTTCTTCTGTTTTGTTTTTATTTAATCTTTTGCCACTGTTTTGAAATAAAACAAATTCAAAGACAGTGACAAAATTCCCCTGAACATTTTATTTAGCACAATGGAATTATACCAAAGCACATAAAAATGTTTCAGTTATTTGAACATATATTCAGTAATATTTGGATATAAGTTCAAATTCAAAATAGTATTGATTTAAATTCAAAGTCCCAAAATAAATCCTTTTAAAATGTTCATTATTTTTGGTTTGGATCAAAACCCTTGCCAAAAATTATCAAACATTTAAGAAGAGCATTTTGGAGCAATGAATGAGATTTCTAGGGTTTTTGCCCCTCTTTTATTTAAGTTTTTGAGGCTTCCAAAATTCCTCTGTTCAAATTTCAGAATTTAAACATGATGCACACATGAAGCTAGCCTAGAGCATTACCAGAAGCTGGGGATGTGACAACTCACCCCCACTAAACAAGAATCTCGTCTCGAGATTCAAGCGTAGGGTAGGATGAAGGGGAAACGCAAACTAGCACAATCTTCACGATCCAGGTTGCACTTCATAGGAACGTTGATTCGAACACCATCTTTGTCTTGTCGTCTTGCTCTGAGAACTCCAGCTAATCATGACAAGAAGAGGAAAGGAAAACTCTAGAAGGGTCGATCTTCTCGAAGGTCGAACAACTCAGGATTAACTCTCGAAATGTGACATAGCAACATCTCTCGAGCTGAGAGACGAAGCATACCTCTAGAGGGATGGAGTGGAGCAGATGACGAGGTTCACTAGGTAGACAACAATTCCAGACTTAAGAATGTGGTGATCGGTTGTCAACATAGCGAGGAGTTGAGTTGCCATGATACCACGACGAAACATCCTGGAGAAGGGTGATTCGTAGATTATTATCTTAAGTGGCAAAAAGAATTACCTTTGATATAGAGATCATTGAGACTCTATATCAGCCTAAGGCAAATCACAGCAATCGATTGGCGGGGTCGGTAGAATGGCATACTTGGACTTGGATGATGTGGATTACCTTGTTGAAGACAACGTAATGGATGAATTTTGCTTATCACCGGAAATGTAAGAGACCCATGGTAGAATGGCACATTGGCGGTGCAAGCTGGGAACAAAATGCAAATGCTGGGAATGATTCTGGTAACTGGGAAAGAACCCAACAATAGAGAGTGAATTCGCTGTTTGAAAAGATCATAGCATTGCCGAGGGAGTTGAGAGGAATCCTAATTAGAGTCGATGATAACACGTAGCGCTTGTGCGTGCTCTCAAGAACTTGAGCATTTCCATATTCATCAAGGTTTTACCACATCCGTGGCAAGGATCCTGGCAACACAACATACCACCATGATGAACAACGATGGACGATGCAGATGCGAAGGAGGATAACACCTTCTCAGATTTCACCTTAGCGAGGCCAAGCAAATAAAATCTGGATGATCGACCGAGAGACATTTAGCACTCCGCTTCTAATGTTCTCCTTGATGTGCTAGCGTAATCCACCCATAGATATGGTTTGATATCTTGAACATCAAGTAAAAAGGTCGGACTTCGGAATACAGAAATCCATAAGGAATAACTACGGAGGTAAATCCTACGAAGTCCTCATGGGGAGGTGGCCAACTTCCTCAAACAAGATACTACAATAATAGGTCTTCCGGCTGGGTGTGTTGGCCACGACATCCACCTTACCGGTTATCGAGGGACCAATATTATAGTTCTTGGGAAATATTCCAACCATCATATCTGCCTGAGATTCAGATCTGGTTGGTGTCAGGATATTCCAGACTCATCGAGTCTAGGAAGAAAAATGAAAGTTTGCAACACAAATCGACGAGATGACGTTGCGAGATTCTCAGGAAATGAAATACGATAGCAAGCTCCAAAACATGAGCTGGTTCTGCTACAAACATGTGAACACGTTGTTCCAGACAAGCATGCCCACATGGTAGTCTTACAATAAAACACTACCGAGTTCTGGTTGGGAGCCATCATCGAGGATATCGAAGTCTTTACGCAAGTCCATGGATTAGATCCCAAGCATAGACTTCTTTTCCTTGAACAAGTCAATCAGTGGCTTGGTGTGCTAGGATATACATATGGAATGAAGATGATCAGTCTAACAGACCACAGAATTCTTCGCACGTGCATGACCGACTTGGGATGATTCCAAAGGAGCAAAAACAAACTTTCTCGAATTCACGACGGCAACTTACATCAAAATGCACGTGAATCAAAGGAAGTCACTCCTTTCATCAAACAAGTACTTCATGAGCTAGCATGAAGAAAATGCTTTCAAAAGTTTCCAACACTAACTTAATGTTCAACAACATCATGGAGGAGATAAGGATGTTGTCAATGAACTCAACAACAACTCATCGGAATTTCCATATCACTGGACTTCCACCATCGTGTGAACACGGTGATAGCATTGGTCAGACCCAAAAGATATAATGGTGTATGCTTGAGGAAAAACCACGAGTAAGACAACATTACGAATATCGCTGGTTCTGATTTGATTTGACGATAGCCCATACTCAATCAAAGGATTGATAAGACAATAGGTGCAGCAACTGATCACAGGGACCAATCGATGAAGATATCATCTTTCTTCAACACACACTACACAAGAATATCCCTTTGGAACGAACTAAGTCAGGCAAGCTTTTATCTTCCAACCCTCCAAGTTGTCGTTTAGCTTAACCAACTAGCTCAGGGATATCTAACACCGATTCTTGGAGAGAAGGTGGTTCACATGAAACCAACTTGATCACGAGCTCAACATAGCGGTCAGGTGACAACCTGGTAATACTTCCAAGAAGATCTTCGGAAATCACGAACCACCGATATGTTACTAAGCTCGAGAACAATCTTGCTTTTCAGGGCAAGATGATATAATCAAATGAGCGAGGACTTGACGAGATCCTAACTCATTAAACGAAGGGTGCACCGAAATAAGGACTAGGTAGCACGATCAGTCTTAGAAGGATGATTCAAAAACCAACATGCTAAGAATGAAATTATTATCCTTTAACTACCAAGCAACAAGGTTGCTGGGAGTATTGATTTCACACACCATGATTCATTTGTCGGCATTCCGGTTACAATAACACGGGAACCGAGGAATGAACAATGATGGCAAGAAGTATCACTGTACCAAGAGTTCATAGGATGGTGTGCAATTCCTATAACAATCTTGATATAAAATATGTAATACTCCAAGGTAGAGCAAAACAAAAGCTGGAGTAGCAATTTGATCTGCGGAATACAACTACTTTGACCCAATCCTAGATATGGATGAGATTCTGGAGTTTGTTTCTCCTATTCATTCTGGACAGAATGGCTTGACGGACCACAAGGGTAATAGGCATCGGTAAACGAATGCATGCATACCCTTGACTATCAATTGATAGACGAAGGTCAGAAACAACTAAGATGGGACAACTCAAAAGAACATATGATTTTCTGAGTTGTGGAAGCATGGATTAGCATGTCGAACGAAGTTCAACATATTTCTTCCGGATAACCCATGCAGAAAGGTAGAACTGGCAGGGCCACAATATATAATGGAGAACTCATCAAGAATAATCCTGTTGTGATATTTCAGTTCAACGAGGAACTTCTTCCATAAGTAGTTCATGGTATTTGGAAGAAGAAGATACCACGGACCTCAAGGACTATCGCAAAGGTTACTAATATCCTAAAGGCACTAGCAATTACTATCAACATGAGGTAGGTAGAGTGAATCTCGGGTTCAAGAACCCAGGAACAGAATACCTATTACTAAGTAGCATCACGGGATGCTTTCGAGAATGATGGCCAGAATCATCACATTGGGAACACAAATCATGGCTAAATTACTAGATGATCCCCTAAGACACCTAGGGTCATAATAATATCTCCAACATATATGTCAAGGTAACGGAGTACCTCAACTCACTGATTAGTGTGGTTAATCTGGCCCATGGGAACATTGAAACGGGAAGAAAGGATTTGCAAATGCATCAAACTACTTAGAAACCTGGGATGATTCGGACAGCATAACGGCTGTAAATGCTCAGAAAAGATTTGAGACATTCACAAAAATGGTGGCATAACCACTCAGAAGCACAATATCAAGGTCTCGAGATCAACAGTTAACGTACGGAAGTAGTAGAAACTGAACTCAAGCTTAAATCCAACAATCTATAAGTCTACAGATTAGTAACACGTGATCCTGATAGAAAGAAGAGATAGCCTAGTTCTTAATCCCCGTAGGAAAGATAAGATGACTCAGATCAGAAGGGCATAAGGTATAAGGAGTAAAAAGAGCCTTACGTTCCATCCCACAATCAATTCCCTTATATAACTAAAGAATTTCTAGACTCAACTTCGACCAGTTTGGCTTGGTAATCCTACAGGCAGTCAAGCTCTGATACCAACGCTGTCAGGACCCCGACTCAATGCCACATCGATCTAGCATGTAACACCTCATATCACTTTGCGGCCTCACGCACGGTATTCCCACAGGTGTCGCCTTACCTTAGCCGGACACATGCCGGCCAGCCTAAGTGTTCCGGAGCAGTAGCAAGCTACCATGGCTCAGTGGAAACACTAGGAGACATTTCCCGGTAAGAGAGGCTACTAAAGATAAACAACTAGATGGTCAGATCCCACACATACCAAGCATTTCAATAACATACACACAATATGCTCGATATGTGCAAATACAACATGGCATCACAACATGACTCTATGACTCAAGTAATTTATCAATAGGCTCCGAGGAGCGAGATATTACAAACATGGGTCTCATGACCCAACACTCAGAGAATACAAATCAAAGCACAAGCGGAAGCTATCATGTCTGAGTACAGACGTCTATAAATGAAAAAGGCTGAAAGCCTGACTATCTACCAGATCCTGCCGAGGGCACAAGATCGTAGCTGAGGTAAAAAGCTAAACGTCGAAGTCCAAGCGGAACCACTAGTGAGACTGAGGTCTCTCTGCAAAAAACATAAAATAGGCAAACGTGAGTACAAATGTACCCAGCAAGACTTACATCAGATCTATCTACATATGCATCATTATCAACAAAGGGGGTGGTGGAGTTTAACTGCAGCAAGCCAACTTTGACTCGGTGGCTAACCTGAACTACGACTGCAAGTAACTCTTTTGAGGTGGCGCACACGAGTCCACATATTCACCAAATCAATACACCACTATGGATCCGCTCCCGTCTCCCTACGAGAACGCCATCCATAGCACTCACGCTTATCTTGCGTATTTTAGAGTATCCACTTACACTTGTCTATGAGCTATGCAAGGGGTCCACGTTTCCATATCCGAGGAATCCGGCTATTCGAATAGATGATGTTAACCCTGCAGGGTGTACTTCTTCACACACGCTCTCGCCACTTACCGCCCTGTACACGTCATGTACCTCGGCAACCTTCAAGCGGAAACCGGGCGAGGGAGTCGGCCACGACCTGACTAACCGAACAAGTCTCTAGTCCAGGTTTATCGCCTATTCGGGTTCCATCCGCAAGGAGATCCGGCCGGGGTGTCGCTCACGGCCCCAAACGATGTGTGCAGGGTTCCCAAGCCCACCAACCGGGTGCCACTTGGTACACCGGGCCACTGTGCCTAGTCTGTCCCAAGCCCACCTGTACCGGGTGCCACTTGGTAGACTACTAACACTACCTACAAACACCAGAAACTAGTTACAACTCCTGGACAGAGATCATGTTGATTAATAAGTCGAGAGGGGCACTTAAGCATTCCAATGTGTGGTAGTAGCTGGTCATGGATCACAAACACAGAACTCAGTTCCTGAGGACGGCTGCAATAAGACAACCCACCATGTACTCCTACAGGGCCTCTCACCGCTACCTTTACCAAATCGTGTTCACACACTTAGCTCACACACATTGGGACATGTTCACACGCCTCTGATTCATCCCCGATGAATCAGACCTGACTCGACTCTAAGCAGTAGCAGGCATGACAAACAAGCATGAATGAGTAGGCACATCAGGGCTCAAACAAGTCCTACTCATGCTAGTGGGTTTCATCTATTTACTGTGGCAATGACAGGTCATGCAAAGGATAAAGGGGTTCAGCTACCGCAGCAAGTAACAAATATGTCGTTGTTGTCCTAATGCAGTAAAAGAGAGCAGGAGCGAGAGAGTGGGATTTTATCGGAATGAACAAGGGGGTTTTGCTTGCCTGGCACTTCTGAAGATAATATAGCTCTTCATCGGTGTCATCGATCACATCGTCGGTACACGTCTATCGAGAGGGGACAATCACCGGCAACTGAGGAAAAACACAATCAAATGCAATGCACAACATGATGCATGAATGTGACATGGCAATATGCTGTGTTTTGTGCTGATGCAACTAAACCCAGATTAAATGAAGTTGGTTTGAATCCAAGATTCAATTCAAACTCCATATGTGGTTATTTAGATGTCATTCACTTCATTTGTCCTAAACAGTAGTGATAAGTTGTTCAAACATGCATGAAAATGGTACAGATGGATTCCTTGAATTTTTCTGATAATTTTTCATATATAAATTATTTAATTTGGAGTTACGGTTGAATTTCTATGATTTATTGCAGTTTATACAATTTTCTGGAATTTCCTGATTAATTATAAAATAAACTAAATTCCAGAAAAGGAATATTGCGTCAGCATGGCGTCATGCTGACCTCAGCAGAGTCAACAGGGGCTGGTCCGGGTCAAACTGACCAGTGGGGTCCACTGGTCAGTGACACGGTGCTGACTAGTGTCGTTGACAGGTGGGGCCAGGTCAACGGCCACGTCAGCAGAGTCAATGCTGACGGGTGGGTCCCACTGCTTATGAACTAATCTAAACAGAAAATAAAATTAACCTAAACAGGTCCAAGGGCCCACATGGCAGTGGCTTTAGGGGGGGTTAGTTAGTGCGTCATTAGCGCTAATGGTGGTGCCACGTCAGCGTCGCCGGATTAAGCACCGGCGACCACATCTCACGGCGGAGGCTCGCCGGAGTTGCTCGGGCTCGCGCTACAGGCGGCAGTTTATGACGCGGTTGGGTCCTACGAAGAGTTGGGGCTCGTGCGCATACAGCGGTGGCAGTGGCCGCGGCTGGGGTGGCCGGAGCCGACGACGGCGATGGCAAGTGCGGCGGCCGGAGCTTCGGCTTCGAGCGGGGCGAGGCCACAGAGGACGGGAGGGATGGCTAAGGGGCTCGCCGAGCTCCTGAAGATGCTAGGAGCCTGGTGCCGTGCTCGGTTTCGAGCCTTGCTGGCTGCAGTGACGGCGGCGACATCGCCGGCGGCGTGGGGTTCTCGGCTCGTTGTGAACGGCGGCTAGAGAGGGAGGTAGGGCACGGGGAGAGGGGGAATCGGGTCAAGGGCTCACCGCGGAGCTGCAGGGAGGGTTAGTGGGCTCGGGGGCGCGCCGGAGTGGCCGAATTGACGGAGAAGGGCGTCGGGGCCGAAGCTTGAAGAAGATGTCGATGGCGGTTGCTCGGGGCCCTTCTGGTCGCGTGAGACGATGAGGAGGACGAGGGCGGAACAACGGAGCTCTGGGAGGCGTTGGGGAGGCGAGAGGGTGGTGGTGGCCGCGGCGAACAGCGTCGGTGGCGACGGGCTCCGCTCGGTGAGGAGAATAGAGGAGGGGGAGAGTGTT
>NC_041383.1:288436859-288539321 GCF_002162155.2 Triticum dicoccoides | reverse complement strand
GAACAGAGGAGGGGGAGAGTGTTCCGGGGAGAGGATGAGGACGCGGGAGAGTGAGGGAGAAGTGAGAGGGGGTCGGGGGCTGCGTGGCGTCGCGGGAGGGACCAGGGGAGGAGGAGGCAGCCAGGCAGGGAGGAGGTGGCCGGGGCGCGTGGCCGCGCGCGCCGGGCGCGTGCCCGTCCTCCTGGCAGAGGAGGAAGGCGACAGGGGGGTAGCGGTGGCGGGCTGGGCCGCTGGGGGAGCTGGGCCGGCTAGGCTGGACAGGTAAGCACCAGGTAAGCTTTGCTCTTTTTATTTTTTTCTTCTGTTTTGTTTTTATTTAATCTTTTGCCACTGTTTTGAAATAAAACAAATTCAAAGACAGTGACAAAATTCCCCTGAACATTTTATTTAGCACAATGGAATTATACCAAAGCACATAAAAATGTTTCAGTTATTTGAACATATATTCAGTAATATTTGGATATAAGTTCAAATTCAAAATAGTATTGATTTAAATTCAAAGTCCCAAAATAAATCCTTTTAAAATGTTCATTATTTTTGGTTTGGATCAAAACCCTTGCCAAAAATTATCAAACATTTAAGAAGAGCATTTTGGAGCAATGAATGAGATTTCTAGGGTTTTTGCCCCTCTTTTATTTAAGTTTTTGAGGCTTCCAAAATTCCTCAGTTCAAATTTCAGAATTTAAACATGATGCACACATGAAGCTAGCCTAGAGCATTACCAGAAGCTGGGGATGTGACATGGAGAAGCGGTTGACTTTGTTGTAACATCAGGTTGTTACAATAAGATTTACGACTTAGCGCATCAGCCATGACATTGGCTTTCCCTGGGGTGTAAGTTATTCCTAAGTCGAAATCTGTGATCAACTCGACCCAACGTCTTTGCCTGAGATTCAAATCCGGTTGGGTGAAGATGTACTTCAGACTTTGGTGATCAACGAATATTTCGCAATGATTACCGAGGAGGTAATGTCGCCAGGTTTTAAGTGCATAGACTACAGCTGCAAGCTCTAGATCATGAGTAGGATAATTCTCCTCATGTTGGTGCAATTGCTGTGAAGCGTAAGCAATTACGTGTCGATCTTGCATGAGAATGCAACCTAGTCCTTGTCGCAAGGCGTCGCAGTAGATAACAAAGTCCTTAGAGAAATCTAGTGGTACCAATACGGGAGCAGATGTCAGGCGTCTTTTCAGTTCCTGAAAGCTGTGCTCACATTGTGGAGTCCACTCGAACATTTTATCTTTCTTGAGGAGTTCGGTTAGAGGTTTTGCAACTTTGGAGAAGTTCTCGACAAAGCGACGACAATAGCTCGCTAGGCCAAGGAAACTCCGAACTTGCTTGACCGATTCAGGTGGAGACCAATTAAGGACGGCTTGAACTCGCTCAGGGTTAACAGCAATGCCTTTACCAGAAATTACATGTCCAAGATAGGTCACCTCTGACAAGCAGAATTCACATTTAAAAAATTTGGCATAAAGGCGATGCTCTCGAAGTTTCTTCAACACTAGCCTTAGGTGTTCGGCATGTTCTTCCTCGTTCTTGGAGTAGATGAGTATATCATCGAGGTAAACCACGACGAATTTATCCAAATACTCCATGAAGATAGAGTTCATCAACCGAGAGAAGGTGGCTGGAGCGTTGGTTAAACCGAAGGACATGACGGTGTACTCGTATTGGCCATAACGAGTAACAAAGGCCGTTTTCGGAATGTCCCCGTTTCTGATTTTGATTTGATGGTAGCCCAACCTCAAATCCATTTTAGAGAAGACTAAGGATCCAGCGAGCTGATCATATAGGTCGTTGATCCTGGGGAGCGGATACTTGTTCTTAATTGCGACCAAGTTGACAGGTCGATAATCTACAACCATCCGGTCCGTACCATCCTTCTTCTTGACGAAGAGGACGGGGCAAGCCCAAGGAGATGAACTAGGTCGGATGAAACCCTTTTTCAAGGACTCATCGAGTTGTTTCTTAAGCTCGGCTAGTTCAAAAGGTGCCATCTTGTAGGGTCTTCTAGAAATCGGGACAGTTCCTGGAATGAGATCTATCACGAATTCGACATCTCTGTCAGGTGGAACACCTGGAAATTCCTCTGGGAAGACATCCGGGAAGTCACGGACTACCGGAACGTCCTCAAGGTCTGGCAAAGGGCTGGCGTTAAGAGAATATAACTGTCGCTTGGTTATTCGGGTCAAGACATTGACTATCTTCCCCGAAGGATGGGTGAGTTGAACAGTCCTAGAGAAGCAATCAATTTTGGCATGACGGGCTGACATCCAGTCCATACCCAAGATGATATTAATATCCGAAGATTTGAGGGCTATCAAAGATGCGAGAAAAACAAGTTTGTCGACTTGAATTTCATTTCAATGGCTTACTCTAGAAGTTTGCCATTTGGATCCCGGAGTTTGAATTACCATAGAGGTGGGCATCTCACAGAATGTGGTGTTATGCAGACGAGCATAGCTCTCGGATATAAATGAATGAGATGCTCCTGTATCGAAAAGAACAGATGCCGGGTGGCAATTAACAAGGAGCGTACCGAGAACGACGTTGGGATCTTCTTGAGCCTCTTCCGCAGAAACACAATTAACATGGCCACGAGCAGTGGTGGCCGGCTTGGCGTAGAACACTTTCCCTGTCGGCTTGCCGCGGCCAACAGTTTTTGCTGTCTGGTTGGGGTTGGTTTGGGGACACTCGCGCATATAGTGGCCTGATTCCCCACACTTGAAACAAGTCACGGAACTGGTACGTGGAGGAGCATTGTTGGTTGGACCACCATAGGGCTTGGCTGGTGCATATGGCTGAGCTGGGTGAGGTGCCTGGAAGGATGGCCTCAGTGTGAACCTGGGTGGCAGGGCAGTGTTAGGCACCCACACGCGGCGCTTCTGAGGACCAGCACCGGATGAGGAACCCAAGTCACGGCCATGCTTGCGTGTTGCTTCATATTCAGTCTGACCAGTCTCAGCACTGATGGCTTTGTGAACAAGCTTCGGAAAAGATGTGCACTCATGCAGACGGAGGTCGCGGCGAAGCTCAGGAGTAAGCCCCTTACGGAACCTTGCCTGCTTCTTGGCATCAGTAGAAACTTCCTCCGTTGCATAACGGGCAAGGTTACCAAACTCCCTGCTGTAAGCGTCAACAGAGAGTCGACCTTGAGTGAAACTACAGAACTCCTCATGTTTACGGTCCATGAGACCCTCCGAAATGTGATGTTCACGGAAAGCCTCGCTGAATTCAGCCCAAGTAGTGACATGGTCCGCTGGGCGCATAGCTCCATAATTCTCCCACCATAGACTGGCGGGGCCTTCAAGATGATATGCAGCAAAGGTGACCTTGTCAGCCTCAGCTACTAGCGCAGAATGCAGTTTGTGAGACATACTGCGAAGCCAGTCATCAGCGTCGAGAGGCTCGACGGAGTGGTGGAACGTGGGTGGATGTAACTTGATGAAATCACTGAGTGACACCAAGTTAGTCCTCTGATGGTGTGCTGTGTTCTGTTCAATACGCTCCAACAAACGGTTGGTCTCCCGCTTGTTTCTCTTAGCCTCTAGCATAACTTCTGCCAGAGAGGGAGGGTGAGGCAGATTTGTATCCCCAACTCTGCTGCCTTCGGCCTGCTCTGGGGGAGCAGGGTTGTTGCGGGTGTTGACCATCCTAGGAAAAACAAGATGATGGTTTAGTCCAAAATGACAAGATTCCGACATAGAATGTAGAATGTAATGGACAACTCAGAAGGCAAGATGATCATCCGTATGACATGGTCGATACAGAAACTACTTCTTTTATTCCATCGTCATACACACCATACGAGGTTAGTACAAGACCAACAAGTACTACTACGGTGAGAGGAGGATTACATATCATCGGAGGCATCCCAAGCTCCTATACATTATTTTCCCTGCACCCCCGGAATTACTACACGCTAAGTCATATTCCACAAGTCATGCAGGACGGTGGAAATACAACTATTACAATACCTAGTGGATCTACTACTATCTCAGTCATCTCCGTAGTAGTTCTCATAGAAATCTCCTCCATAGCCTGGAAGTTCAACGTGAGCATCCGGAAACAAACGGTCCTGAGGAGCCTGTGGACCAAAAGGGCTAGGGTGAGGTCTTGGACCAACAAATGGTGGCCTGCGAGGACCACGAGGTGGGGTGATGCCTCCCACATCACGCCAATCCATCATGTCCGGCAGAGCAGACCTAACAGGATACAGATCTCTCATATCCATGCATCCAGCTTGCACAGCCGGTGCAAACCGAGTCAAGGTGGCCCAATGATTGGCGCGGGTGTTGAATAGCTCCATTCTCAAGGCCCGTTTCTCTCGGTCCTTATCCTCGAGCAACTCAGCAGTGGTGCGAGTTAGTGAGTCCTCCTGACTGGGGTCAGCATAGATAGCCCGGAGATAACCGTGCGCTCCAGGAACTGAAGCTGGCATATACCGAAAGTCGGTGTTGCGAAGCAGGCCAGTCCTGACTGGCATGATGGTCATCATAGAATAAGCCGCATCTTGCACAGCCATCTCAATAGTAACACCGAGCCCATAGGAACAGTGAAGAGCCTCGGTAGAACTAGGATAAGAGGGAAATATCCGGACGGTGCAAAGATACTGGCTTTGGTTAAAATCTCGAAACTGCTCTTTGACCGTGTATTCGGGATACCAACGGTAACCCGTCTCGATCATCACTCGGACTAACATGGCCGTATGACCGGTCACACCAATGCATCGGGTCAGGCGAACCACTTGATTTTGGTCGCGAGTGGCCATCTGAAAGCACAACCATAATGCAAAGGCATTAGAATTTATAGCAAAATTTCGACAGCATAACGGTTGTAAATGCTCAAGAAGGGTTTGAGACATTTATCAAAAAATTGCATAGACACTCAACAATATTATATCAAGGTTCTGGGTTCAACTTATCAGCATAACAAGGTAGTAGAACTGAACTAGGCTTGTAGTCATCAAACCTATAAGGTACTACTGATTCGTAACACGGGAACCTGATAGAGAGAGAAGATCCTAATCCTTAATCCCCGGTAGAAGAATGGACTGACTCAGATCAGAATGCCATGAGGTAAAGAAGTAAAAAGAGCCTTACGTACCATCTCACAATCAATTCCCCTACATATAACTAAAGCATTTCTAGACTCAACATCGACCAGTTTGGCTTGGAGAACCTACAGGCAGTCCTGCTCTGATACCAACGCTGTCAGGACCCCGACTCAATGTCACATCGATCTAGCCTGTAACACCTCATATCACTTTGCGGCCTCACGCACAGTATTCCCACGGGTGTCGCCTTACCTTTGCCCGGGACCGTTTGCGCCTTTTGGCTCACGTATATGATGATGTCGCTAGCATCCATATGATAAGGAGCCCGGGCTGACATGACTAGTCGTAAACCCAAAGTGGCACAGACTTACAGGGACAGGCATCCATGACCCAGCATCGAACGTGTCGGTCATCAGCAAGTGGGTCCGGGCTGTAGCACTGGGCTAGCAGGACTCCGGTAAACCGGGCTGTAGCGGGCTAACAGGGCTCCAGTACTCAATGCGTGACATTTCCCCGAAGGGACAGACACAGGAACGAAGAAGGACACATGCCGGCCAGCCTAAGTGTTCCGGAGCAGTAGCAAGCTCCCATGGCTCAATGGAAACACTAGGAGATATTTCCCGGTAAGAGAGGCTACTAAAGATAAACAACTAGATAGTCAGATCCCACACATACCAAGCATTTCAATCATACACACAATATGCTCGATATGTGCAAATACAACAAGGCATCACAACATGACTCTACGACACAAGTACTTTATTTAAAGGCTCAGAGAGCCATACATAACATACATACAAGTACGGGTCACACGACCCACATTCAAGTCATACAGTAGCAGCGGAAGTAACTTGTCTGAGTACAGACAACTAGTAAAATAAAAGAGGCTTGGAAAGCCTAGCTATACTACGTGGACCTTCACAAGCTCGGGATCACCACCTGGGCCTTAGTCTACTCGTCGATGTCTAGTTGTCACACCCTAGCTAGTTCATGCATTAGAGTGTTGCATCATGTTTATTCTTTCAACAGAAACTTGAAATGGGGATGTCAGAACCCCCAGCCCCCTCTGAAACCAACTAGGGTTTACTAAAAACTTTTTCAATGAACCTGAAATGCCCTTCTAAAATGTCCATCATTTTTGTCTTGATTGAGAACCTCTGCCAAAAGTGATGCACAGTTTTCTAGGTCATCCTAAGGTCTTTGAGTTAATTCATAATTATTTGAATTTGGGCATTTTAAATTTATAAAATATTTCAAATGCTCAAATATCTCCAAACTAAAATGTTTCATGTTGGAAATAATCCAACCATGGACCAGGAGCAGTTTGGTGATTTTAGGAGTTGCCTAAGTATTTTTATTAATTCAACAAAGTTGCAGAAAAATAGAAAAAGAGACATAGAAAACAGAAAGGAAAAAACTTACCCCGCCCACCTGCCGGCCCAGCCCAGCGCCGCGCCAGCGAGCAGCTTGCCGGCCAGGCAGGCAGGCAAGGTGCTCGACGGCGAGCACCGCATGGGTGCCACGCACCTGCTCGCCGCCTCGCCGCTCCACTCGCCCGGCTAACGTCGTGGATCGACCCCTCTCTCTCCCCCGAACCCCCCAGACGCCCCCTCTCCTCTCCAGCTCCTCCCCCTCGCGCTCCCCAGCCATGGCCGACGCCACCGCCGCCGTGCCTACACCGTAGACGCGCTCTTCGTCAACCCCACGCCGCGCCACCGTGTCCAGGAGCTCCGCCGCCGTCCACTTCGTCGAGCTAACCGAGCCCCGCGTGCTCATGAGGCCTGAGTCCACCGCACTGACCTCGCCCGAGTTCGCCGTCGCCGGAGATCCCCTTCAACGCCGTCGCCGCATCAGCTCGTCCCCGACCCCGCCGGTGGCCTCTACGGGTGCTCTGTGAGCCTAGCTACCCCTCCTACCCTTCCTCTCTCGCCCCCGAGCCGTGTAGCCACCGCACGAAGATCACCCGCATGCACCGCCGCGGATCTCGTTGCCGACGTGCTCCCGGCCATCCTCCGGCTACCTCACGGTGTCCAACGCACTCACCACGCTGCGTTGAGTCCAACCGTGCACTCCCCGCACCTCACCGCACACCCTAGCCCCGAGTTCGCCTTCACCCGAACTCCGGTGATCGCCTAGGTCGTCGCCGGCGCCAACTCCGGCCACCCCGACCTCAACTCGCTCCACCAGGAGCTGCGGTTCGTCCCCAGCCCACGTAGATGCCTTCCGCGCCCCATTTGGTGGCCGGAATGGCCAAAACCACTTCTGCCGCTGCGTCGGGCTCGCCGGCGGCTAAACGCCGGTGCAGCCGTTTTGACTTTGACCACGGGTGGGCCCTGGTTGACTCTGTTGAGTCAATGACAGGTGGGGCCCCCTTCTCCTAATTATCCAGATTAGTTTAAACTAAATTAAATTAGTTAATTATCCACTGACACCCTGGACCCACTGGTCAGTTTGACCTGGGCCGGTCTGTTGACTTGCTGAGGTCAGCATGACCTCATGCTGATGCAGTAATCCTTTTCTGGAATTAAAATAAATCTAAAATGATTTATAAATTCCAGAAAATAACCCAAACTTCAAAAATTCATATAAATTCAACCGTAGCTCCAAATCAAACAAATTATATATGAAAAATGATCAGAAAAATCCAATCTATCCATCTGTACTAGTTTCATGCATGTTTAAACAAACTAACTTGAGGTTTAGTGCAGAACAAGATAAAACACTTTAAAGGGCCATTTATGAGTTTGAAATTTGAATCTTTGGTTCAAATTGATTCAAACCCATCTGGTTTTAGTTGCATTAGCCCAACACACTCATATTGCCATGTTTCATGCATGCATCATATTGTCGCACATTGTTTGGGGATGGTTGTGTATCGGTGTTCTTTGCGGCAGGTTCTGCCTCCGAGGAGTACCGTGATTACCCTAGCGAAGAACCGTATCCGTGCATCGATCCATCAGGCAAGCAACCAACCATTTGATCATATCGATACAATCCCATGTTCTCGCTCTTGCTCTCTTTTACTGCATTAAGACAAGGCGTTTCAAACTGCTGTGTGCTACGGTAGTTGAACCCATTTCCTCTGCATGACCTGTCATTGGCACAGTAATTAGATGAAACCCACTAGCATGTGTAGGAATTGATTGAGCCATATGTATGTGTTGTTCCTACCTTGCTATGCCTGCTATGCTTAGAGTCGTGTCAGGTCTGGTTCATCTGGGTGATGGGCTAGAGTGAAATGATCATGTCGGTAATGAGAGTGATGTGGTGAACATGATTTGGTAAAGGTATCGATGAGAGGCCATGTAGGAGTACATGGTGGGTTGTTTCATTGAAGCCGACCTTAAGAACTGAGATCTGTATGCGTGATTTAATATTCAGCTACTACCATGCATTGCGCCCTGAAATATGACCCCGCTCGACTTCTTATTCACCCTAGTCCTCTGTCCAGGAGTTGCAAGTAGTTTCTGGTGTTTGTAGCTTACTAGAGGCCGTGGACAGCACTGACCCGCGGGGTGGGCTGTGATGCGGTAGGTACGTGGCACGGTGTATCGAATACCCGTTAGGTATCTCGGGAACCCTGTACACATCATTCGGGGCCGTATGGGAAACCTCGGCCGGACTCCCTGCGGATGGAACCTGGATAGGCGATAAACCTGGACTAGAGACTTAGGTGTTTAGGTAGGTCGTGGTCTACACCCACGTCGGCTTTCGCTTGAAGTCTGCCGAGCGCATGTCGTGTGCAGACGCTAAGTGGTGGAAACATGTATGAAGAAGTACACCCCTGCAGGGTTAACATGATCTATTCGAATAGCCGCATCCGCGGTAAAGGACTACTTGGTTGCTTATACAGTTCATAGACAAGTGAATGGATACTACTAAAAATCTCAAGATAAGCGTGAGTGCCGATGATGGCTCTTCCGTAGGATGACGAAGGTGGATCCTCGGTGGTGTATTGAAGTGGTGAGTAGTGGACTCGTGTGTGCAAAACCATTTCAAGTTGGAGTCTCGCAGGATAGCTTAGCCAAGAGTCAAAGCTGGCTTGCTGCAATAACTCCACCAACCCTTCTTGATAATGCGCATGTATGTAGGATCTGACGTAAGTCTTGCTGGGTACCTTTGTACTCATGTTGCTATAATTTACATTTTACAGAAGGCGCTGCAACCCCTTCTGATGGGTTCTTCGTAGACGTTGACATCGACGAGTAGACTAAGGCCCAGGTGGTGATCCTGAGCTTGTGAAGGTCCACGTAGTATAGCTAGGCTTTCCAAGCCTCTTTTATTTTACTAGTTGTCTGTACTCAAACAAGTTACTTCCGCTGCTAGTTTGTATGACTGTATGACTTGAATGTGGGTCGTGTGGCCCGTACTTGTATGTATGTTATGTATGGCTCTCTCAGCCTTTAAATAAAGTACTTGTGTCGTAGAGTCATGTTGTGATGCCTTGTTGTATTTGCACATATCGAGCATATTGTGTGTATGATTGAAATGCTTGGTATGTGTGGGATCTGACTATCTAGTTGTTTATCAGCATAACAAGGTAGTAGAAGTGAACTAGGCTTGTAGTCATCAAACCTATAAGGTACTACTGATTCGTAACACGGGAACCTGATAGAGAGAGAAGATCCTAATCCTTAATCCCCGGTAGAAGAATGGTCTGACTCAGATCAGAATGCCATGAGGTAAAGAAGTAAAAAGAGCCTTACGTACCATCTCACAATCAATTCCCCTACATATAAATAAAGCATTTCTAGACTCAACATCGACCAGTTTGGCTTGGAGAACCTACAGGCAGTCCTGCTCTGATACCAACGCTGTCAGGACCCCGACTCAATGTCACATCGATCTAGCCTGTAACACCTCATATCACTTTGCGGCCTCACGCACAGTATTCCCACGGGTGTCGCCTTACCTTTGCCCGGGACCGTTTGCGCCTTTTGGCTCACGTATATGATGATGTCGCTAGCATCCATATGATAAGGAGCCCGGGCTGACATGACTAGTCGTAAACCCAAAGTGGCACAGACTTACAGGGACAGGCATCCATGACCCAGCATCGAACGTGTCGGTCATCAGCAAGTGGGTCCGGGCTGTAGCACTGGGCTAGCAGGACTCCGGTAAACCGGGCTGTAGCGGGCTAACAGGGGGCTCCGGTACTCAATGCGTGACATTTCCCCGAAGGGACAGACACAGGAACGAAGAAGGACACATGCCGGCCAGCCTAAGTGTTCCGGAGCAGTAGCAAGCTACCATGGCTCAATGGAAACACTAGGAGACATTTCCCGGTAAGAGAGGCTACTAAAGATAAACAACTACATAGTCAGATCCCACACATACCAAGCATTTCAACCATACACACAATATGCTCGATATGTGCAAATACAACAAGGCATCACAACATGACTCTACGACACAAGTACTTTATTTAAAGGCTCAGAGAGCCATACATAACATACATACAAGTACGGGTCACACGACCCACATTCAAGTCATACAGTAGCAGCGGAAGTAACTTGTCTGAGTACAGACAACTCGTAAAATAAAAGAGGCTTGGAAAGCCTAGCTATACTACGTGGACCTTCACAAGCTCAGGATCACCACCTGGGCCTTAGTCTACTCGTCGATGTCTAGTTGTCACACCCTAGCTAGTTCATGCATTAGAGTGTTGTATCATGTTTATTCTTTCAACAGAAACTTGAAATGGGGATGTCAGAACCCCCAGCCCCCTCTGAAACCAACTAGGGTTTACTAAAAACTTTTTCAATGAACCTGAAATGCCCTTCTAAAATGTCCATCATTTTTGTCTTGGTTCAGAACCTCTGCCAAAAGTGATGCACAGTTTTCTAGGTCATCCTAAGGTCTTTGAGTTAATTCATAATTATTTGAATTTGGGCATTTTAAATTTATAAAATATTTCAAATGCTCAAATATCTCCAAACTAAAATGTTTCATGTTGGAAATAATCCAACCATGGACCAGGAGCAGTTTGGTGATTTTAGGAGTTGCCTAAGTATTTTTATTAATTCAACAAAGTTGCAGAAAAATAGAAAAAGAGAAACAGAAAACAGAAAGGAAAAAACTTACCCCGCCCACCTGCCGGCCCAGCCCAGCGCCGCGCCAGCGAGCTGCTTGCCGGCCAGGGGCAAGCAAGGTGCTCGACGGCGAGCACCGCATGGGTGCCACGCACCTGCTCGCCGCCTCGCCGCTCCACTCGCCCAGCTAACGTCGTGGATCGACCCCTCTCTCTCCCCCGAACCCCCAGACGCCCCCTCTCCTCTCCAGCTCCTCCCCCTCGCGCTCCCCAGCCATGGCCGACGCCACCGCCGCCGTGCCTACGCCGTAGACGCGCTCTCCATCAACCCCCACGCCACGCCACCGTGTCCAGGAGCTCCGCCGCCGTCCACTTCGTCGAGCTAACCGAGCCCCGCGTGCTCATGAGGCCCGAGTCCACCGCACCGACCTCGCCCGAGTTCGCCATCGCCGGAGATCCCCTTCAACGCCGTCGCCGCATCAGCTCGTCCGCGACCCCGCCGGTGGCCTCTACGGGTGCTCTGTGAGCCTAGCTACCCCTCCTACCCTTCCTCTCTTGCCCCCGAGCCGTGTAGCCACCGCACGAAGATCACCCGCATGCACCGCCGCGGATCTCGTTGCCGACGTGCTCCCGGCCATCCTCCGGCCACCTCACGGTGTCCAACACACTCACCACGCTGCGTTGAGTCCAACCGTGCACTCCCCGCACCTCACCGCACACCCTAGCCCCGAGTTCGCCTTCACCCGAACTCCGGTGACCGCCTAGGTCGTCGCCGGCGCCAACTCCGGCCACCCCGACCTCAACTCGCTCCACCAAGAGCTGCGGTTTGTCCCCAGCTCCACGTAGATGCCTTCCGCGCCCCATTTGGTGGCCGGAATGGCCAAAACCACTTCTGCCGCCGCGTCGGGCTCGCCGGCGGCTAAACGCCGGTGCAGCCGTTTTGCCTTTGACCACGGGTGGGCCCTGGTTGACTCTGTTGAGTCAATGACAGGTGGGGCCCCCTTCTGCTAATTATCCAGATTAGTTTAAACTAAATTAAATTAGTTAATTATCCACTGACACCCTGGACCCACTGGTCAGTTTGACCTGGGCCGGTCTGTTGACTTGCTGAGGTCAGCATGACCTCATGCTGACGCAGTAATCCTTTTCTGGAATTAAAATAAATCTAAAATGATTTATAAATTCCAGAAAATAACCCAAACTTCAAAAATTCATATAAATTCAACCGTAGATCCAAATCAAACAAATTATATATGAAAAATGATCAGAAAAATCCAATCTATCCATCTGTACTAGTTTCATGCATGTTTAAACAAACTAACTTGAGGTTTAGTGCAGAACAAGATAAAACACTTTAAAGGGCCATTTATGAGTTTGAAATTTGAATCTTTGGTTCAAATTGATTCAAACCCATCTGGTTTTAGTTGCATTAGCCCAACACACTCATATTGCCATGTTTCATGCATGTATCATATTGTCGCACATTGTTTGGTGATGGTTGTGTATCGGTGTTCTTTGCGGCAGGTTCTGCCTCCGAGGAGTACCATGATTACCCTAGCGAAGAACCGTATCCGTGCATCGATCCATCAGGCAAGCAACCAACCATTTGATCATATCGATACAATCCCATGTTCTCGCTCTTGCTCTCTTTTACTGCATTAAGACAATGCGTTTCAAACTGCTGTGTGCTACGGTAGTTGAACACATTTCCTCTGCATGACCTGTCATTGCCACAGTAATTAGATGAAACCCACTAGCATGTGTAGGAATTGATTGAGCCATATGTATGTGTTGTTCCTACCTTGCTATGCCTGCTATGCTTAGAGTCATGTCAGGTCTGGTTCATCTGGGTGATGGGCTAGAGTGAAATGATCATGTCGGTAATGAGAGTGATGTGGTGAACATGATTTGGTAAAGGTATCGATGAGAGGCCATGTAGGAGTACATGGTGGGTTGTTTCATTGAAGCCGACCTTAAGAACTGAGATCTGTATGCGTGATTTAAGATTCAGCTACTACCATGCATTGGGCCCTAAAATATGACACCGCTCGACTTCTTATTCACCCTAGTCCTCTGTCCAGGAGTTGCAAGTAGTTTCTGGTGTTTGTAGCTTACTGGAGGCCGTGGACAGCGCTGACCCACGGGGTGGGCTGTGATGCGGTAGGTACATGGCACGGTGTATCGAATACCCGTTAGGTATCTCGGGAACCCTGTACACATCGTTCGGGGCCGTATGGGAAACCTCGGCCGGACTCCCTGCGGATGGAACCTGGATAGGCGATAAACCTGGACTAGAGACTTAGGTGTTTAGGTAGGTCGTGGTCTACACCCACGTCGGCTTTCGCTTGAAGTCTGCCGAGCGCATGTCGTGTGCAGACGCTAAGTGGTGGAAACATGTATGAAGAAGTACACCCCTGCAGGGTTAACATGATCTATTCGAATAGCCGCGTCCGCGGTAAAGGACTACTTGGTTGCTTATACAGTTCATAGACAAGTGAATGGATACTACTAAAAATCTCAAGATAAGCGTGAGTGCCGAGGATGGCTCTTCCGTAGGATGACGGAGGTGGATCCTCGATGGTGTATTGAAGTGGTGAGTAGTGGACTCGTGTGTGCAAAACCATTTCAAGTTGGAGTCTCGTAGGATAGCTTAGCCAAGAGTCAAAGCTGGCTTGCTGCAATAACTCCACCAACCCTTCTTGATAATGTGCATGTATGTAGGATCTGACGTAAGTCTTGCTGGGTACCTTTGTACTCATGTTGCTATAATTTACATTTTACAGAAGGCGCTGCAACCCCTTCTGATGGGTTCTTCGTAGACATTGACATCGACGAGTAGACTAAGGCCCAGGTGGTGATCCTGAGCTTGTGAAGGTCCACGTAGTATAGCTAGGCTTTCCAAGCCTCTTTTATTTTACTAGTTGTCTGTACTCAGACAAGTTACTTCCGCTGCTAGTTTGTATGACTGTATGACTTGAATGTGGGTCGTGTGGCCCGTACTTGTATGTATGTTATGTATGGCTCTCTCAGCCTTTAAATAAAGTACTTGTGTCGTAGAGTCATGTTGTGATGTCTTGTTGTATTTGCACATATCGGGCATACTGTGTGTATGATTGAAATGCTTGGTATGTGTGGGATCTGACTATCTAGTTGTTTATCTTTAGTAGCCTCTCTTACCGGGAAATGTCTCCTAGTGTTTCCATTGAGCCATGGTAGCTTGCTATTGCTCCGGAACACTTAGGTTGGCCGGCATGTGTCCTTCTTCGTTCCTGTGTCTGTCCCTTCGGGGAAATGTCACGCATTGAGTACCGGAGCCCTGTTAGCCCGCTACATCTCGGTTTACCAGAGTCCTGCTAGCCCAGTGCTACAGCCCAGACCCACTTGCTGATGACCGACACGTTCGATGCTGGGTCATGGATGCCTGTCCCTGTAAGTCTGTGCCACTTTGGGTTTACGACTAGTCAGGTCAGCCCGGGCTCCTTATCGTATGGATGCTAGCGACATCATCATATACATGAGCCAAAAGGCGCAAACGGTCCCGGGCAAAGGTAAGGCGACACCCGTGGGAATACCATGTGTGAGGCCGCAAAGTGATATGAGGTGTTACAGGCTAGATCTATGTGACATTGAGTCGGGGTCCTGACACTCAAGCAATATGATATAAACCCCATCTTTTTATCCTTGATGGCAACAATACAATACGTGCTTTGCTACCCCTACTGTCACTGGGAAAGGACACTGCAAGATTGAACCCAAAGCTAAGCACTTCTCCCATGGCAAGAAAGATCAATCTAGTAGTCCAAACTAAACCGAAAATTCGAAAAGACTTGCAAAGATATCAAATCATGCATATTAGAATTTAGAGAAGAACCAAATAATATTCATAGATAATCTTGTTCATAAATCCATAATTCATTGGATCTCGGCAAACAGACCACATAAGAATATTACATCGAATAGATTTCCAAGAACATCGAGGAGAACTTGGTATTGAGAATCAAAGAGAGTGAAGAAGCAATCTAGCTAATAACTATGGACCCGAAGGTCTATGGTAGACTACTCACGCTTCATCGGAGAGGTGATGGTGTTAATGTAGAAGACCTCCATGATCGAATCCCCCTCCGGCAGATCACCAGAAAAGGCCCCAAGATGGGATCTCATGGGTACAGAAGGTTGCGGCGGTGGAAAAGTGGTTTCGTGGCTCCCCCTGATGTTTTTAGGGTATAAGAGTATATATGTGCGAAAGAATTAGGTCGGTGGAGCTACGAGGGGCCCACGAGGGTGGGGGGCGCGCCTACCCCCCTGGGCACACCCTCCTGCCTCGTGGACACCTTGTTGCGTCTCCGACTTCATCTCCAAGTCTACTTGTTTGATTTCGGTCCAAGAAAGATCATCGCGAAGGTTTCATTCCATTTGGACTCCGTTTGGTATTCCTTTTCTGCAAAACTCTAAAAAAGGCAAAAAAAGTAGAAACCGGTATTGGGCCTTCGGTTAATAGGTTAGTCCCATAAATAATATAAAAGAGCATATTAAAGCCCATTAAACATCCAAAACAGATAATATAATAGCATGGAACAATAAAAAAGTATAGATACGTTGGAGACGTATTAGTAGGTCTGTGGCAAACTACTCATGCTTCATTGGAAGGGCAATGGTGTTGATGTAGAAGCCCTACGTGATCGAATCCCCCTCTGGTAGGACACCGGAAAAGGTCCCTAGATAGGATCTCACGGGTAGAGAAGGTTGCGGTGGTGGAAATGTGTTTTCGTGGCTCCCCCTGATGTTTTTGGGGTATAAGACTATATATGTGTGAAAGAATTAGGTCACGAGGCCCACGAGCGGCACACAAGATAGTGTGGCGTGCCCTCGACCCTTGTGGCCGCCTCGTGGCTCCTCCAACTTCATCTCCAAGTCTCCTGGTTTGCTTCTGGTTCAAGAAAGATCATCGCGAAAGTTTTATTTTGTTTGGTATTCCTTTTCTGCGAAACTCTAAAACAGGCAAAAAAATAGAAACTGGCACTGGGATCTTGGTTAATAGGTTAGTCCCAAAAATAATATAAAATAGCATAATAATGCATATAAAACATCCAAAACAGATAATATAATAGCTTGGAACAATAAAAAATTGTAGATACGTTGGAGACGTATAAAGCATCCCTAAGCTTAATTCCCGCTCGTCCTCAAGTAGGTAAATGATGAAAACAGAATTTTTGATGTGAAATGCTACCTAACATATTTATCAATGTAATCTTCTTTATTGCGGCATGAATGTTCAGAAGATTCGAAACAAAAGTTTAATATTGACATAAAAACAATAATACTTCAAGCATACTAATAAAGAAATCGTGTCTTCTCAAAATAACATGGCCAAAGAAAGCTATCCCTACAAAATCATATAGTCTGGCTATGCTGCATCTTCATCATACAAAATATTTAAATCATGCACAACCCCGATGACAAGCCAAGCAATTGTTTCATACTTTTGATATTCTCAAACTTTTTCAACTTTCACACAATACATGAGCGTGAGCCATGGATATAGCACTATGGTGGAATAGAATATGGTGATTGTGGAGAAGACAAAAAGAGGGAGATGGTCTCACATCAACTAGGCGTATCAAAGGGCTATGGAGATGCCCATCAATAGATATCAGTGTGAGTGAGTAGGTATTGCCATGCAATGGATGCACTAGAGCTATAAGTTTATGAAATCTCAAAAACAAACTAAGTGGTTGTGCAGCCAACTCGCTTGCTCACAAAGACCTAGGGCAATTTGAGGAAGCCCATCATTGGAATATACAAGTTAAGTTCTATAACTAAAATTTCCCACTAGTGTATGAATGTGAAAACATAGGAGACTCCCTATCATGAAGATCATGGTGCTACTTTCAAGCACAAGTGTGGTAAAACGATAGTAACATTTCCCCTTCTCTCTTTTTCTCTCATTTTTTGGGCCTTTCTCATTTTTTGGTCTCTTTTTTTATTTTATTTTCTTTTTATTTTTCGTCCGGAGTCTCATCCCGACTTGTGGGGGAATTATGGCCTCCATCATCCTTTCCTCACATGGCACAATGCTCTAATAATGAAGATCATCACACTTTTTATTTACTTACAGCTCAAGAATTACAACTTGGTATTTAGAACAAAATATGAATCTATATGAATGCTTCCGGCGGTGTACCGGGATGTGCATTGAATTAAGAGTGACATGTATGAAATAATTACGAAAGGTGGCTTTGCCACATATACGATGTTAACTACATGATCATACAAAGCAATATGACAATGATGAAGCGTGTCATAATAAACGAAACGGTGGAAAGTTGCATGGCAATATATCTTGGAATGGCTATGGAAATTCCATAATATGTAGGTATGGTGGCTGTTTATAGGAAGGTATGTGGTGGGTCTATGGTACCAGTGAGAGTTGCGCGGCACAAGAGAGGCTAGCAATGGTGGAGGGGTGAGAGTCTACATAATCCATGGACTCAACATTAGTTATAAAGAACTCACATACTTATTGTAAAAATCTAATAGTTATCGAAATGAAGTACTACAAGCATGCTCCTAGGGTGATAGATTGGTAGGAAAAGACCATCGCTCGTCCCTGACCGCCAATCATAAGGAAGGCAATCAACAAATTGATTATCCTCCGGCTTCATCACATAACAGTTCACCATACATGCATGCTACGTGAATCACAAACTTCAACACAAGTATCTCTCAAATTCACAACTACTCACTAGCATGACTCTAATATCACCATCTTCATATCTCAAAACAATCATAAAGAATCAAACTTCACATAGTATTCGATGCACTTTATGTTAAAGTTTTTATTATATCCCTCTTGGATGCCTATCATATTACGACTAAATTTATAACCAAAGCAAATTACCATGCTGTTTGAAGACTCTCAAAATAATATAAATGAAGCATGAGAGTTCATCAATTTCTATAAAATAAAACCACCGCCATGCTCTAAAAAGATATAAGTGAAGCACTAGAGCAATATTGCCTAGCTCAAAAGATATAAGTGAAACACAAAGATAATTCTAATAAATCACGATTCATGCGTGTATCTATCAAAAGGTGTGTACAGTAAGGATGATTGTGGCAAACTAAAAAGAAAAGACTCAAATCATACAAGACGCTCCAAGAAAACACATATCACGTGGTGAATAAAAATATAGCCTCAAGTAAAGTTACCGATAGATGAATATGAAAGAGGGTATGCCTTCCGGGGCATCCCCAAGCTTAGGCTCTTGGTTGTCCTTGAATATTACCTTGGGCTGCCCTTTGCATCCCCAATTTTAGGCTCTTGCCACTCCTTATTCCATAGTCCATCAAATCCTTACCCAAAACTTGAAAACTTCCAAACACAAAACTCAATAGAAAATCTTATAAGCTCCATTAGTATAAGAAAATAAATCACCACTTTTTGATCATCCCGATATCGCCCATCCTATTATCTCATGCTTGCATTAGATTTTGCTATTGTTATTGTTTGCTCCTACTCTGATGCATAGCCTTCTTTTGTACCTGCTATTGTTACCTACCTGCTTATCCTAAACTTCCTAGTATAGGTTGGTTAGTGATCCATCAGTGACCCCCACCTTGTCCTTGTTGCCCTTGCTTCATCATTGACGCCTCGATCGACGTGATCGACGACCAGAGCCCGACACCTCACATCACATCGCGCCCCTTTTGTTGCTCGACTCTGTAGAGCTATTATCGAGTGCCAAGGGTGATCCCTCATAACGCACTCCTGATGATAATTCTGTAGTGTAGATATTTGGTCGTGGTCATCGAGGGTGATTTCCTCTGTCACCGTTCCCGATACGGCTCTGTCGTAAAACACCTCAAGTGTGAACCTCGAGGGTGGTCCCTCTTACGTTCACCTTGATGATTACATTGAGTGGAATCCTCCGGGGGTGATTCCTTGGGTTTTCCCCTTGATGTTTGGACACAAAGTTACCTTGACTTTACTTGAGACCTTGGTGAAAGTTGGGCGGGCCCGGAGAGCAGTAGCAAGATAATGACGTGGCACCGCCGGGCATTCTGGGCCCTTGTCATAAGTCCATGAGACGGGGCGACAGGGTCAATTTCGATCGTGAGTCTCTGCTCGTCTCCGCAAGCTAATAACACACTATGGTTTGGGTATTTGTTCTGAGTTGGCCTCTGGCCTTTATGCACCAACCACCACGTGAGAATAGTTATGGGCCTCGACGTCGCATTATCAGCCGAAGCTTTGCCAGACGTCCAGTTCAGCATTGCGGCACGTCCCGGTCGGCGCCTCAGTGGAGGTTGCCTGTATCGCCCTGCACGTAACGACCCGGAGTGCACCGGGCGATGGGCCCAGACCCCGGAGTGCTTAGGAGGTAGACCGGCGGGGACCTCTCTGCTGAGCCTAGGTAGGGCTGCGACGTGTTGATCTTCCAAGGCCGGGCATTGACCCCAGAAAGGTGTGTCCGGCCAGAGTAATCAAGCGTGTTGGAAAACATGGTGCACCCCTGCAGGGAAGATTATCTATTAATAGCCGTGTCCACGGTAACGGACGTTCAGACTTATATCCTGATCTTATACAACTACAAATGGATACTTGAATATGTGGCTCCGGGATTGCTTTCTTGTGGGGAGTCGAGGAAGGATCTCTGGGCATTAATGTTACAACATGCTTGTTAAATATAAACTGCTATTCTTTACTCTTCTACATGCTGCAAGATGCTCGGAGCTGCGTAAAGATGCTAGTCTTCGATAGGCTAGGCTTTCCCCCTCTATTCTGGCATTCTGCAATTCAGTCCACAGATACAACCCTTCCATTTGATACAAATGCATACTTAGTATAGATCTGATGCTTGCGAGTACTTTGGATGAGTACTCACGGTTGCTTTGCTACCCCTTTTCCCCCCTTCTTTCTTATTTCCAGTTGATGCAACCAGATGGTGGATCCTTGGAGCCAGATGCCACCGCCGACGGATACTACTACATGGAGGCTGCCGAATACCAGGAGTAGTTTGGATGTCCCAGGCAGGAGGCCTTGCCTCTTCGATCGTTGTTGCTTTTGTGCTAGCCTTCTTAAGGCATCCCTGTTTAAGTTATGTCTGTACTCAGATATTGTTGCTTCCGCTGACTCTTGTCTATCGAGCTTTTTGTATTCGATCCCTCGAGGCTCCTGGCTTGTAACATGAAGCTTGTATTATTTCTTTTTGTGTCTACAGTTGTGTTGTGATATCTTCCCGTGAGTCCCTGATCTTGATCGTACACATTTGCGTGTATGATTAGTTTACGATTGAATCGGGGGCGTCACAATTAGAAGAAATGAAAGCTAGGCACCATATGAACATGCAACCAATATCACTCTATCTGGTAAAAAGTGTCTTGTCGTAAGTGCCATTCAAGAAATTAGAAGCAGTACAAGCTAGAAGACAATGCAAGATGCAACCTACATCACACTCCCAAGTTAAATGTGTTTTATGGGTAAGTGATTGTTTCAGGTATAAGTTGTAAGCTACGCAGATGCAATTCAACAAAATTAGAAGCAATACAACCTAGACATCGCAAAACACGCAACCACATATAACAGTTCCAAGTTAGAGCAAGCACTTGTGATGGTGGAGTAGGGGAGATGTGCTCATCATCTACAAAGCTATGTTGACTATCCGGCCTTGTGTTGTCTTGCAATCTTGTTGGGAGGATGGCGGAGTAGAATCTATAGAGACCCTCAGTTTGAGTTGCTCGGAAGGACCACCATCATCCACTACCATGCTATTTTCCATCAGTTGTATTGATTTTGCATTGTGAAGTCAAATCGATAAGAAAAAGGAATACAATTCGCTCTTCAGAACTCATTCATGCATGATACTGACGAACATTACTCAGATGAAAGGCAAACACATGATACGAGGATGGAATATGTATGAAGAATAGGACGGCGTGACATATTCACACCTGTGATGCGGTAACTAAGCAGAAGGTTGTCGTGGGAAACCATGTCCACCTATGGGGCCATGAGCCCCTTTATGGTTCGGTGGGGGGGGGGAGGGGGGATGAGCAGTTTTCACCCAGGTTTGGGCCGCTGCGAGCCGTCAAACCCAACTCCTACTTTTGTGGATTGATGGTGGATAGTGGTGGAAACGCAGTGCTCTGGCCCGGCGGGGATGCCTTGGGGCGAGGGCAGTTACACGCTATGAGTGTACAGAGGCATCGATCCTTTCTATTGTTGCCACAGGCCTCCTTTTATAGATCAAAGGGACACCACAATGGCAAATCAGTCATTGTGCCCTGATTACATAGCGAACAATGCTATCATACCTAAGTCTACAGACATGGCAGAGCGCATTAAATGCACCACTTAGTGTCACATCATGGAATGCCCATGAAGCCTTACTAGGTTGTTCTGCCACCTTCTTGTGTGTCTGCTTGACACATTGCTAGACAGGTTTCATTTGGAGGTGATTGCCATAGGAAGTGGCTGTCATGCGGCAAAAAACAGCCATTTAGTCACTTGGGGGCTTGACACCGCACCGATCGATGACTTGCATCAGCGCGAGGTGGAGCGGTTGAGCCTTGGTGGGGTATTTTTCCTTCGTTATGCCTGGTAGGTCTGTCGGGATGGTCTTGATGCTTACTCTTGGAGCCACCTCGATCTCGCTAGGCCTGCCTTCCCGGCAAGAGAGGTTTTCCCTTAGTGGTGTCTTGCTCCTTTTGCTTGTCTTGCTCTTCTTGATCTTCCCTCTGATTTCTCAAAGAGCTGATCTCGTAAGCTTGGCCTTGTCTTGGATATTGCAACCTTGCTCCTTTTGGCCTGTGCGTGGTTTGGGCAACAAACCTAGGTTTGTTGCACCAACAAGAGCCCCCGGGCCTAGCCCGAACATCCTGCCGAGTGTTGTGGGGGTAGGCCCTATCCAGTGCACATGCAAGATGATAGTAGCTTCTTGTCCTTTGAGATCTGCTTTGCTTCTTCATTAAGTTATGCCCAGGTCAGTTTTCGGCTCTCCCGTGCATCGCGTAACGCCAATCATAGTTGGGCCACCTATCTAATGGCCCGTGAATGACTTTAACGCATGGGTGAGTAACTACCAATTCACTCTTTCCACCACGCTCTTATCCTCGACCATGTATGCTGCATGCATTGAGTGGGGTAGGTAATAGAGGTGCGTGGTGTGGGAGAGCGCCAAGGCAGGGGGCCGGTCTTCATGGATTGGTGTAGGAGGGCGGCGGTAACCCGCTGGAGGATCAGTCCCCAACCCTAGTCCGTATATAAAAGAGGGGGCAGGAGGGAGCAAAAATGTTCATCCACGGACCCCTCCCCCTCCAATCCCTGCTCTCTTCTAGTTTTGCTGGAAGGGAGAGCCTGGGGCTAGGTCCCGAGCCTTAGCTTCGGGTTAATGATGCTGAATGCTTGCCTCAATGTCCGAGGAGTCGAGGATCATGGTCATGCTTTGCTGGGAGTGGACCCCTCCCCTATCTCTGCACATGCCTGGGGAGGGCACACCGGCAGTGCGTTGGTAACACCGGAGGTAGCGACTCTGGTGCCACTCTGGTGATGGTAACACCAGAGGTAAGAACGGAGGTAGCGACTCTGGTGGTAACACCGGAGGTAGCGATTCTAGTAACACGGGAGGTAGCAACTCTGGACACAAGGCGTGGTAGTCAGTCGTGGGCTATCCCCCCTTTTTCCTGATGTCGAAGGGAGACCACGGGAGCGGCTTGTCATTGCTAGCGGTGGATACCTTCCTTCGGGGTCTGCCTATCTTGTGTGTGGGCGGGTTCCTTGTGCCCGTGCAAGCTTCTCCAAGGAACGGTATTCTTCTAGCTTTGAGTCGCTGGAGACAACCATGCTCTCTGTGGAGTACCACGGGGCGCCTGGCGCCTGTCCTGGTCATCATGGTGGGGTTTTAAGCGGCAACGAGCGCGCACTCCTGAGCGATCGCGGTGAGGAAGGTGGTGGCCACCCACGATGCGTCAAGAGTGAGGACGACCGCTCTGACAAGGTGTGCTCGCCGACAACACCATCATCACCGGTTGGGCCTCCAGCAGCGTCACCATCCACTCTTTCCCTTAGGTTTCTTCCTCCCAGCATGGGAACGGTGCCATCCTGATCCTGGGGAGGCGCCGAATCCTAGCCAGGCCTTCCCTCTGTCTTCTTCGTCTCCTCCTGCAGCTCCATGTCGGGGAGGGACATAACAAAGGCATCACAGGAATCTATCTTTTTAATCTAAAATATGTGGGCACTTGCCAAACTTTTGTTCAAATTATGTAATCTTCTTTACCCATGTTTGTGTTAGTTAAGATCTTGTACTTGTTAACCAGCATATTAATGAAAAAAGACAAACCTTGCCGGGTACTTGTGCATGTAATATGTCCATGTAGAGGTGAAATGCCTCTATACATACAAGTAAACAAGTTTTCCCCGGCAGGCTATCCTGCCGGTACCCTCAGTTTGTTACCGCAGAGCTAGGCCAGCCAGGCACAAACCATACAGAGGGACCAGCCACCACTAACCCTTTTCGCCAAAGTCCACTACAACCATCCTGACTGAAGCAATGTTCGAGTCAAAGGGTGGTTTCACCTAAGTTTTGAGGGTGGCGAGGTTTTCATATGCACAAGTCTCTACTTACAGAGCGTGTATGGGTAAGTAGGAACTTATCTGCTTGGCTTGCTGGGAGTTGCGATATAGGCTTCTCTTCTCTTCTCTTCTCTTCTTCGGGACCAAGTCCTCGGTAAGAGCCTTGCAGTTTAGTGCAAAATGAGAATGATGCCACATGCAATCTTATATAAATGAACATGCTATGCTCATGATATGCTTATGCATGCAATTTGTCGGCGCCCCCCAGCGCTTCATTTATTTCTCTGTTGCTCAGGGTCTACGCCTGACTTTGTACAAGGGGTTAAATGCAACATCAGGAAGGCCTATACAAAAGGGTGGCTGCTGGGCAGGGCCCGACGGCCGTGCCTTATGGATAGAACTTATGGAGATGCTCAAGGTTCCATGAGTTTTGCAACTGAATGCCATCTTTGATCTCCAGATTGACTACGCCAAGTCTGGTGACTCGTACTACCCGGTAAGGGCCTTCCAACTTTAGTGTCAACTTGTTTCTACCCAACATAGGCAAGCACTCGAGGTGACCCGTAAACGAGTTCCATCGGGATAACTGCTTCTGACCCATAGACCAGGGAGAAGGGAGTCTGCTCGGTAGCTCATTTGGTGTCGTTCTGAGGGACCAAAGAACCACCTGCAACTCGTCGATCCATTGCCTACCACACTTCTGCAGCTTATCAAAGGTTGTCATCTTGAGTCCTCGCAAGCTTCAGCATTCAACCTCTCAGCTTGCCCGTTGCTCCTTGGATGTGCAAAGAGGCGAACGAGATCTTGCTTCTGAGGTCATGAACGTATTGCATGAAGGCGTGGCTCGTGAATTGGGCACCACACCAATCCTATCAAGAACTTGATAGCTAACTGAGCAGTCACCTTTCTCACGGGCTCTACTTCCGGCCACTTTGTAAACTTGTCGATTGCAACAAACAAGACTTCAAAGCCCCGGGTAGCACGGGGGAAGGGGCCCAGGATGTCAAGCCCCCAAACCAAAAACAGCCATGATAAATGTATTGTCTGAAGAGCTTGGGCAGGCAGATGGATATTCTTAGAATGGAACTTGCATGCTTCATATTTGATGACCAACTCAACTGCATCTTGGAGGGCTATGGGCCAGTAAAATCCTTGCCACAAGGCTTTTCCAACCAGAGCCCTCAATCCAATGTGTGAGCCGCACATGCCTTGGTGTACTTCTGCCAACAGTTCCTTTCGTCCTTCCCGACAGATGCACTTCAATTTCATACCGTTGGGCCGTCTGCTATACAGCATGTTGTCAACGAACTAGTACATACTTGCCCTCCAGGCTACCTTTTTAGCTTCTTCTTGCTCTTCGGGAAGTTCTTTAGTTTCGCGGAAATGGACTATGTGCCGCGCTGAAGTTGGAGCCTAAGGCTCGGCAACGAGTACTAGCCGCACCTCCTCCTTCGTGGGAGTGCACTCCTCGACCGCAGGGACCGGTTGTTTGGCGGGAGGGGGCTGCTCAGCGACCGAAGGGGAGTTGTTCCCACCAAGCTCTCTGCCCGGAGCCCCGAGTGGTTCTACCGGGAGAGGCTTGCCAGAGTCCAGTTTTCTCCTCTTCCTGGCCATTGTAGCCGGGGATATGGAGGGTTGAGTCAAATGGAGAACAAAATTGCCTGGTTCCAAAGGTAGTTTTTGCGCAGTGCAATTTGACAGATGATCAGCAATGTTGTTTTCCGCACGGGGTATGTGCTCTGTTTGCAAGATGTCAAATCGCTCCTCCAACTTTCTCACTTCCTCAACGTTTGCCTCCATCAATGGACTTTGGTAATCCTTGTTTACTCATCTCACCACAAGTTGCGAGTCTCCGCGGATGATCAGCTTCTTGATCCCCAGTTTTGTTGCAATCCTGAGCCCGGCAAGGAGCCCTTCGTATTCTGCAGTATTGTTGGTAGCCTTCTCCCGGGGAAAATGCATCTAGACAATGTACTTAAGGTGTTCCCCAGTGGGAGCAACGAGAAGCACGCCAGCCCCTACACCTTGTAGGGAGAAGGCACCATCGACATACATAATCCATTCATGGGGCACGTCCTTGCCGGGAATAACTGTCTCCAGCACTTGTTCATCAGGGATTGGTGTCCACAATGCGATAAACTCTGCCAGTGCTTTGCTCTGGATAGTTGATGTGTTCTCAAACTTTAAACCAAAGATGGATATCTCCAAGGACCACTCCACTATCCTGCCGGTAGCCTCAGGGTTCCTGAGTATCTGTTGCAGAGGGAAGCGGGTGACAACTGTGATCTCTTGTGCTTGGAAGTAGTGGCACAGTTTCCTTGGGGCCATAACGAGGCCAAAAATCAACTTTCGCGTGCGAGAGTACCTCGACCTAGCCCCATACGTTAGAGAGCTGACGAAGTACACTGGGCTGTTGGTGCAATAGACCCTGGGTATGTTCTCTTGACTGTGCACATGCATGGGAACAAGATTATGGCACCAGGCCATGCCAGAGAATAAGAGACCAAGATCTTTGAAGGACCAGCATGAAGAACAAGAGGACCAAGATCAAACCATAGAAGCAAGATACCACCAGGAGAAAAGTCTTCCTTGTCAGGCAAACATGCTTGCCAAGGGCAGAGCCACCCAGAAGAGACCGTCCAAGACATCCCGGCAGGGCCTGCCAGAACTCACGGAGGCAAGAAACACATCATCAACCACTCCCCCATGACCCACGTTGTCAATCAATGCGGTCTCAAGCCGCAAAGTAGTTAATTGGTAGATGTTTGCCACATGGCAACCTCTTTCTACAGGAAAACCTACAGATGACACCCGTCCTGCAACGTGTCAAACAAGCAGGCATGGAGCTGACAAAATAAGCCCGGCAAAGCTTGCCAGGCGAACAACGATGTCATGTTGAGTGGTGCATTTAATGCGCTCTGTCAACCTGCAGAGTTAGGTATGATAGCACTGTTTGCTATCTTATCAGTGCATAATGACTAATTTGCCACTTTGGAAAGTCTGTTAGCCGTCCATCCACACATTCAAGCCAGAGATACCCGAGAAGTATGATGGGAGGCTCAACCTGGCAAAGTATCTGAGCATCTACACCATTGTCATCCAAGCTGTCGGGGGAAGAGATGAGAAGGTATTCGCCAACTAATTTCCTTTAGCTCTTAAGTCCAATGTGAGGTCTTGGTTAATGCATCTGCTAGAGAACTCCATTTCTTCATGGGCTGACCTTTGCCATGAGTTCATTGGCGCCTTCATTGGTGTCCATCAAGAACCAGGCCGGGCAGTGATTTACACCTTCTCCAGTAGAAAGAATGAGAGACTCTCCAGAAGTATTTGCGGAGGTTCAACAGAGTCCACAGAAACATCCCAAACATCCATCCGGCAGCTGTAATAGCCGCCTTCCAGTCCAATGTGTGCAACCGCAGGATTTGTTCCAAGATGAATGTGCGGTTGCCCAAGACTATGAAGGAGCTTTACACTCTAGTGGGCAACTTTTCTTGGATGGAGGAAGGAAGGAAGTTACTTGGAGAGGAGGACTGCATCAATATTGACTCAGAAGAAGAAGATGATTCCACCAATTAGAAGCAAAGCAAGAAGCGCAATAAGAGGTGCAATGATAAGGCAGTGATGACTGTTGAAGGATCGAGTACTCCTAGTACCAGCAAGATAGCCAAGGCTGAAGCCCAGGCAAGGAGGCTGTCATGTGTGCTGACTGCTGGGAAGCTACGGCTGTCGAGAAGGCTGGGAAAGGCGATGGACCGTATTGCAAGATCCATTGGACCAAGGGCCATGACCTTCAAGAGTGTTATCAGGTTGAGCAGCTTGTCAAGAGGCAAAGAACTGAGTATGAGAAGCGTGACAAGGAAAAGGGTCAGAATATTGCTGACGGTAAGGGTCGAGGTGGTGAAGCAAATTGCCCTGACAAACCTTTTCGGAACAAAGGAAAACCTGCCAGAGGTCAAGAGAAGGAACCCTGTGATGATGAGAGTGATGGAGGGGATGAAGAGGAAACCACTGAGCAGGAGTTTTGGAAGGCCACTGATGAACTATGCATTGATGGGGTGCATCCCTGCACACCTGTCACCGCCAACTCAAATGATGGGCGCGTGAGGTCAATGTCGTGGAACCAGCACTAGAGGCCCAGAAACCACTCAAATGGCCGCGCACGCCCATTATCATTGTCAAAGAGCATCATCTTAACCATACCACTATGGTAGGGTGTTTGCCATTGTTGGTCTCTCCAACAATTCGCAACCTCAAGGCCACTAAGATATTGGTGGAGAGCGGGGCCAGGTTGAATCTGATTTCCCCAAAGGTTATCAGCATGCTTCAGATAGCAAAAGAGGAGTTAGAGGTCACCGTCACATTTCAAGGAGTTAATCCCGGCAGGAGTCATCCTAAGGGAAATATAACATTGCCGGTGACATTTGGAGGGGAGTTGAACTATCAGATAGAAAAGATTGTGTTTGATGTGGTCGACCTTCTCTTGCCATACAATGGGATCCTTGGACGACTAGCCCTGGCCAAATTCATGGTGGCATTCCCCTATGTCTACAATACCTCAAAGATGCCTGGGACACTTGGAATCATTTCCATCCCATCGGACCATCTGCTTGACGGGTCGGGCATGTGTGCAGACAACAAGGTGGTGCTTGAATACTTCCCTAGGAACACTGGGGATGTCAGATGGTTGCCATGCAAACACTTCGACATTCGCCTGCAAGAAGGCAACGAGCACACTTTTCTATTTGTCAACATGGTGGCATTGATAGTGAAGGTACCATCAGCGCTAGCCAGCCCTGCCGGGACCTTATTCACAACTGGCGCATCATCTATGGATCTCTTGCTATTGGCATTCTTCGGCATGTCATCAACAGGCGCATCGCACTCTGAAGAGGTGTGCTTCCCGGATTCCTCAATGGGGCCCTTGTTAGCTTTTCTTCTTTCTCTTGTTTTCCTTGGTGGGAACACTGGCTTCCACGGCCTCTACCACGACTGGTTCCGAGTACATCTTGTACACACAAAGGATCTCATCCTTCTCCTCCGACGGAATGCAAATGACGCCAATCGGCCCTAGCATCTTCAAGGTGTTGCAAGCATAGTGAGATGCTGCAATGAATTTGGCCAGGGTTGGACAACCAAGGGTTCCGTTGTATGGTAGGGGGAGGTCAACCACATCAAATACGACCTTCTCAGTCTGGTAATTCAACTCCCCCCGAACGTCCCCGGCAGCATCATCTTCCCCTTGGACGACCCCTGCTCGGGTTGATCCCTTGAAACGTGCGAGTAACTTCGAGCTCTTCATCTACAATCTGAAGTTTGTTGATGACCTTTGGAGAGATCAGATTCAAACCGGCCCCGCTGTCAACCAACATCTTCATGACCTTGAGGCTGCGGATCGTTGGTGAGACCAATAACGGCAAGCACCCTACCGCAGTGGTGCGGTCGAGGTGATCCTCTTCGTTAAAGATAATGGGTGTGAGGGACCACTTGAGCGGCTTCTGAGAATCTGCCGCGGGCTCCACGACATTGACTGCCCGCGCCCACTGTTTAAGTTGGCGGTAAGAGGAGTGCAAAGATACACCCCTGTCAATGCACAAGGCGTCAGTGGCTTTCTGGAACTCCTGCTCGCTGGTTTCCTCTTCATCCCCTCCATCACTCTCACCATTGCAATCCTCTAGCGGGTTTCCCTTGATCTTGAGGAGCCTTGTCGGGGTGGCTTGCTCCGCCGCCTCGGCCCTTCCTGCCAGTGCCTCCTTGACATTTTTCCTTATGACGATTCTCATATTCAGCCCTCTTCTTCTGACGAGCTACTCAACCTGATGAAACTCCTGGAGATCGTGGCACTTCGTCGGATGGATCTTTCTATACATCCCATCCCCTTTCCCAGCCTTCACGGCAGCCGCGGCTTCCTGAGGGTCAGCGCACTTGGCAAATTCCTTGCTGGGAACCTTGGTCTTGGCCTTCTTGCCCACAATAGGTGTGCCCGATCCTTCAACGGTCATCACTGCCTTATCCTTACGCCTCTTATTGCGCTTCTTGTTCTTCTTTTTCTGACTGGTGGACTTGTCATCATCCTTTGAGTCGATGTTCATGCCATCCTCTTCCCCGGGAAGTCGCCTCCCCTCCCCTACTTGAGCACACTTATCCACTAGAGTGTAAAGCTCCTTCACAATCTTGGGCAATCAAACGTTCATTTTGGAACGTATCCGACAATTGTGCATGTTGGACTGAAACACAGCTATCGCAACCATTGGGTGGATGTCTAGGATGTTTCTGTGTACTCTACCAAACCTTTGCATGTACTTACACGGAGTCTCTCCTTCCTTCTGAGGGAAGACCTCCAAGTCATTGGGCCACCCTGGTTCTCGATGGCCGTGAAGGCACCAATGAACTCGTGGCACAGGTCAAAATGGAGTTATCTGGCAGGTGCATTAGCCAAGACCTCACGTTTGGCTTGAGTGCCAAAGGGAAGTAATTGGTGAACACCTTATCGTCTGTTCCCTCGGTAGCTTGAACATCAGTGGTGTAGATGCTCAAGAACTCTCTCGGGTTTAGTCTCCCATTGTACTTCTCTAGTATGGCTGAACATGCGAGAGGACGGCCAACAGACTGGTCACAACTCACGGGTGAAGGTGGGTGCTACCTCTTGAGCATGCATTGGTTTTCCCTTGAAGAGGAAATGGTGATGCAGCAAAGTAGAGTAAGTATTTCCCTCAGTTTTTGAGAACCAAGGTATCCATCCAATAGGAGGCTACACTCAAATCCCTCGTACCTGCACAAACAGATAAGAACCTTGCAACCAATGCGATAAAGGGGTTGTCAATCCCTTCACGGCCACTTGCAAAAGTGAGATCTGATAGAGATAATAAGATAAATATTTTTGGTATTTTTATGATATAGATTGGAAAGTAAAGATTGCAAAATAAAATAGATTGGAAACTTATATGATGGAAAATAGACCCGGGGGCCATAGGTTTCAATATTGTCTTCTCTCAAGATAGCATAAGTATTACGGTGGATGAACAAATTACTATCGAGTAATTGATAGAAAAGTGCATAGTTATGAGAATATCTAGGCATGATCATGTATATAGGCATCATGTCTGCGACAAGTAGATCGAAATGATTTTGCATCTACTACTATTAGTCCAATCCAGCATGCATCTAGATTATTAAGTTCATGGGAATAGAGTAATGCATTAGGCAAGATGACATGATGTAGATGCATAAACTCAAGCAATATGATATAAACCCCATCTTTTTATCCTCGATGGCAACTATACAATACGTGCCTTGTTGTCCCTGCTGTCACTAGGAAAGGACACTGCAAGATTGAACCCAAAGCTAAGCACTTCTCCCATTCCAAGAAAGATCAATCTAGTTGGCCAAACCAAACTGATAGTTCGAAGAGACTTGCAAAGATAACAAATCATACATAAAAGGATCCAGAGGAGATTCAAATATTGTTCATAGATAATCTTGATCATAAACCCACAATTCATCAGATTTTGACAAACACGCCACAAAAAGAATTACATCGAATAGATCTCCAAGAAGATCGAGCAGAACTTTGTATTGAGATCCAAAGAGAGACAAGAAGCCATCTTGCTAATAACTATGGACCCGAAGGTCTGAAATAAACTACTCACACTTCATCGGAGAGGCTATGGTGTTGATGTAGAAGCCCTCCGTCATCGATTCCCCCTCCGGCGGAGCGCCGGAAAAGGCCCCAAGAAGGGATCTCACGGGTACACAAGGTTGTGGCGGTGGAAAAAGGTTTTCGTGGTGTTCCTGGATATTTTCAGGGTATATGAGTATATATAGGCGAAAGAAGTCGGTCAGGGGAGCCACGAGGGGCCCAAGAGGGTGGGGGCGCTCCTACCCTCCTGAGCGCGCCCTCCTGCCTCGTGGCTGCCTCGTTGCTTTCTTGACAACCACTCCAAGTCTCCTGGATTGCGTTTGTTCCAAAATAACTCTCCCAAAGGTTTCATTCCATTTGGACTCCATTTGATATTCCTTTTCTGCAAAACACTAAAATAGGCAAAAAGAACAACAATTTGGACTGGGCCCCCGGTTAATAGGTTAGTCCGAAAAATAATATAAAAGTGTATAATAAAGCCCATTAAACATCCAAAACAGGTAATGTAATAGCATGGAGTAATCAAAAATTATAGATACGTTCGAGACGTATCAAGCATCCCCAAGCTTAATTCCTACTCTTCCTCGTGTAGGTAAATGATAAAAACAGAATTTTTGTCACAACCGGCTTTTCAATAAAATGTTTATTGATAAAAACGATCTTTTAAACCCAGTATAGGAAAAGACATCCTTTCTGGTAGACAAAAGCTTGATAAACAGAGAACCAGTAGCATCAAATATATTACAGGGTTGAGCTGAGGCTGCTCAACAATTTATTACAAACTCGCCAATATCTTACATATGGGTGGTTATGACACAGGGGTGTGGTGGCATGCTACTAGCTCGAGGAAAAGTGGTGGTGGATAACTTGACTTCTACTGGTAGCACATCGAGCGTCGAGGTGAGGCTCGATGAATTTGTTAGGGGTTGCGGAAGCGGATAATACAATGACCAAGACAGGATCGCACGGGACTGACTGGGACTCCTCTAGGCGTCGGACTCGCTATCAAACTCTTCATCCATGAGATCGCCTTCATCAACATCTGGCCAAATCAACAAGCCAGGTGAGTACTTGAAAGTACTCGCAAGACAGTTCGGACAAAAGATATAATCAATGAATGCATGAATGCATCATGAACAAAGGATGATGCTCATATAACAACGGTAATATTGCAGGACTTGATAAATAAAATAAATAACTGAAAACCGATCGGGTGTCTGGAGCGACGCCTCGAAAGGTAAATAAATAAAATGCATGCCGCAGTAAGGCGTCTAAGCGACACCACATAAAGGGCTTAAAAGAAATGCCGCAGTCGGGCGTCTTAGCGACACCACATAAAGGGCCTAAAAGAAATGCCACAGTCGGACGTCTGGGCGACATCACATAAAGGGCTTTAAAAGAAATGCCACAGTCGGACATCTGGGCGACATCACATAAAGGGCTTTAAAAGAAATGCCACAGTCGGACGTCTGGGCGACATCACATAAAGGGCTTTAAAAGAAATGCCACAGTCGGACGTCTGAGCGACATCACAGACAGGGCTTTAAAAGAAATGCCACAGTCGGACGTCTGGGCGACAACACATAAAGGGCTTTAAAAGAAATGCCACAGTCGGACGTCTGAGCGACATCACAGACAGGGCCTATAACAAGAGTAAATAACAGGTCTGCCACCGTCGGACGTATGAGCGACATCGCAGACAGGGCTTGTAATAAATGTAAATAACAAGATTAGTCCATCCACAAGAATAATCTTTTAACCGGATTTATCACACATAAATCCCACCGGAGTTTTGTCACTGAGGCTGATACCTGACAAGATAAGATGAATATAGTACTTGAACAAAGTACAAGATAATTGAAAGATTTGATACTCTGCAGAGTTTGGATGAACTGACCACAGCCAACGGATTTCCGTAGTCACGAAGGACTAGTTCCCTTTATGGTATTTCAGTAGAAACACATTTAACTAGTACACACCCATTTCACCTCACGATGCCAGGAATCACCCTGGACAACGTCCAAGAAAAACTTTGAGACGGGGAGGCCACAACCTCGAATAGCATGGGATCAAATTTCTATACGCGCGCTCTAAGGGGTGCCCCCCTCTCGGTCCCAACCGGAAACATCCATGCCCCCTGACCAGATGACGGGCTTTAATCCAGGGCCATGGAACCCTCACCCCGGCCTCTCTATTTGGTGTGTACCAGGAAAACGATTTGCAACTTACTATGCCATATTCTTTTCGGAAAACATGTGACAGTATAGGAAGGAATGAATGGAAATGTGATTTGTTTCACGATGACACGGAAGTCAAATAATCTGGCATAAGACTGGCATGTCACAACACTGCCATCTTACCCATCCTCATGCCAACACATGGCTATGCAAATATGTATCCAACAACATAATGCTTTCCGAAACTTACTTTCCGATTATGTGCATGAAATATAACATTCAAAGTGATGTTCATAAACATGCCCTGACTATACTAAAATGCAAACATGAAACAACACTCATCATATCAAGAGTTCAAACATGCTTGCCTGGTTCGGAGTAGTCGGAGTCTAACTGTGCGAAGTTTGCAGCTCCGTCACCTCCTCCGGTATCTACGGTATAAGAGAAATACGTACGCAACGTAAATACCGTGAGTGTACAGAAAAGTGTTCCAAATATTTTTCAAATAAATATGATAAAAAACTAGACAAAAATCTAAAGAGAACATAAAAAAATTAATTCAAAAATACTTTTCTGATTAAAAGTTATAAGAGTTTTAACCCAAGGACCCATCTATAATGAAACAGAAAACTTCCAGGGGCTTTGCAGAAAAATCCAGAAAAACGGTTCAGAGTGGAAGCGTATTTGCTAGAGTACGCTTTCAGTAAACGATTCAAAAAAAACAAAGGAGAGGCTGACGGGCGGGACCCACCCGTCAGGTTTGAAATTTCAAACGAGGGAGTCGGGGCTCGTCGGCGCCCGAGAGCCGCGGTGGTTGCCGGCGGCGATCCACGGCGAGGCAGGGAGATCGGAGAGTACCTCCGTGTTCAGGGCACCATTCCGCGCCTGTGGGAGGTGGTGGTGGTCGCCGGCGAGTACCACGTCGGCGGCGACGCTTGCTCTGGCGGACGGAGATTCGGGTGGTCGTGGATCTCATCGGAGAGAGCTGCGGGGTCAAAATTGAGGTGGGGGTTATCCTACTAGAGGTGGTACGAGGCTACGGGCGAAAGTAGGGCAGCGGAGGAGTTCTCACCGGACAGAACGATGCCGGAGCCCGAGGCGGACGGAGGTGGCCGGAGTCGAGGAGGAAAGGCCCCCTCGAGGCTCGTTCAGTGGCTGGGCGGGGTCTGGTGAGGTGGTGGAGTCATGCGGGGGCGAGAGCAAGCTCGGGGTGCTATATATAGCCGCCCCGAGGCGGTTTCTGAGAACGGGGTTCTCCGGCGAGGTGATTACGGCGGCGTTGTGGTTGCACGGCAGGGTTCAGAGGTTGAGCATGGTCGTGGGTGTTCCCTGGTTCCGTTTAGGTGCTAACCGCGTCGGGATTTGGTTGCTTAGGGGGAGCTCGACGGAACGGGGCGGCGCGGGCCCGTTGTCGGCAGGGAGCACGCTCTCTGCGTGCCGCGCCACGACGACGGTGCTGCATGCGTGCGCTGGCGAGGAAATGGCCACGCGGAGCCACCAGGGGGTTTGGACGGCGCCGAACGGCGTTGAGCCGCCGTTTTGCTCCGTGCCGGCCATTACGGTGATTCGGCCGCCGCAAGACACGTCGGCGCAGGCGGGCCAGGGCGCCACCGACGCCAGGAAGGCGCCAAGCGCGCGTGTGAGGCTCCGGACAAGCAAGCTAAGCCATGAGCAACGTGCTAAGTGCATTGTGAGCATGTGACTGAATTTCTGACGAAGATCGACACTGAAACTCTAAACTTAACCGAAGATGAACAGAAACAGTGCATGCAAGGTGTTCGACAGAATGATCTAGGCATGTAGGGATTTTTCCTTGAGCTGGTTTTTGGTGGAGGGGCCTCTCATTGCATCTAGAGGCTGCCTAAATATTTGTGGAATTTTTAGAGAGGTGTAGATATGAATTTCACCAAATTTGGCAAATCTGGTCCAAACTTGCAGTGAGTGAAATTTGAAATATTTGAAAAGGAGAAGAGTGGATCAAGATGGTTCTGGGTTGTGGGTACAAAGGACTATCCAGGGGTGTTGAGTTGAGGTCAAAAGTCAAAAGCATTAGGGTACTTGCTTTGCAATTCACCTAGGCTCAAAAGAAAAGACAGAATTATTTTGGGAGGAGAAATAATTGGAATAAAATCCAAAAATGGATTTCATTAGTTTGGACAGAATGTTTGGGTTGCAGCAAAGTGGGAGGAGGGGTTTTTGGGAAAATTTCACCATAGGAGGCATGGTAAAATTTAGAAGGGATCAAAACCAAATAAAAGCTCAAAAACTAAAAGGGTTTTCCTTTTAAAATAAACTAAATCCAAGAAAAGGATTTTTGAGAGGGCAAACTTAGAAGATGGTTTTTAGGAAGGGTTTAAATGACCTTCTTTCAAACCAAGCAAGGCTCTTTCTAAAAACAAAATCACAAAATTTTTGGAGTGTCACAATTTTTGATGTGGAATGCTACCTAGCATAATTCTCAATGTACTTTTCTTTATTGTGGCATGAATGTTCAGATTCGAAAGATTCAATACAAAAGTTTAATATTGACAAAAGAGTAATAATACTTCAAGCATACTAACAAAGTAATCATGTCTTCTCAAATAAAATGGCCAAAGAAAGTTATCCCTACAAAATTATATAGTCTGGCTATGCTCTATCTTCAGCACACAAAATATTTAAATCGTGCACAACCCCGGTTTTAGCCAAGCAATTGTTTCATACTTTAGTATTTTCAAACTTTTTCAATCTTCACGCAATACATGAGCGTGAGCCATGGATATAGCACTATAGGTGGAATAGGATGGTGGTTGTGGAGAAGACAGAAAAGGAGAAGATAGTCTCACATCAACTAGGCGTATCAACGGGCTATGAAGATGCCCGTTAATGGATATCAATGTGTGTGAGTACGGATTGCCATGCAACGGATGCACTAAAGCTATAAGTGTATGAAAGCTCATCAAAAGAAACTAAGTGTGTGTGCATCCAACTTGTTTGCCCATGAAGACCTATGGTAATTTGAGGAAGCCCATCATTGGAATATACAAGTCAAGTTCTATAATGAAAAATTCCCACTAGCATGTGAAGGTGACAACATAGGAGACTCTCTATCATGAAGATCATGGTGCTACATTGAAGCACAAGTGTGTTATAAGGGTAGTAACATTGTCCCTTCTCTCTTTTTCTCTCATTTTTATCTTTTTTTGGTGGGCTTATCTGGCCTCTTTTTTTATTTGGGATTCTTTGGCCTCTTTTATTTTTATAAAGTCCGGAGACTCATCCCAACGTGTGAGGGAATCATTGCTTCCATCATCCTTTCCTCACATGGGACAATGCTCTAATAATGGAAATCATCACACTTTTAGTTACTTACAACTCAAGAATTACAACTCGATACTAAGAACAAAATATGACTATGTGAATGCCTCCGGCGATGTGCCGGGATATGCAATGATTCAAGAGTAACATGTATGAAATAATTATGAATGGTGGCTTTGCCACAAATACGATGTCAACTACATGATCATGCACAGCAATATGACAATGGTGGAGCGTGTCATAACAAACGTAACGGTGGAAAGTTGCATGACAATATATCTCGGAATGGCTATGGAAATGCCATAATAGGTAGGTATGGTGGCTGTTTTGAGGAAGGTATATGGTGGGTGTATCGTACCAGCGGAAGTTGCGCGGCACAAGAGAGGCTAGCAATGGCGGAAGGGTGAGAGTGCGTATAATCCATGGACTCAACATTAGTCATGAAGAACTCATATACTTATTGCAAAAATCTACAATTTATCAAAACAAAGTACTACACGCATGCTCCTGGGGGAAGGGTTGGCAGGAGTTAACCATCGCGCGATCCCGACCTCCACACATAAGGAAGACAATCAATAAATAGATCATGCTCCAACTTCATCACATAACGGTTCACCAATCGTGCATGCTACGGGAATCACAGACTTTTAACACAAGTATTCCTCAAATTAACAACTACTCAACTGGCATGACCCTAATATTACCATCCTCATATCTCAAGACAATAATCAAGTATCAAACTTCTCATAGTATAAAATGCACTTTATATGATAGTTTTTATTATACCTACCTTGGATGCTCATCATTAATTTTAGGACTAAAATTTTAACCAAAGCAAATTACCATGCTGTTCTAAAGGACTCTCAAAATAATTTAAGTGAAGCATGAGAGATCAATAATTTCTATAAAATAAAACCACCACCGTGCTCTAAAAAGATATAAGTGAAGTACTAGAGCAAAATTGTCTAGCTCAAAAGATATAAGTGAAGCACATAGAGTATTCTAATAAATTCCGATTCATGTGTGTCTCTCACAAAAGGTGTGTACAGCAAGGATGATTGTGGTAAATTAAAAATCAAAGACTCAAGTCATACAAGACGCTCCAAGGAAAACACATATCATGTGGTGAATAAAAATATAGTGTCAAGTAAGTTACCGATGGACGAAGGCGAAAAAGGGGATGCCTTCCGAGGCATCCCCAAGCTTAGGCTTTTCGTTGTCCTTGAATTTTACCTTGGGGTGCCTTGGGAATCCCCAAGCTTAGGCTCTTGCCACTCCTTATTCCATAATCCATCAAATCTTTACCCAAAAACTTGAAAACTTCACAACACAAAACTCAACAGAAAATCTCATGAGCTCCGTTAGTGCAAGAAAACAATCCACCACTTTAAGCTACTGTAATGAAATCATTCTTTATTTATATTTTTATTAAACCTACTATATTCCAACTTCTCTATGGTTCATACCCCCCGATACTAGCCATAGATTCATCAAAATAAGCAAGCAACACACGAAAAACAGAATCTGTCAAAAACAGAACAGTCTGTAGCAATCTGTAACTTTCGAATACTTCTGGAACCCCAACAATTCTACCAAAATACGAAGTCGTAGATAATTTGTTTATTAATCTTCTACGAAAAGAATAAAGTGAAAATCACGTTTCTGTGATTTATGAAAATTATTCTCGTGTGTGCATAAGTTTCTGTTTTTCAGCAAGATCAAATTACCTATCACCCAAGAAGATCCTATATGTTTTACTTGGCACAGACACTAATTAAAACATAAAACCTCATCTAAAAAGAGGCTGGATGAATTATTTATTACTAAACAGGAACAAAAAGCAAAGAACAAAAATAAAATTGGGTTCCCTCCCAACAAGCGCTATCGTTTAACGCCCCTAGCTAGGCATTGAGATTTCAATGATGCTCACAAGAAAGACAAGAATTGAAGCACAAAGATAGCATCATAAAACACGTGACAAACACATCTAAGTCTAACATACTTCCTATGCATAGGCAATTTATAAGCAAACAAATTATCATAGCAAGCAAAAATTAGCATATGCAGGGAAGAAGAACGAGACGATAGCAATCCCAACATGATGAGAGGTAATTTAGTAAGATAAAAATTTGTACAACCATAGTTTGTAGGATCATAGGCAAATTCAACAAAATAGCTATCACATAACATATTCTCAACATGATCCACATGCATGCGAAGTTGACACTGTTCCAAAATAGTGGGATTATCATTAACTAAAGTCGTGACCTCTTCAAACCCACTTTTATCAAAAATACCATAAGATTGAACATTCTCCAAATATGTGGGATCTAAAGTTAACACTCTTCCAAACCCACTTTCAATATTATTGCAAACACTATTATCAAACTCATATTCATCATGGAGCTTAAATAAATTTTCAACATCATAAGAAGAATCACCCTAATCATGATCACTGCAACAAGTAGTAGACATAGCAAAACTAGCATCCCCAAGCTTAGGGTTTTGCATATTATTAGCACAATTAAAATCAAGAGAATTTAAAGTAAAATCGTTGCAATCATGCTTTTTATTCAAGGGGCTATTGTGAATCTCTTCATAAATTTCTTCATCAGAATTTTCAGATTCAGGAATTTCAAGGAAAACCTTATAAAGATAATCTAGTGCACTCAAATCACTAAAAAATGGTTCATCATAATTGGATGTATTAAAAAGATTATCAAGGGGATGAGGATCCATAAACTTTTAGCAAGCAAAGATGCAAGCAAAAAGAAGGCACAAGGCAACACAAGATCGAACGGAAGGAGGGCGAAGTAGAGACAAAGGTGAAGTGTGGGATAGGAAAACGAGAGGCAAATGGCAAATAATGTAATGCGAGGGATAAGAGTTTGTGATGGGTACTTGGTATGTCTTTACTTGTGCATAGACTCCCGGGCAACGGCGCCAGAAATCCTTCTTGCTACCTCTTGAGCATGCGTTGGTTTTCCTTGAAGAGGAAAGGGTGATGCAGCAAAGTAGCGTAAGTATTTCCCTCAGTTTTTAAGAACCAAGGTATCAATCCAGTAGGAGGCTACACTCAAATCCCTCGTACATGCACGAACAAATAAGAACCTTGCAACCAACACGATAAAGGGGTTATCAATCCCTTCACGGCCACTTGCAAAAGTGAGATCTGATAGAGATAATAAGATTACTATTTTTGGTATTTTTATGATATAGATTGGAAAGTAAAGATTGCAAAATAAAATAGATCAGAAACTTATATGATGGAAAATAGACCCGGGGGACCATAGGTTTCACTAGTGGCTTCTCTCAAGATAGCATAAGTATTACGGTGGGTGAACAAATTACTGTTGAGAAATCGATAGAAAAGTGCATAGTTATGAGAATATCTAGGCATGATCATCTATATAGGCATCACGTTCACGACAAGTAGATCGAAATGATTCTGCATCTACTACTATTACTCCACACATCGACCGCTATCCAGCATGCATCTAGAGTATTAAGTTCATAAGAACAGAGTAATGCATTAGGCAAGATGACACGATGTAGAGGGATAAACTCAAGCAATATGATAGAAACCGCATCTTTTTATCCTCGATGGCAACAATACAATACGTGCCTTGCTGCCCCTGCTGTCACTGGGAAAGGACACCGCAAGATTGAACCCAAAGCTAAGCACTTCTCCCATTGCAAGAAAGATCAATCTAGTAGGCCAAACCAAACTGATAGTTCGAAGAGACTTGCAAAGATAACAAATCATACATAAAAAAATTCAGAGAAGATACAAATATTGTTCATATATAATCATGATCATAAACCCACAATTCATTGGATCTCGACAAACACACCGCAAAAAGAATTACATCGAATAGATCTCCAAGAAGATCAAGGAGAAGTTTGTATTGAGATCCAAAGATAGAGAAGAAGCCATCTAGCTAATAACTATGGACCCAAAGGTCTGAAATAAACTACTCACACTTAATCGGAGAGGCTATGGTGTTGATGTAGAAGCCCTCCGTGATCGATTCCCCCTTCGGCGAAGCGCCGGAAAAGTCCCCAACATGGGATCTCACGGATTCAGAAGGTTGCGGAGGTGAAAATAGGGTTTCGTGGTGTTCCTGGATGTTTTCATGGTATATGAGTATATATAGGCAAAAGAAGTCGGTCAGGGGAGCCAGGAGGGGCCCATGAGGGTGGGGGCGCGCCAATCCCTCTGGGCGCGCCCTCCTGCCTTGTGGCTGCCTCATTGCTTTCTTGACGTCCACTCCAGGTCTCCTAGATTGCGTTTGTTCCAAAAATAACTCTCCCGAAAGTTTCATTCCGTTTGGACTCCGTTTGATATTCCTTTTCTGCAAAACACTGAAATAGGCAAAAAAAGCAATTTGGACTGGGCCTGCGGTTAATAGGTTAGTCCCAAAAATAATATAAAAGTGTATAATAAAGCCCATTAAACATCCAAAACAGATAATATAATAGCATGGAACAATCAAAAATTATAGATACGTTGGAGACGTATCAGTGGGGCACCCAACCTCGAAAGCAGGTATCCACCTTCACCGAGTGCGGGCTCGTCGATGTTGGGACTGTTGCACCAATCGGACTAGCGGTGGATATCGTGGTGTCACACTATGGTGACGCGCGCGCCTTCCCGTTGCCCGTCCTCCAGTCCCGCTATTGGACTTGATGCGCTTGAGGGTCGAATGAAGCCATCGAGACGTTGTCATGTTCTTGATTGCGTGCCCACGGCCGTGGACCCTACACAACTTGTCGTGGAGGGAACTGAATCGTGGGGGCGACCCCTTAGGCATGGACAGCTGTGCGGGCGGTTGTCGTCGCCTTGGGAGGCTGTTGTGGGCCAGCTCGTTGTGACCCTCCCACCTCGGTGAAACCAATCAGGCTTTGAATGGTGGCTCTCCACTCATCCATCTGATGGGCTGCCGGTGGAAATCTCAACAGCACCTAAGCCCACGCCATGGCCTTCGAAGATGTGCTTAGCATGGATGATGATGTAGATCGTAACGTCGCCCGACTCCTGATGGCCGGGATAGCGCGATGACGAGGTGGATGTGCTTGAGGATCAGTGGCTCATTTGGGCATAGAGGCCGGGTCAGCTTGCTCCGGGGTGGTGCATGCCCTGTGGTCGCGCCCGCAGCGGGAGCATCCAGAGAGTTGCGATTCGCCCCACAGCGAGTGTCGCCGCTGTGGTTGTGCCCTTCAGCTGGGCGGAGGGGAGCAGACATAATGATCTCTCCACATGTTCCTCATGGAGCATCGCCGCTGGGGTGCTGTTGAAGCTGTCTTTCTCCGGTGTCCCCAGCTCCCGTTTCGACCGCATGGGAGGTGGCGATAGCGCCGCCTACGTGGAACACGTCCCCCGTGGCATCCACATCCCCGTGCGTTCCTGTAGCCCCCGCAACATCTGCGTCCGTGTGCCACAGGGCCTTCGAGGTGGACCGATGGGCTGCGGCACCGTGCTCCTTCTTGGGCGCCATGGGCAATGGAGCCATCTATGAAGGAAATGACAATGAAGATGACGCGCTGCATATGCTTCTTGGGTTTGCGCAAGCGCTTCCCCCTACCTAGCATGCCAAAGATGTGATGGGAAACCATCGCCACCTATGGGGCCAAGAGCCCCTTTGTGGTTTAGCAGGGCGGATGAGCACGTTGCACAAAGAGCAGAGAACGTCGCGCAGCACGACAGGGATCATACGGATAGTTTTTACCCAGGCTCGGGCCACTACGGGGCATAAAACCCTACTCCCGCTTTGGTTGATTGATGGTGGATAGTGGCGGAAACGCAGTTCTCTTGCCCGACAGGGTTGCCTTGGGGTGAGGGAAGCTACACGCGTATGAGTGTACATGTGTTTGAATCCTTTCTATGGTTGCCACGAGCCTCCTTTTATAGATCAAGGGGTCACCACAATGGCAAATTAGTAATTGTGCCCTGATTAGATAGCAAACTGTGCTATCATACCTAACTCTGCAGACAGGGAAGAGCGCATTAAATGTGTCGCTTTGTGTCGCATCATGGAATGCCCGGCAAGCCTTGCCAGGCTGTTCTGCCACCTTCTTGTGTGTTATATTCACATGCTTTATGTGTAAAGTAAGAGGATGCAATTCAACAAAGTTAGAAGCAATGCAAGCTAGACATCATATGCAACATGCAACCACATATAATAGTGCCAAGTTAGAGAGAACACCCGTGATGGTGGAGTAGGGGAGATGTTCTCATCATCTACGTAGCTACGTTGACTGTCTAGCCTTTAGTTGTTTTGCGAATCTTCTTGGGAGGATGCTGGAGTAGAATCTGTAGAGACCCTCCATTTCAGTTGCTCGGAAGGACCACTATCATCCAATGCCTTACCAATTCCCTCTGCTTTATTGATTTTGCATTGTGAGGTCAACCGACAACAAAAAGGAAAAAATCCTCTCTTAAGAACTCATTCATGCATGATACTGATGAACACTACTCTGATGAAAGGCAAAGTCATGATACGAGGACGGAATATGTACGAAAAATTGGACGGCTTGACATATTCACACGTATGATGTGGTAACTAAGCAGAATGCACTTCAACAAATTAGAAGCACTGCAAGCTAGACACCATACGGAAGGTGCAATCAATATCCCTCTGCCAAGTTAAAACTGTCTCGTCATAGGTGGCGTTCATCAAACTAGAAGCACTACATGCTAGAAATCATATTCAAGACGCAAACCAATATCACACTGCCAACTTAAAGGTGTCCCATCATAAGTGACTGATGCAGGATACACAAGAGGAGTAGTTTCATGTAAGAACATGGTATGATAGATAGATATAGTATGTTCCAAAAACATGAAGGCATGTCATATTCACACGTATCATGTGTAAGCTAAGCAGATGCAGCTTACACTAATTAGAAGCAATACAAGATAGTCACCTGTCGGTGCAACAAACCCAGGGTTTGTTGCCCAGACTATGCACAGGCACGGGATCAATATTATGGCACCAGGCCATGCCAGAATATAGGAGGCCAAGATCTTGGAAGGACCAACATGAAGATCAAGAGGACCAAGGTCAAGGCAGAGAAGAAAGATACCACCAGGAGAAAAACCTCCCTTACCGGGTAGACGAGCTCGGCGAGGGCAGGATCGCCCCCGAAAGAGAACATCCCAGACGTCCCGGTAGGGCCTGCCGGGACTCATGGAGGCAAAAACCACCTCACCCAACGACTCCGCCATGACCCATGTCATCCATCAGTGTGGTGTCAAGCCGCAAAGTGATTAAGTGGCATGCATTCATCACATGGCAGCCTCTTTCTATAGGAAATACCTACAGACGACACCTATCCTACGTCGTGTCAAGCAAGCAAGCGTGAAGCTGGCAAGCCTTGCCGGGCAAGAACAAGTGTGACGTTGAGCGACGCATTTAATGAGCTCTGTCAGCCTGCAGAGTTAGGTATGATAGCACTGTTTGCTATCTTTTCAACGCATAATGAGTGATTTGCCATTGTGGTGACCCCTTAATCTATAAAAGGAGGCCCGTGGCAACAGTAGAGAGGGGTTGGAAGGTTGGATACCCAGACACTCATACGCGCTTAGCCACTGTCGTCCTTGCCGGGCAAGTGTACTGTGCTCCACTACCATTCTTCCACCACCAATCCACCAAAGCAGGAGTAGGGTTTTACGCCTCACTGTGTTCCGAAGCTTGGTAAAATTGCCAGTTTCATTTCTGCCGTGCTGCCCACGCTCTTCTGCTCTTTGTGCGATGTGATATCCCCCCTGCCGAACCAGCAAGGGACCCTTGGTCCCATAGGTGGTCGTGGTTTCCCACGACATCTTTGGTGCGCCCGGTAGGGGGATCACTTGCGCGAACCTGAAAGCGTGAGCAGCGCGTCATCTTCATCGCCATCTTCCTCTTCATGGCGCCATCGACCATGGTGCCCAAGAAGAAATATGGTGCTTCGGCTCACCCGTCCACCTCAAAGGCTCCGCCGCCCGCAACCACCAATGCAACCGGAGGTGTGGAGGTGCGCGAGGATGTGGACACTTTGTGGGATCTGGTCGAAGCAGCCGGCACCGTCACCACTTCCCCCACGGCCGAAGCAGGAGTGGGAGACACCGTAGGATAGCAACATCAGCAACACCCTGATGGCCACGCTCCACGAAGTACGGGTGGAGGAGTTACTCTATCCACACCCCTTCCTCTTACCGATGGGCACATCCGCAGCGGTGGTGCTCGGTCCGGGGTGAATCACCGCCCTCCGACCGCCCCCGTCACGGGAGCGGCCGCAACACATGCGCCTCCGCTGGGGCGAGTCGACAGAGTCACTGCACCCGACGGAGCCGCTGGCCCTCAAGAGCCTTCGCCACGCCACCATGCCATCCAGGTGGCAACCCCACAACAGCGGGGACGTGGTACTGTCACTGCTAGTACCGTCGGGAGCCGAGCGACAGTACGATCTAAGTCATCATCACCCATGCCAAGTATGACTACTGAGGCCATGGCGCGGGATCAACTGCTACTCAGGTTCCCGCCAGCGGCCGAGCAGATGGACGAGTGGCGTGCCACAATCTAGAGTCTGCCCGGTTTCGCCGAGGCTGGGGGCTCACAGCGAGCGGGCCCACCATGGCCACCCCAAGCAATGATGACGGCTCATGCTGCTGGTCGTATGCAAGGGGCCACCCCCACAGTACAATCCCCTCCTCGATAGCCAGCACGAGTGCATCAAAATCAAGAACCCGACAACGTCTCGATGGCCTCTTTTGACCCTCGAGCTCGTCCAGACCAGTGGTGAGCCCCGCAGGACAGATGAGGGGGAGACGCGCGCGTTGTCATTGAGCAATGCTGCGATGACCCCCACCGGACCAATGGGTGCGATGGTCCTGACGTTGACGAGCCTGCGCCTGATATTGGCGGGTGCCTACCTTTCGAGGATGGGTGCCCTGCCTTTACTCGTGCGCCGCGGCAAGTCTGTTGGCCATCCGTTTGCATGTTCAAGCCATAGATACCCGAGAAGTAAGATGGGAGACTAAACCCAACACAGTTTGTGAGCATCTACACCATCACTGTTCAAGCTGCCGGGGAAGAGATGAGAAGGTATTCGCTAACTACTTCCCTTTGGCTCTCAAGTACAATGTGAGGTCCTGGCTGTTGCACCTGCCGGAGACCTCCATTTCATCGCGCGCTGACCTATGCCATGAGTTCATTGGCGCCTTGACCGGCAGCCTTCAAGAACCAGGTCGGCCCAGTGTTTTGCAGATTCTCCAACATAATGAAGTAGAAACTCTCCGAAAGTATTTGCAGAGATTTAGCAGAGTCCACAGGAACATCTCGAAAATCCATCCGGCAGCTATGACACCCCCTTCCAGTCCAATGTGCGCAACCGCTAGATTCGTTCCAAGATGAACGTACAGTTGCCCAAGACTGTGAAGGAGCTTTACACCTTGGTGGATAAGTGTGCTCGGATGGAGGAGGGAAGGAAGTTACCCGAAGAGGAGGACTGCATCAAAGTCGATTCAGAGGATGATGATGAATCCACGAGTCAAAAGAAGAGCAAGAAGCGCAAGGATAAGGCAGTGATGACTGTTGAAGGATCGGGTACACCTAGTACCGGCAAGACAGCTAAAGCCGAAGCCCCCCACAAAGAAGTTGCCATGTGCGCTGACTGCTAGGAGGCTGCGGCTGCCGAGAAGGCCGGGAAAGGTGATGGGCCGTATTGCAAGATTCATCAGACCAAGGGCCACGACCTTCAAGAGTGTTATCAGGTTGAGCAGCTCGTCAAGAGGCAAAGAGCAGAGTACGCGAAGCATGACAAGGAAAAGGTTCAGAATGTCGCTGGTGGTAAGGTTCGAGGCGGTGAAGTAAACCGCCCCGGCAAACCCGTTCAGAACAAAGGAAAACCCGCCAGAGGTCAAGAGAAGTAAGCATGTGATGAATAGAGTGAGGAGGGGATGAAGCGGAAACCAGTGACCAAGAGTTTCAGAAGGCCTCTGATGCCATGTGCAATGATGGGGGTGCATCTTCGCACACCTGTCACCGCCAACTCAAACGGTAGGCGCGTGAGGTCAATGCCATGGAACTAGCACCAGAGGCCCGGAAATCACTCAAATGGTCACGCACGCCCATCATATTTTATGAAGAGGATCATCCTGGCCGTACCACTATGGTAGGGTATTTGCCATTGCTGGTCTCTCCGACAATTCGCAACCTCAACTTCACTAAGATGTTGGTGGACAGCAGGGCCGGATTGAATCTGATTTCCCCAAAGGTTCTCAACAAACATCAGATAGCAGAAGAGGCATTGGAGGTCACCGGCACATTTCAAGTAGTTAATCCCAGCAGGAGTCATCCTAAGGGAAAGATCACATTGCCTGTGACATTCGGAGAGGAGTTGAACTATTGGACCGAAAAGATTGTGTTTGATGTGGTCGACCTCCCCTTGCTGTAGAATGGGATCCTTGGACGACCAGCCCTAGCTAAATTCATGGCGGCATCCCACTATGCCTACAACACCTTGAAGATGCCTGGGCCAGTTGGAGTCATTTCTATCCCATTAGATGAGAAGGATGTGATCATTTGCGTGGACAAGATGTACTGGGACGCGCTCGCGGCAGAGGCAGCGGCAGCAGCAGTTCCCGCCTAGGAAAGCAGAGGAAATAAGAAGGATAGCAATGACACTGGCAAGGAATCTGGGAAGCGTACCTCTTCGGAGTATGCTGCGCCTGTTGATGACTTGCCGGAGAGTTCCAGCAGCAATAGGTCCAAGGTTACTTCCCCACAAGTGAAGAAGGTCCTGGCTGGGCTGGCTGGTGTTGATGGTACTTTCACCATCAGCGCCACCCTCGATGACAAATAGGAATGCACGCTTGTTGCCTTCCTACCGGTGAAAATTGATGTGTTTGCCTGGCAACCATCTGATATCCCCAATGTTCCCAGGGAGGTAATCGAGCACCACCTTGCTGTCTACCCACATGCCTGACCCATCAAGAAGAAGTTTGGAAGCCAGACTTGGAGAGGCAGCAGTTTATTGTAGAGGATATCAAGAAGCTTGAAGCAGCTGGTTTGGTTAGAGGGGTTCTACATCCCACATGGTTAGCAAATCCATTGGTGGTCCAGAAGGCTAACAATAAATGGAGGCTTTCCGTAGATTTCACAGATCTCAGCAAGTCTTGCCTGAAGGACCCATTTCCCTTGCCGTGCATCGATTAGATCGTGGATTCCACTTCGGGCTGCGATTTGCTTTCCTTTCTAGATGCATATTCTGGGTACCACTAGATCTTCATGTCCAAGGAAGACGAAGAGAAGACCTCATTCATCACCCCATGTGGTATGCACTATTTTATCCGCATGCCACTCCGATTAAAGAGTGTCGGGTCTACTTTTGCAAGGGCAGTCCAGACTGGTTTCGAGGCACACCTGCAAAGAAACATTGAAGCTTAGATGGATGACATTGTTGTCAAGTCCAAGGACAGAGCATCTCATATCCAGGATTTGGAGGAGACGTTTGGGAATCTGCGCAAGATCAAATTGAAGCTCAACCCGGAGAAGTGTGTGTTTGGTGTTCCCTCTGGCAAGCTACGTGGGTTCTTTGTGTCCTATCAGGGGATCGAAGCCAATCCTAACAAGATTAAAGCCATTGAGCAGATCCAAGCGCCAAGGATAGTCAAGGATGTGAGGCGTTTGGCAGGGTGCATTGCCGTGCTAAGCAGATTCATTTCCAGGTCTGCCGAGCGCGGCCTGCCGTTCTTCAAAATCTTGAAGAAGACAAGACCTATGAAATGGTCCCCAGAAGTAGATGCGGCCTTGCAAGAGTTGAAGGCCTACTTGTAGTATGTGCCCACCTTTGTTGCTCCCAAGCCACAAGAGCCGTTGCTGCTATACTTAGCGGCAACCAACCAAGTGGTTAGCGCAGCCTTGGTAGTGTAGCGGGAAGTCTAAGAAGCAAAGAGTGACCATGTACCGGTAGATTCAGATAAGGATGAGGGCAGAAGTGAGCACGATAGTGAGAACAACCCCAAGGACATGGCAAGGAAGAAAGTGGTGCATCGCCCAGTGTACTTCGTCAGTTCCTTATTACAGGGGGCTCGATCGAGGTACTCTGCCGTACAAAAGTTGATCTTTGGTCTCATCATGGCCTCAAGAAAACTGCGCCACTACTTCCAGGCCCATGAGATCACGATTGTCACTCGCTTTGCGTTGCAAAGGATACTCCGAAACCCTAAGGCTACTGGCAGAATAGTGGAGTGGACTTTGGAGTTGTCTAGTTTTAGTCTTAAATTTGAGAGCACATCAACAATCCAGAGCAGGGTATTGGCAGAGTTTATTCCAGAATGGACGCCAACCCCTGACGGGGAAGTGATAGAAACAGTTACCGCTGGCAAGGAGGCACCCCAAGAATGGATTCTGTATTATGATGGTGCCTTTTCCCTACAAGGTGCAGGGCTAGCGTGCTTCTCGTTGCCCCCTCAGGGGAGCACTTGAAGTATGTCGTCTAGATGCATTTTGCGTGGGAAGAAGCAACCAATAATACATCAGAGTATGAAGGGCTCTTTGCCGGGTTCATGATTGCCTTAGAGTTGGGAATCAAGAAGCTGATCATTCGAGGAGATTCACAGCTTGTGCTGAGACAAGTCAACAAGGATAACCAAAGTCCATTGATGGAGGCATACATTAAGGAAGTGAGGAGATTGGAGGAGCACTTTGATGGATTGCAAACAGAGCACGTACCCCGTGCAGAAAACAACAAAGCTGATCATCTGTTAAACTTTGTGTCGGATTTCGGTTTCCGCAAACCCTTGAGAGGTTTGAATTCTTGGGTGCGTGTGGAGATATCAACCTACCCAGCCTGCTACTCATGAAGCCTCACGGCCTAGCGCGTCGGGCTTGAATGGAAAGACAGACACAGTAGTTTATCCTGTTTCGGGCCACCTTGTGGTGTAGTACCCTTCTCCAACTTTGTGGAGGATTGCCTCGAGGGGCTGAGGATGAACTAGTACAGTGGTTGAACAGCCCCAAGAGGTGAGGTGTTCTTTAGCTCAAGTGAGCTGGTGAGATGGCGAGAGCGGAACGGATCCGATCTCGTGCTCTCTTCTCTAGATTCAACCCCCTCTCTATGGTGGTGGCTAGGTCCTATTTATAGTGGCCTTGGTCCTCTTCCGAAATGTTGGCGGGAAGGGATCTCACAATGGCCGGATTTGAAGGGAGACAACAAGTAAATCATATCCTGACTAAAGTGCTCTTCGCGTGCAAAATCTTCTAGTTGGCGTTGTGGTGGGCTCAATGATGACCTCCGAACTGCCGTCCTCGTGGTCTTGGTCTCGTTGCACCAGAATGGAAACCTTTGGTTGATTCCTCAGGACTCTGCACTTGCAACTTGCCTCCTTTGCACCGTGCCCGCCTGGTCTTGGTCATCATGGCTCACGTCACATGAGCCTTGTGAGGTGCACCTTGCATAGAGATCCCCACTCCTCGGGAGCCAGCCTGAGGAGGCCGATCCCCTTGGAGGTCTTGGTGTCGTCCACCCCGTGAGGCTTGGCCCCTCGCGAGGGTCTTGAATTGTTGACGCTGAAACCGGGTCGTACCAGGCCATCGAGGTAGCCACACCGTGGGCCGTAGGTAGGAAAGTCTGGGTACCCCCGTATCCAGAATGCCAAAAGTAGCCCCGGGCCCCAAGGCGCTCGGACTTTGTTTCTAGGAAAAGCCAAAGAGCAAGTGTGGAGCACCATGGGCCCTAACCGCCTGCGGCCTTGAACAACGCGTGGAGATTGATGTGATGTGGGCCTCTCCACTTCCCCACGCTGCCTTGGCAACCGTTGGACTTGATGAGTCGATGCTGCAGGGAGAAGATCATCATTATGCGGGATCGTGGAGGCCGGTGGTTGGCCTCCCTCTGACTATAAATGAGGAGAGGGACAGAGCCCCCCTCGCTCATCGTTTCCTCCGTCTTCTTGCTGATCGGCCCTCCTCCTTCTTCTCCATCTTGCCGTGGCTTCCATTACGCCGACGAGGAGGTTCTCAGCTGCTGAGACGTGGAGGGGCCAGTTTGTCCACCACCCAAGAGGGGCCGCGACCATCCCCGCAAGCACGCCGCGACCCCGACAGTGGCCCCTAGTGGGCGCGGGCTTGCATATCCAAGGGCCGGCGTCTCCCTTGGCATACGCAGTGGTTCTTCTTCTCACGGCGGGGGCCACCGGCCACGGGGCAGCCCCCGTGACGAGGGAAGGGAAGCTATGGTTGCTCGCCCTCCTCTACTGTGCTTCTCCTTGCTGGATGTGCTCCCGGAGTTCATGGTGTGGTCGGAGAAACCCGCTGGCACCTTGTTCCGGATTCCGCGCACCTTCACTGGCGAGCTAGCGATTTCGGGGCTTGACGGCCTCTGGCTGCAGGCCGACGACTGCTGCAGCAGGGCTTCGTGGGTGGGGGCCGAGGTTGCCGCCGCGGGCAGCATGGTCCTGACCCGCGGCTGGCAGGCGTTTGCCCGCGCACGAGGCCTGAGTGGGAGGTGCACCCTCCACTTCAAGTACGATGACCTGGCGACCCTCTTCGTGAGGGTGTTCAGGGAAGAAGGCCGTCGCGTGGGGTGCTGCCCAGAAGACGGCAATGACGATGAGCTTGGCCTTGACGACGACCGTGCCAGCGGCGGGTGTGAGCTTGGCCTTGAGGACGTCCACTCCTCCCGAAGTGGCAGCTCTTCCTCAGGCAAGAACTCTAGCAGTAGCGGCTACGATCACCCTCCGCGCCGTCAAGCTCGGATCGAGGGAGGTAGTGGATCGTCTCGCCGCCACACCCCGGTGAAGCAGGAGAAGAGCCCGACCTGAGCTCGGGGCCGCAGAACTTGGACTCAAGACCTGCCGTGGCCTTGCGGGATGCTTTTGTTTAACCTTTCCTTTCTTCTGCAATTTCAAAAAAGTAGGGTGCCCCGCTGGGCCTACCCCAAGGACGCTCGGCAGGGTGATCGGGGCAGGCCCAGGGGCTTCTATCAGTGCAACAAACCCTGGGTCTGTTCCCAAGACTGTGCATAGGCACGGCAACAAGATTATGGAACTAGGCCATGCCAGAATACAGGAGAACAAGATCTTGGAAGGACCAAAGGCAGATCAAGAGGACTAAGGTCAAGTCAGAGAAGCAAGATACCACCAAGAGAAAAACCTCCCATACCGGGCAGAGGATCTCGGCGAGGGTGGGGTCGCGCCTGGAAGAGAACATCCAAGACGTCCCGACGGGGCCTGCTGGGACTCACAGAGGCAAAAACCACCTCACCCAACCACTCCGCTGTCACAACCTTAGAAAAATGCTTGTAATTAGTTGCATCAGTGAGCATCATGCATAATCCTTCAATTTTTGAAACTTGAATTGATGATTTAAAGCCTCGAGAATCCATTTATAAAAGAAGGGCAAGAACCCTGAAAATTTAATTAAATGAAACCAAAATGTCCATCATTAATGTTTGATAATTTTTGCAAGGGTTTTTGTCCAAACCAAAAATATGGAGCATTTTTAAGGATTATTTTTGGACTTTGAATTTAAATCATATTGTATTTCGATTGAGTTTATATTGCTACTAAATAAAAATATAAACTCAAAGTACCTGAAACTTTGCATGTGCACTTGGAAGGGTCCATAGTGATCACATATAAAATTCATAAGGTCTGGCCTGTTTTGAAATTCTCTTCAATTTGAATCAGTGGCAAAATAAATAAATAAATAAAAGAAAAAAAATAGAGAAAAAAACTACCAGGCCCACCTACCTGTGGTCGATCCAGCTTCATCGGGCAGCCCACTTACCTCCTCGCTCGTCGTCTTCCTCCTGCGAGTAGGCAGGAGTGAACACGCACGCGCACCATGGAGCCGTCCACCTCCTGCTTCGCGCTGTAGGCTGCTCCTTCATCCTAATCCGCATTCGGAGATGCCCAGAGAACTCTCCCCCCCTCACTCACTGCTCTCTCGCCACTCCTCTGTTCCTCTCACACGTAGCCACCGAGCAGAGCTCATCGCCGCTGTTCGCTGCCGCCACAGCCACCATGCGCGCCTCGCCTCGCCGTCCTGTCCGCTATGTCTATATCGACATCGTGCTTCCTTAGGAATAATATGAATACCGCGGAAGCCCTACGTCGTCGGCATCGAGCTCGTCTTCCACCTTCGGCACCGGCGATTGCCGTCGTCGATTCGCGCCGTTGAGGGCGTCCCCGAGCAGACTAACCTTTCCATCTGACATTATATGAGACCTCCTTCGTTTCCCCTCTATTTCGGCATCCTTGCTGCCCTCTAGCTAGCCTCCTCGCTTTACTGGAGCTCACCGTCTCCATGTCATTTTGCCTCGCTGCTGGAGACCGTGCAGGTCTAAGCAGACCTCAAACCCGAGCTCTTGGAGCTCCTAGGGCGCCACCAAGGCGTTGAGCTCGCTACCCCACGCCCTGTAGCCATGTTGCCATCGCATCCATGTTGCTGCCGCCACTCGAGTCCTCCACCTGCTCGCATTCGGCCACCCCATGGCCTCCCACGAGCCCCCTAGACGCGCACAAGCCAGAGCTGCCTCCTAGTGCCCTCGGCTGGTCGTCCCACGGCCTCACGAGCGGACGCCGCCGCGTTCCAAGGTCGTCGTCGGCCAACCTCTGGCAGGCCGACGTGGCCACTTAATTAGGGGTTAACCACCCAGTTAATTAGGACCAATGACAGTGACACTGGGCCCCACTGCTCAGCTAAACCGTAGTTTAAGTTAAACCTTTTTAATTAAAGCTATAGACACAAACAGGTAGGCCCAGTCAGTCAGTTTTAACTTTGGTCAATCCTGACTTCGCCATGACACAAGGCTGACACAGTAATGTTTTTCTAGTTTTTCTTATTTCAGAAATGATTCAGGAAATTCCAGAAAATATTATAAACTTCAAAAATTCATATAAATTCAATCATAACTCCAATTGAAATAATTTATATATGAAAAATGATCAAAAAATCCAGAGAATCTTTTTATGGCATTTTCATGCATGTTTGAGAAAGTTAACCTCACTGTTTAGGATGAAACAATATTAGTTCAAATTTGATAATAGATTTGGAGTTGGAACTTGATGTAGTTTTGAATTCCACTTCAATCATAATGACTTTCTGTTGCATTAGCCCAAATCACAGCATATTGCCATGTCATGAGCATGCATCATATTGTTGCATTGCATTAATTGTGTTCTTTCTCTGTTGCTAGTGTTTGTTCCCCCTCGGTACACGTATGTTCCGACGATGAGTATGATGACACCGATGAAGAGCTATATCAACTTCAGAAGTGCGAGGCAAGAAAAAACCCCTTGTTAATTCCGATATAATCCCACTCTCTTGCTCTTGCTCTCTTTTATTGAATTAGGAAAACAACGTCTCAACTTTTACATGCTGCGGTAGTTGAACTCCTTTCCTCTACATGACCTGTCTTTGCCATAGTAAATAGATGAAACCCACTAGCATGAGTAGTAGTTGTTTGAGCCCTGATGTGCCTACTCATTCATGCTTGTTGTCAGGCCTGCTACTGCTTAGAGTTGAGTCAGGTCTGATTCATTGGGGATGAATTGGAATGTGGTGGACATGTCCTACTGTTGAGAGTTAAGTGTGTGAACACGATTTGGTAAAGGTAGCGGTGAGAGGCCATGTAGGAGTACATGGTGGGTTGTCTCATTGAAACCGTCCTGCCGAACTGAGTTCTGTGTCTGTGATCCAAGACAATTGCTACCACACATTGGGTTCTGGTAAATTGACCCCTCTCGACTTATTAATCAACTCAATCTCTATGCAGGAGTTGCAACTAGTTTCTGGTGTTTGTAGGTAGTGTTAGTAGTCTACCAAGTGGCACCCGGTATAGGTGGGCTTGGGACAGACTAGGCAGCGTGGCCTGGTGTATCAAGTGTTGCCCGTTTGGTGGGCTTGGGAGCCCTACACACATCGTTTGGGGTCATAAGCGACACCCCACCAGGATCTCCTTGTGGATGGAACCCGAATAGGCGATAAACCTTGACCAGAGTCTTGCGTGGTTAGTCAGGTCGTGGCTGACACCCTCGCCAGGCTTCCGCTTGAAGGTTGCTAAGATACATGACGTGTACATGGTGGTAAGTGGTGAGAGCGTGTGTGACCAAGTACACCCCTGCAGGGTTAACATGATCTATTCGAATAGCCGCTTCCGCAGTAAAGGTCTACCGGGTTGCTTATACAGTTCATAGACAAGTGAAAGTGGATACTCTAAAATGCGCTAGATAAGCGTGAGTGCTACGGATGGCATTCTCGTAGGGAGACGGGAGTGGATCCATAGTGGTGTATTGATATGGTGAATATGTGGACTCGTGTGCGCCACCTCAAAAGAGTTACCAGGAGTCGTAGTACAGGATAGCCATTGAGTCAAAGCTGGTTTGCTGCAGTTAAACTCCACCACCCCTTTGTTGATACTGATGCATATGTAGCTAGATCTGATATAAGTCTTGCTGGGTACATTTATACTCACGTTTGCTTAATTTATGTTTTTACAGAGAGACTTCAGTCTCACTAGTAGTTCCGCGTGGACTTTGACGTTTATCTTGTTACCTCAGCTATGATATTGTACCCTTGGGAGGATCTTGTAGATAGTCAGGCTTCTCAGCCCTTTTCATTTGTAGTTGTCTATACTCAGACATGTTATACTTTCGTTGTTTGTATGCTCTTAATGTTGGGTCATGAGACCCATGTTTGTAATACTTGGCTCCTCGGAGCCTAATGAATAAATACTTTGAGTTGTAGAGTCTTGTTGTGATGCCATGTTGTATTTGCACATATCGAGCATATTGTGTGTATGTTTTGAAATGCTTGGTATGTGTGGGATCCAACAATCTAGTTGTTTATTCTTGGTAGCCTCTGTTGTGGGGAAATGTCTCCTAGTGCTTCCACTGAGCCATGGTAGCTTGCTACTGCTCCGGAACACTTGGGCTGGCCGGCATGTGTCCTTCTTTGTTCAAGGACTGTCCCTTCGGGGAAATGTCAGGCGTTGTTTGTTTAAGTCCTTGTAGATTGCTATGACTTGGGATCATACGTTGTTGATCGACACGTTCGTTACTGGGTCATGTATGTCTGCCCCTGTAAGTTAGCGCCACCTTGGGTTTACGACTAGTCATGCCGGCCCGGGTTCTTTGTCATATGGATGCTAGCGACACTGTCATATACGTGAACCCAATGGCGCAAATGGTCATGACCAGGTAAGGTGGCACCCGTGGGAATAGCGTGCGCGAGGCCGAAAAGTGATATGATGTGTTACATTCTAGATCGGTGTGACTTCAGAGTGGGGTCCTGACATCCGCCACGACGCACGTCATCAATGAGTGTGGTGTCAATCCGCAAAGTGATTAAGTGGTAGCCATTCACCACATGGCAGCCTCTTTTCTACACGAAATACCTACAGACGACACCTGTCCTGTGGCGTATCAAGCAAGCAGGCGTGAAGCTGGCAAACTAGCTCGGCAAGGCTTGCCGGGCAAGCAATGATGTGACATTGAGCGGTGCATTTAATGTGCTCTGTCAGCTTGCAGAGTTAGTTATGATAGCATTGTTTGCTATCTTATCAGTGCATAATGACTGAATTGCCATTGTGGTGACCCTTAATCTATAAAAGGCGGCCCGTGGCAACCGTAGAAAGGGTTTAGAAGGTTGGATACCCACACACCCATATGCGCATAGCCACTACCGTCCCTATTGTGCAAGTGTACTGCGCTCCACTACCATTCTTCCACCATCAATCGAACAAAGCAGGAGTAGGGTTTTACGCCTCACGGCGGCCCGAACCTGGGTAAAATCGCCCATGTGATTTCTGTCGCGCTGCCCCTGCCCTTCTACTCTTTGTGCGACGTGACACCCCCCCTGCAAAACCATCAAGGGAGCCTTCGTCCCATAGGTGTCTGTGGTTTCCCATGACAACACCATATGCAACATGGAACTGGATATCACACTGCCAAGTTAGAGCAAGCACCTTCAATGGTGGAGTAGGGGAGCAGAGTCTTGGAACTTGTAATGCACTAGCAGTACAAGGAGAATCCGTACAGATGCTCCATTTACGTTGCTGTAGAGGACCACCATCATTGCCTTCCTTCCTCTTTTTTGATTTTGCCTTGTCAAGTCAAACCCACAAGAAAAAGGAATAAAATTGCTCTTTAGAACTCGTTGATGCATGATACTAACGAACACTACTTTCATGTAAGGCAGATGCATGATAGGATGATGGAATATGTATTAAAAACAGGACGGCATGACATATTGACATGTATGATGTGTAAAGTGTAAACTAAGCACAAGGTGTTTTCAATAGTTAGAAGCAATGCAAGCTTGAAACCATATGAAATATGAAACCATTATCACTTTGCCAAATTAGAAGGGTGGCCTCCTAAATGTATTTGACCAAATTAGAAGCAATACATGGCAACGGGCTAGAAATAATATGCAATATGCAACGAATAAAGGTATCTCATCGTAAGTGATTGATGTAGGATACAGAAGAGAGGTAGTTTCATGTGAGAACATGTTTAATAGATAGATGTACTATGTACCAAAAATAGGAAGGCATGTCATATTTAGATGTATAATGTGTAAACTAAGTAGATGCAATTTATCCTAATTAGAAGCATTACAAGCTAGACACTGTATGCAATAGGCAACCACATATCACACTAAGAAGTTAGAGCAAGCACCAGCAATGGTGGAGTAGGGGAAATACGGTCTTCAAGTACAGAGCTATGTTCAATATCTTCATTTAGGCTTGCTGTTTCTTGAGAATCATGTGGGGAGGATGAAACTGCACTCTTTATAAGAGTAGCATGTCTCATTCTAACCCACGGGCGTGACTGTCTCATCATAAATGATAGATGCGGGATACAAAATAATAGTACTTTGATGTAAGAACATTGTGTGATAGGTAGATGTACTATGTACCAAAAACAGGAAGGTGTGTCATATTCATATGTATAATGTGTAAGCTGAGGAGATGCAATTTAACAAATTAGGAGCAATACAAGCTAGGCACCATATGCAACATGCAAACAGATATCACACTTCCATGTTAGAGCAAGAACCTGGGTTGTGGAGTAGGGAACATGAGATTTGGAACTTGCACTACAATAGGAGTAGCAGGAGAATCTGCAGAGATCATCTGTTTCGGTTGCTCTAGAGGACCACCATCATTCTGTGCGTTCGTGCTTTTAGATTTTTCCTTGTCAAGTAAACACACAAGAAAAAGGAATCAAATTCACTCTTCCAAATTTGTTGATGCATGATACTAATGAACACAACTTTTATCTAAGCAAACCACATTGTAAGAGGATGGAATATGTACGGAAAACGCTAAGTAGAAGGCATTTCAACAAATTGGAAGTAATGCAATCTAGACACCATACGAAAGATCCAACCAAAATCACTCCACCAAGTTAGAAGTGTCTCATTATAAGTGGCACTTAAACAAATTAGAGGCAATACATGTTTGAAATGATATACAAGATGCAAGCAATATTACACTATGAATTTGAAGGTGTCTCGTCACAAGTGATTGATGAGGGATACACAAGAAAAGTAGTTTGATGTAAGAACATGGTTAATAGAAAGATGTAGTATGTACCAAAAACAGGAAGGCATGTCATATTCATAGGTATAATGTGTTAACTAAGTAGATGCAATTTGCCGTAATTAGAAGCATTACAAGGTAGACACCATATGCAACATGCAAACACATATCACATTGCCAAGTAAGAGTAAGCACCTGCGATGGTGGTGTAGGGGAATTGCAGTCATTAACTAGAGAGCTAGGTTGACTATCTTCATTTAGCCTTGTAGTTTCTTGAGAATCATGTGGGGAGGATGACACTTCACTCTTTAAACGAGTAGCGCGTCTCACAGTAACCCACTAGGGTGACTATCTCATCATAATTGATTGATGAGGGATACAAAACAGCATTAGTTTGATGTACGGACATGGTTAATAGACATATGTAGTATGTATCAAAAACAGGAAGGCATGTCATTATCAAAGGTATAATGTGTAAAGTAAGCAGATGCAATTTAACCGAATTGGAAGCAATACAAGCTAGACAGCATATGCACATGCAACCACATTTGACAGTGTGAAGTTAAAGCAAGCACATGGGATGGTTGTGTGTTGTAATTGAGATCATCAACTACATAGCTATGTTTACTATCTCCATCTACTAACACTACACCCTTTAGAGCGCTGAAACGCTCAGTGCTTTTCTTCGAATTACACTAGAAGGACTTCTTTCTTTTCTTTTGTGTATTCATCAACACTTTGTCGGAGTCTGAAAAACCCATGCATAAAAACAATAGTGTGAGTATGGGTGAAGATGTGCACAAGTAGTATAGTGTAAAAGTAGTAGATAGCAGGTTGGTGAGATATAAATGACGGGAGACATATGATAGCTCTTCAACATGCATGGCACACAAAATTACTAGATTCTAGGATTTTGAAATATGAGCACAGGGATGGCTGGGAAATGCAGATGCTCCGCCAGCACACCACAAGGTGTGGTCCTATGAAAATAATAGTCAGTTGAAAAAATAGGTCAGTCCATTTTTTTGCATCGTCCGGTGTACAAAGAATGGGCAAATCGCGTTCATCTACCTCCAGCCAGTATGTGTTGACGATCTTCATCGAAACACCAGCGACTAGCGGCCCAGTCCCCTGCCTCCGCCCTCCCTGCTACCTCATCGCACAACCGTGCTTGGCCTCGCCCACCGGCTGTCCCTTCATGCCCCGCCGACCTCCAAATCAGGCGTAGGCAGCTCCTGCGCACCACACCCCTATGATAGACACTGATGCACCACTTCCTCGATGAACAAGCGGACTAGGTTCTCTGCGCGCCCCAGCGGGTGCTTCTTCTTTTAATTGCGAATCAACTGACCCTGGATTGAAATCCAGGCGGGCTATTGACCTTTAGCTAAGGTGAAATAGTAAATGGGAGGAAACCTTGTGCATTTAGTATCACGAAGAAGGTGCAGTAAAAAGTGCTCAACTACTTTCTTTCATGGGATAAATATGCTATGAGCAGAGACATAAGATTTGCACGAATAAGGGGAGAGGAGTACCTCTTTCTGCTGGCAGTGTTGTGTCCTCCTTCTGTTTTTTCAACGATCTTCTTGTGGTTCACTAGAAACGAGAAGTTGTGGACGAAGATGGAGCCTTGGACGAACCCATGGCCAAGTTTTTGAGTATCATGCAGTGGCCGTCTATCGGCGGCGGGGAACCAGGTCAGAGGCAGCGAACAACAGCGTAGCGGGAACAGCTCCGGTGTGGTGGACGGTTGTGATAGTGGACCTGCAGCAGTGAGGCGCAGGATGGCATGGTCGAAGTGGTTCTGGTATGCCGCACGTCATTGTCGCCGTCGTGGAGGTAGCTCTGCCTCGGCTTCAGCCGCTAAGTCCTTTAGGGCGTTGTGGTTGCGGTTGCATTGGACGATGACGTTGGGGTACCGGCTCCGGCGTGATGGAGGAGGGCGGCGATGGATTGGGCGTGATGGGGTGGAGGACGGAGGAGGTTGGGGTTTCGCGGCTGGTAGTGGGCGTTTTGGCGCCCATGGAGTATGAATGGGGAAACGGAGGGAGGGGGTACTAAGGGGGAACAATGTTTCGGTTTGGGACGTGCTTTTTTGAAATTTGGGGAAATTTACAAACTTTGCCCCCATCTAAAATTTCGGACATATTGCGTGTCGGGGGTAGCATAGTAATGTCAGTTGTCCCAAATGGTGGGCAGGATAGATTTCAGCCGAGCGCATGGGTGTTTAGGCTCCCATGACGTATGAATGCTTCTCGGAGCCGGTTGAGACTTGCGTCTTGATGAAGTTACAAACCTACCCCGGTTTAGACCTTTGGACATCGGCCCGATAGGCTACACGGGTCAGAGTCAGGATAGTAATTTCCTACCACCAAACATTAGTCTTGCGCGGGTTCGGGTGACCATAGGCTTATTTGGCGCTTCGTTCAATAGTTGGGAGCAGAAGCATTAATGTTTTCAGTTCTCTTAAATTGAACTTTGAGGATTTGTCAAACTTCACAAATCTTGACTCTTGAAAATAATAAAACTACGATTATTTTGGAATGGAGGGGGTACATCTGAATATACATTGTACTTGAGTATATATTAAAAAATATGCAACTTACCTCAGTTCATGCATGGTTCCAGATATAATCTCCTTGGTTGCAAAAAAATAGTTAGACATGCGTATGAATATATAGCATGTTTAAACGCACAACAAAGATTGATGCCCCTTTTAGATATTATTTACAAATGCCATTATCTCGGATTCAAATAGATGAATGCACTTCCTATGAATTCTTATCTTGGAAACCCCGTTTATGTTGAATTCAACATGTATTCTATTTCGTAGCTAGCAATTTGGAATGTATCCATGTAAGTGAAAATTGTATATAGTCCTTCACACTAACAACATGGAGTGCACTAATTAATGTTTATATATGAATTGCAAAAGCAATGCATTGTCTGGATTTCAAATCACTCTCACTCTATGGATCGATAATATGAAATAAACCCATGCACATGCTAGAATTCAATAGAGTATGGGTGTCTGATAGACCGATGTTCGTTCATACGGAAATTGCAAAACTCATGATCTCATCCAAAAATAATAATGCCATTTATATTTTAAATTGATGCGTAGAACCGCCTTTTACACGTAGATGCACTATGCCTCGGCCTTTTCTCACGCACGCGATGTATATCTCTCTATCTAATGCATAAGTGCACACACATTGTATACATTTGCATTTCTCTCTCACACATGCTCGCAATCTCTCCCGGGTTGTCTCACGCACACACACTCTATATAACTCCCTCTTTCTTTCTTACTACTGTGTTCCACTCTTTTCACTAATCTCAGTTTGAAAACACTATTTCTCTCACATGCATATATACACATGCACGGTCTCTACTAGCCCTCTATAGGAACATATATGTGCCTACGTGTCTCCCGCACACACATTATCTTTAGGCCTCTCTCGCACACATTGCCCCCCCCCACACACCTCTCCCTTAATAGTTGGCAGATATAATTCCATCAGATCATTCGGTAGGATATCCTTTACCGTTAGGCTGGATGGTAATACCAGGCAAAGTTTTACCCAAGTCCGAGCCCTTTGCAGTTGAGGAAAAAGCCTACTCCTGGTATTGTATATTTGTGATAGGGGTGTGTACAAAGTACACGTGAATACCAGGCATTGTGCGTGTGTGTATACTATTGACGAACTAGCCCCGGGCTTATATAACATACTCGGGGCCTAGGGTTACAAATCATATATAGTGGGCTTATCATCAGTGGGAATAGAGTCCTCCATGCCGCTGGTAGCTTCATCTTGTATGTCGAGTCCTCCACATTGGTCTTCTTATAATGCATCTCGGTCCAACCTATGTGGCGCAGGATGGAACCGACCCATGAGTCCTCACGTTGACACAACACAACTAGAAATGATGTCCCTAGCACACCCTGCACATAATCGGCCACTAAGAAAATAAGCATATACAATAGTACAAAGTTATACATGAAAGTTAAATGCATGGTGCATCCAATAATAATTTTCTGCATTGTGAATGTTTATATTTTCTCCTAAAATTTTAGTCATGGGAAATAGAAAGAAAGGGCATATCTCTCCTTCTCTCTACCGAACACCCCCTTTCTCTACACCACTTTCATGTATGCACACAAACTATCTCTCGACCCTCTAAAAGTATGCATGCCCCTTTCACATTCACATGTGACGGTCACTGTATTTCAAGCGAAAGCACTATACGGTCATTGGACTTTAGAATATGCTCATTACGGTCACCGTATACTTTCTTGTGGTGATCATATAGTATCTAGCTCACGATACGTCTTCGTATTTTGTTGATGACACTGATGAACATTGTATTTGATGCGTCCTTCATATTTTGTTGACGACAATTAGGGTCATTGTATTTGAAGCAAAAGCACGATATGGTCATTGGACTTCAAAATAAGCTCATCACGGTCACCATATACATTTTGTGGTGCTAACCAATGTGTGATTGGATGGTTAGGAGGACAGTGGTTTCCCCAGCCCACAAGGGTTAAAGTCCTGGTGCTCGCATTTATCCTGGATCAGTTTTAGTATTTTTTGCTGATCTACGTTCAGTGGGAGGAGACGTTCCCCTCGACTACGAGGCACCTATGGTGACGTCATAGAATCTCAAGATCATATGCTGGCTCACTCTCTCGAAGGTGCTCATACGGGTAGGGTGTGCGTGTCTGTGCTTATGGCGGTGAGTGTTTGCACGTATATATGAGTGCTTGCGTCTGTACTGTGTTAAAAAAAATAGATGTTGTGATTATACGGTCACTGGCTCACCTGTACAACTCTGTAATTTGTTGATGACATGATCAATTAACCAGTGAAACGTTCCATGTGGCGCAAATAGTGTTGCACCATCAGCGCGTAACCATGGGGCCCACCTGTCAGCGCATATATGAAAGAAAGGAATGGTGCTTTGAGTCTGTACTATGTTAATAAAATACCTTTTATGGTGATCATACGGTCTCTAGCTGACCATATAGCTCTGTAATTTGTTGATGACACGATCAATTGACCAGTCAAACGGTCCACATTCACCAGCACACATTACCGTAGGGCACACCCGCCAACGCGTATATGAAAGACAGAAATTGTAATAAATTAGTGGTCGGTGGGGATTTGAAGTCATGAGACCTCTAGTTGGCAACCCATGCTCCCTAACCACAGCGGACAAGGATCGACTTGTGATGATATGCTCAGCCGGCCGTTTTAATTGCACGCACGCACGAGCCACTTTGGTGAATACAAACACATCACACACTCGCACAAACACGCACGCAACGCCCGCATGCATGCACACAATACTCACATGTACACATGCACACGTGCAACACTCGCACGAACACACGCACGCATGCAGGCGTGCAACACTGACACGTACACATGCACTCACGAACACACGCATGCACACAACACATGCATGCAACACTAAAATATACATATGCACGCACACAACACTCGCACACCTGCATGCACACATCACACGATGCAACACACATGCTCAACCTATACATGCATGCACCCTTTGTTAAGCACATGGATTGGTACGAGTATTAATCAATCTTATCTTTGATAAGTAGAACATTGATGTTTGCAGCGGTCTTTATGAATCACAATGTATCGAACATGCTATCAACGTATATATGAAAAATTTAAAATTCTCTTACATTATATAGTAGGCTTATCAACCTACATGAAATAGACGATGTCACACTCAACGAACAATCATCGGTTTATGAAATGCCCACTTCTGACCACCCTGCCCACCAAAAGCTCCTCTGTCATGCGCTGCCGGCGTTGGGTGACTGACATGCAGGCCAGTTACCCAACGAGCCCACATGTCAGTGGAAGAACGGCGTGGTGTCGTATGTTAGAGTTGAGGGCACTCCGTACACACGTCTATTCAAGACTAGGCCAGCATTAAACGCAACGTTGGCCGAGCTCCCCCCATTCGTTGTCTATTAAACTCCTATTTAAACAAGGCTAGACGCTGGCCAAGAATCGCACACCTCCGCCGCTCCCCTATATCCTCCTTCACCATTTTCTCCACTTCTACAATGGTTATTTAACAGTAGTTATCCGGCATCCAAGCCGGTTGGGTGGCCGGCCAAGCCCTCCAGATACGAGCTATGCAGCTTGTTGATCCACCTCCCTTCCCTCGCTGGATGGAGCCAGCTGCCGCCCCAAGCCAGCGCGGGGTTCAGCAACTCGCCGCTCCAGGCAAGCTCGATGAGCAGCAGCGAGCTGCTCCTCGCCAGCACGATGGGGATCAAGGGTGTCATCGCTGTCGTCCACGCCGCCGCCTCGTACCGTGTCTCCCGTGTCTACGACCATGCCTCCCGTTTCTGTGGCCGAGACTCCCATGCCTGCGGCCGCGCCATGCAAGCAGAGATAGAACCCGGGTGCCAGCGCCTCCATGGCCGATGAGGGAGTCATAGACTAAGGGGTCCTCGGGCGTCCGGGCTATGTGTATGGGCCGGACTGATGGGCCATGAAGATACAAGATGGAAGGTTCTCCCCCGTGTCCGGATAGGACTCTCCTTTGGGTGGATGGCAAGCTTGGCGATTCGGATCATGTACCTTCCCTTCTCTGTACCCGACTTTGTATAACCTTAGATCCCTCTGGTGCCTATATAAATCAGAGGGCTTAGTCCATAGGCAAGGACAATCATACATGCTAGACATCTAGGGTTTAGCCATCACGATCTCGAGGTAGATCAACTCTTGTAAACCCCTATACTCATCATAGTCAATCAAGCAGGAAGTAGGGTATTACCTACATTAAGAGGGCCCGAACCTGGGTAAACATCGTGTCCCCTTCCTCCTTGTTACCTTTGATCCTTAGACGCACAGTTCGGGACCACCTACCCGAGATTGCCGGTTTTCACACCGACATTGGTGCTTTCATTTAGAATTCCACTATGTCGTCACCATAAGGCTCGGTGGCTCCATTAACCATCCAAAACAACACCGCCCTGAGGGAGACTTTTCTCCCCGGCCAAATCTTCGTATTCGGTGGCTTTGCTCTACGTGCCAATTCGATTGGTCATCTGGAGCAGATCGACAGCTACGCCCCCGGTCATCCGATCAGTTTAGGAAACCTAAACTACGTTGCTGATATCCGAGGAGACTTGATCCTCCAAGGGTTCATGGCCTTAACCACAGCTCCGGCCTTAGATCTGGAACTCCTCGCCGAGCCTGAAGACGGGGGTTTGCAACCCGCCGGACTCCTGGCTGCCATAGAGCTCAACACCGGAGACACGGAGGGGATCATTTCACCGGTCGGCCCGAAATCACTCCAGGCTCCCTATATCCTCATTGAGCCGGACTCACCTCCGTGCACCAGCTCTGAACCCTCGAAGTCCATGTTATACGAGCTCGGCCAGGGAACTCCTGTCCCGCCCCACTCCAGGGATTCTCGCTTCCCTGTCCAGACCCATCTCTTAAATGTGGCTCTGGACTTAATGTGATCTCTTGTTATTAAAGAAGGATCGCCGCCGAACTATGCCCAGCCCACACTAGGGGTTGAGCTCAAGGAATTTCACTTCCCACCCACCACCCACCTCATGGCCACTATCGAGGACTTAACCGACTTGCTCGATTATGCTTCCGATGACATCGACGGCATGGACGATGATGCCGGAGAAGAGCAAAGCCAGAACCCGCCGCTTATCGAATGCTGGACCACTACTTCCATAGATGGCATGTATATGGTGGTCACACCAAAGGAGGATAACGGCGAAGGTGGGAAGGACCCAGTCAAGAATAATTCTCATGTGGCACAACCAAAGCGGCGGCGTCAGCGGCGCCACTCTAAACCGCGCCAAGGAAAAGACAGCAATACCGGCATCGGAGATAACAATACTCCGGATAACGCCGAAGACCATGAAGCCCCTATCGAACCAACATCCGAACGTGATGATTGGGAGCAAGGGCAAGTAAACCCGGATGACCCCCTTGAGGACAATGGCTCGGAGGCTAGTAACTACGTACTAATCTCCGAAGAGGACGAGAGCCTCGACGACGAAGAATTCATCGTGCCAGAGGAAACCTTCGAACAAGAGCGCTTAAAGCACCGGCTAATAGCAACTGCCAGAAGCCTGAAAAGGAAGCAGCCGGAGCTTCAAGCTAATTTGGATTTGCTCAACGATAGAGGGACCGATGTCCTGGCAGCCGAGGAATATAGCCTCGAACGCCGAACCAAGAGCTACCCGAAGCGCAAGCTTCTACCCCAATTCAACGACGAGGCCCTAGAGCCTATACCGCCCACACGTAAGGATGTTGGCAGACCTGACTGACCACCACGTGGCCGGGATAGAGCGATAGCTAAAGCCGAACACCCGCCTGCACCACCCTGTCATAAAGGAGGAGAGACAGTATGTGCTGGATACACTTACGACCTACGACAGGACCAGGATAATAGAGCCGGTCAGACCAGATCAACATACGGATCAAGGGGGCCGGCCCCAGCACGACAAGACGGCCATCAAGCCTGGCGCGACAAGCGTAACATTACCGGGGCTAAAAATCGCATACGGACGCCATCCGAACTGCATCGTGATGTGGCCCGATATAGAGGCGCCGCGCACCCCCTATGCTTCACCGATGAGGTAATGGAGCACCAGTTCCCAGAAGGGTTTAAACCCGTGAAAATCAAGCCATACGATGGCACAATAGATCCTGCATTATGGATTGAAGATTTCCTTCTCCACATTCACATGGCTTGCGTTTACGATCTACATGCCATCAAATACCTCCCCCTCACACTTAAGGGGCCAGCTCGGCACTGGTTAAACAGCCTCCCAGAAAACTCTATCGAAAGCTGGGAAGACCTAGAGGATGCCTCTAGAGACAACTTCCAGGGCACTTATATTTGGCCTCCGGACACCGATGACCTTAGTCACATACTCTAGCAGCCAGGAGAGTCAGCCAGAAAATTCTGGACCCGGTTCCTAGTTAAAAAACCAAATTGTCGACTGTCCGGACGCCGAGGCTCTAGCAGCCTTCAAACACAACATCTGTGACGAATGGCTTGCCCGACATCTCGACCAAGAAAAGCCGAAGTCCATGGAAGCCCTCACTTCACTCATGACCTGCTTTTGCGCAGGCAAAGATAGCTGGCTAGCCCGTAGCAGCAATAGTACCAGTGATCCCGGCATTTCTGAAGCAAAGAATAGAAACGGCAAGCCCCGACGCAATAAAACCAAGCGTCGAAGAAACATTGCAAAATAGCGAAGACAAGATGGTCAAAGCCGGATTCAGTGGCTCCATGTCCGGACAATGGAAGAGGCCATTCAAAAGAAACAAAGACGGTTCATCTAGCCTGGACCGAATACTCGACCGACCTTGCCAGATTAACGGCACCCCTAACAAGCCTGCTAACCATACCAACAGAAGTTGTTGGGTCTTTAAACAAGCTGGTAAATTAAACTCCCAGCATACGGGGACTGGGTCACCCAGCGAGGAAGATGAGGAGGAGCCCCATCCACCAAACACAGGGGGACAGAAAATCCCCCCCCCCCTGAGGTCAAGACGGTGAACATGATATACGCTACTCACATCCCCAAAAGGGAGCGCAAGCGCGCGTTAAGGGACATCTATGCGATAGAGCCCGTCGCCCCAAAATTCAACCCAAGATTAGCATGCTCAATCACCTTTGATCGCAGGGACTATCCGACCAGTATCCGTCATGGAGGTTCAGCCGCATTGGTCCTTGACCCAACTATTGATGGATTCCACCTTACGAGAGTCCTCATGGATGGCGAAAGTAGTCTTAACCTGCTCTATCAGAACACGGTCCGGAAAATGGGTATTGACTCGTCAAGAGTCAAACCCACCAAAACTACCTTTGAAAGAGTTATACCTGGTGTAGAGGCCCGCTGCAGGGGCTCAATCACATTGGAGGTCATATTCGGTATACCTCGGACGAACTGTGTTTGCTCGCTTCAACGCGGTCCCACGTTATGCTTATCTAAAACTAAAATGCCAGGACCACGCGGCGTTATAACAGTTCATGGAAACATGGATCGCTCCCTTCGTACCGAGGAACACATCGCAGCCCTCGCAGCTGAAGTGCAGGTTGGCCTTATCAAGCCGAGTTCCACATCGGCAGTCAAGCTATCGGACCCCGTCAAGCGAGTCCGAACTAGCCCGCATAATTATAGTCCATCTCATAAGGAGCTCGACTAGCAACCCGGCCTCTGTCTTCGCCCCAACCAAGCAGCGGCGTATGTACCGCGTGCTCATATACACACACTAAAAATACCGTGGGTTACGATGGAGGCATATCTAGGATAAAGTCCACAATATGGCTCAACCGTATCCGGACCCCAAACATATCTCTCTCTTATATTCATTTTTTTCCAGGTTCTTTACAACCCACATCACTCTTTTTTATGGTGACAAGGGACCTTTTTCTGGCCCCTTATGAAAACTTATTCATTAAATCCTCTCAAAGGATTACACACCAAGGCGAAAAGCAGCGCAGATGCACGGCGGAGTACCTAAAGGATCTTTCAAAATCACCTGCCCCCTTGTTATTAAATACCTGTACACAGCTTTCCCCTTGGCTCGTCATGTAAAATAGCCTCGATGCTTATAGCATTATTTGTACACATACATTTTGACATATCAATCAGACTATAATTGAAACAATTTTTTCGCCAAATTATTTGGTATTGGCTTATTCCCTCTCCGGTATTTTTTCTTATTTATCATCTGATTGTCAGGTACACCTTGGCTTGACCTAAATCGCCAGGGGCCCCATTTAGTCGTGTATATTTATTAAATTTACCATAAGTCCGAACACTTTCATAAGTACAATTCGGCGTCCCGAATCTAGCATTATATGCATCAACTCCGAATCATGTCTTGGGTCAATAGTTGGGTTGCCCGGCTCCTGTGGTTACTACCTTACGTTCCGATTGTTCGGCTAAGGAAGTACAAATCTCTTGCGATTTTTTCCATGTCACATGAAGGACCAGTGTTTACCTGGTCAGGTGTCTACAACACCCAAGTTCGGATAGCCGAACAATACCAATGGCTGCGCCTACAATCTTATTGTCAAACTCCTATGGCTAAGTGAGAGTGATAAAGCCGCATAGTCTGATTGCCTGGTTCGCCGCACTAGCACCTCCTTCAAGGACAAAATCATTGGGTTAAGTGTGAATTTGTGCTGTAAATAATTCCAGTGGAAACAAGACTAAAATTATCTGAACGCTTTGTTACAAAGTTGGGGTATCGCAAATACATTCATTCAAACATGATATCCTTTGAACACAGGCCCTCTATAATGCGGGATCCTTCAAGGACGTCGTTGAAATAATTCTCCGGCGTACGATGCTCCTTGCCTGCGGGCGGTCCATTGGTTGCAAGACTGGTGGCATTCATCTTCCCCCACTATACCTTGACAAGAGTGAAGGCCATCCGGGCACCTTCGCTGCAGACCGACCACTTTATAGCATCTAACCGTGGGCAGGCATCGACCAGCCGCCTCACAAGACCAAAGTGGCTATTAGGTATTGGTTCGGCTGGCCAGAGACGGACTATGATATCCTTCATGGCTAGTTCGGTCTTCCTATGTAGCTCGGTCAGCTGATTCAGCTGATCGCTGAGGGGCAAGGGCTGCTCTGGCTCAAGGTATTGTGACCAGAACAATTTCTCTGTTGAGCTCCTCTCTTCGGCTCGAAAGAAATCCGCAGCATCTACAACACTTCGGGGCAGATCCGCAAATGCTCTTGGACAACTCCAAATGCGTGTCAGAAAGGTATACTTCCTCCTTACATAAGTGCTCTGCATATTAAAAGTCTTACCAGCCACGATCTTCTTGGTTTCGCAGATCTTCTGATTGGCACCTTGGGCTTGAACCCGGGCCTCCTTTGCACTTTGTAGCACCGCAGCAAGTTCGGATTCTTGATCCGACTCCTTCAGCACCAAAGACTCACATTTTCTTATAGCATCTGTGAGATCTTGTTGGACTTCACCTCACCTCACCTCATGCTTTTGACGGGCAGTTCGTTCCTTGTCCGCCTCCTTCTTGGCTTCAGCCAGCACACTCTTGAGGTCTTCGACCTCAGATGTGTCAGCTATGGGCATAAACATAAAGCTCAGTCAGATAAAAAAATCGGAACTCATATCCGTTCAGATATACTTCGATATAACATACCTTGTTTTGCCTCCAACCTCCGCTTTAGTTTGGAGACTTCAGCCACATGCGGGGCTGCTGCCAGCTTCACAGCCTTCTCATCCAAGTAGACATATATGTTAGCTCCTGTGAAGTATTATTCGATTCTCTGTTCGGCCCTTCTTCGGGAAACACTGAACAGAGTCTTAGGGGCTACTATCTGTATACAGGCCTTTTGTAAATAACCAAATATACATTACTTCACATACGTCAAAGCCTGTTTGAAGGCTGGTATAGGCTTGGTTCAATCCACTTTTAGCAGACCGAACCTTTTCAACAGCCATACCCGTAAGGGTACGGTGCTCCTCCACAATTGAAGCACCTGGAAGCGCTTCCATCAGAGTGTCCAACACCTCTAGATTGATAGAGGATGCCAGTGGAGACGGCACACCACCTTACCTTGAAGAAGGTTGTTCTTCCGATTCCGGAGCCCTATGGGTCTCCATAATAATATTTGGTTAGGGGCCAAATTGAGTGTAGCCCCCATCACCGGCGGTGGATTTCCCCCTCTCTTCGGCGACAGAGGTGTTACCCTCCGCCGCCACCTTCACGACCTCTTGTACCTCCCCATGACCTGGTGAGGTTCTTTGGGATAACACTTCGGTGTTATCTGTGGCAGTGGGTGGAGAAACTTGCGGAGGCGACTCGCTCTCCATCGCGTTCGTCCCTAGCGAGTTCCCAGATGACGAAGATCATTGGGGGATACTGCGAGCCGGGCTATAATACGCAATTCAGTATGTTAAAATGGTAAGCCATAAAATCATATATGTGTATGGTGTCTTCGGATACTCATGATTCCGCCAAGGGCTTCGGCCTAGGGTTCCGCTTTGGGATGGCATCGCATCTGCTTCGGAATCATCCGAAAGTGAGGGTTTTCCCTTATAGGTCGCCTCGACCTCCAGATCCACAGAAGCCGCCCTTTTCTTCTTCCTCCCCTTGGGGGGAGAGTTGTTCTCTTCCTCCTCTACATCTTCGTCATGAGAGGAGGAGGACTCGGTGTCTTTGGAAACGATGTCTGAAGCACCCTTACGGCAAAGGCCACTCCTGGCCTCCTAGCCTTTCTTCTTGGCCTTCTTCTCCGGTGCCTGATACGGCACCGGAACCAACATGTTAGCAAGGGGGTGGCCTGGTCCTCGGGCAGCGGAGCTAGATAGTTGATCTGCTTCGCCTTCTTTGTCCATCCCTGTTGGAGTAAGAGAGTTCACTTTACTCCTTGAAATTGCAAATAATAGTTATCATAAAACTTTCGGGAGTGGTCGGGCGTGCTTTGTCATAGCCGCAGTCTTCGGTTATCTCTAGCCATGACTTTTGAGTCTTGAAGAGCAGATTTCATATGTCTTCATGCGTCGTGCCGAAGAACCACAGCAGAGTCCGAGGACCGGCTGGGTCGAATTCCCACATATATTGAGTCCAACGTTGACAGGGGAGAATCCGGCATAAAATCATCACCTGGATCACGCTGGCGAGGATGGTTTTCTTGTTTATCACGCCCTTGACGCGGCTCTCCAGCACCATCATCTCGTTAGGTGATTCCCAATCCAGACACTTATTAATCCAGGATGCCAGCCGCATCGGCGGACCAGATTTGAACTAAGGAGCAGCGGCCCATGTGGCATCGCGGGGTTCCGTGATGTAGAACCACCCCTGTTGCCATCCTTTGACACTCTCCACGAAGGTCCCCTTTGGCCAGTTGACGTTGGGGAGTTCACACACCATGGCGGTGTCGCACTCTGCGTGTTGGCCCTCGAACACCTTTGGCTTCACATTAAAGACCTTGAGCCATAGGCCGAAGTGGGGAGGGACGCGGAGGAATGCCTCACACACGACGATAAACGCCGAAAGGTTGAGGAAAGAATTTGGGCCTAGATCATGCAAATCTAGCCCGTAGTAGAACATGAGACCGCGGACGAAAGGATGAAGGGGAAACCCTAGTCCACGGAAGAAATGGAGGATGAACACTACCCTTTTCATTGGGCTCCGGAGTGGGCAACGATCTACTTTTTAGCAGGGAACCAATGGACTACGTCCGTGGACAGATACCCAGCCTCCCGGAGCTCATTGACGTTCTTTGTGACAGAGGAGGCCATCCACTTGCCCTGCGCTCTAGATCCGTACATGGTTAGGAGTATTTGGTGGCGATGGAAAGGATTGAGACTTGGGCGCTGGAGCTCGAATGGCGGATAGGCAGAGGAGGAAGAAGGCGTGGGGTAAAAAGACGGATCTTTATCTTCTTATAAAGGCAGTGGACGTCAAGCGCCCCCTCACAAGCCTTGAATCTCGCCTATTCCCAAGGGGATGTGTGAACATCACAGTTGGATTACCCAAGCCCCTGTTAATGAGAATCCCGTGATAAGGCGACATGATCTCTGCTTTGACAAGACGTGTCAATAGTCGTGCCTCGAAATATGAAACGGGGCTGTAAAACAGTTCAGAATACAATCAAGGCCAGGAGATAACGCCACGCCGTAAAAATTGCCTATGGATGTGACTTGTTTCATTCCCAATATTTTTTCCCTAATAGATTAAGGCTGTAATTATTTAATAAAGCCGGATACAACTGTTTTTGCATGCAAGACTATGTTGGAGTATTCAGAGAAGGAACCCACCTTGCAATGGCGAAGAAAATCTGCGTGCCGGATACATCTTCATTGAAGCCTGGTTCAGGGGCTACTGAGGGAGTCATGGACTAAGCAGTCCTCGGCTGTCCGGGCTATGTGATATGGGCCGCACTGATGGGCCATGAAGATACAAGATGGAAGGATCTCCCATGTGTCCGGATAGGACTCTCCTTTGCGTGGATGTCAAGCTTGGTGACTCGGATCATGTACCTTCCCTTCTCTGTAACTGACTTCGTATAACCTTAGATCCCTCCAGTGCCTGTATAAACCGGAGGGCTTAATCCATAGGCAAGGCCAATCATACAGGCTAAACATCTAGGGTTTAGCCATCATGATCTCGAGGTAGATCAACTCTTGTAAACCCCTATACTCATCATAGTCAATCAAGCAGGAAGTAAGGTATTACCTCCATTAGGAGGGCCCGAACCTAGGTAAACATTATGTCCCCTGCCTCCTTGTTACCTTCGATCCTTAGACGCATAGTTTGGGAACCCGTACCCTAGATCTGTCTGTTTTGACATCGACATCCACCGCCATCATCGAGGAGAAGTAGAACAGAGGAGGGCGCCACTGCTTGGATCCCATGAATGCCAGCGCCGAGGCGATGCCGGCATACGCAACAGGTGTCCTTCTGTTGCGAGAAGCTCCCTTCAGACTCCATTTTGGGCATCAGCCAATGTTGTCAGTTGTGTGGTGGGGAAGCGATACATCCTTTGCGCTGAAGCATATACCTCCAGGGCTCCCGGATGTCCGGTGATCGTGCTGCCGGACATGAGGAAGACAAATGGATCTGTGGGTGACCATTTAGGCTAGGTATTATTATACATGTGTTGTTCAGGAGTAGCACCGCTTAGTTGATTTGAATGTAATGAAATTCGTCATGTTTATATGAAAATCCAGTATTTTATATGAATTTCATCATGGATTATATGAAATATTTCCATGTTCGCATGAATTTCGTCCCATTGGTTGAGTTGCTATTAGAATGTGTGCGACTACGGTTGGATGGCGTAATTTGCGGGCCGCTGGTCCGTCTACAGCCAGCTCGGGCGGCTTGGTGGGGCAAAAAAATCATAGCTTGTGCAAGCTCGTCTCCAATGCCTGAGCACCCGAGCTATTCCTTGTTCATTGGTGGTAAAGGCATGGGTGGACAAAAGGGTCGCCGATATTTTGGCTACCCCGGGCAAGATCCAAATAGCTCCTCCTAGCCCCACCCCTCCCAGCACATTCAAATCCCTCGTTCACTGTGAAATTTTGCCACGTGTTGTTTTCATGGATATTTTGCAGCGTGAAAATAAATTTAAATTTGAATGAATAATCGGTGTCCCCGGTGTAACTGCCGGGACACAGTTGGATGGCCTCATAGTAGTAGTAGTAGTGTAGAGTACTACTAGTACTACTAGATAGTGAGTGTTTACTACTGTTATGTACTAATTGCAACACATGCATCTGTTAGCAGTATAATGACCACGTATGATTTTGACGGTAATATTTGTGTAAGTTCGATGCCATATTATTGCTCTAACATGTGGTCAAAGTTAGCCTCCAAAATGCATTTTGGACCCTATATGGATTGAGGGAGTACATGCATTGCTGAGGTTTCTCTTAGTCCTTGCATGCAACGTTTTTATTGAAGATTGAAATGTGAACATGTGAATAGGAGGGACTACTACAACCCTTCCAAAAGTACTATAGTAATAATGGCATTGTACTCCCTCTGTTCACCATCTCACATGCTTAGTACTTTTGCGAACTATGGAAGTAACAAATTTGTTCCACCTCTCAGCATCTATTATGGATACATTATGGATTTCAAATTGAGTCAGATAGACTGGAAAGTAGGCACTTAGGGCATCCACTATGTATGATTTTTGTTTCCTTTAAGCCCTCTCTCTCCTCTTAGAGGCATGCCTCTATACATTGCATGAACTGCCTCTAACAAAAAGTTGTCTAGCATCCCGTCTAACCTTAGAGGCTGCCTCTAAAAATGTAACAACCCAGCTGGTCCCACTTGTCAGCCTTAGGAAGCATAAGAAAGTAGGATTACAAGAGAAATAGCACTGATTGGATAAATGTGGTGCTAAGCAATACATTTTAAATTTCTGCAAGGGCCCACCTTAGAGGCTGGTTAGAGTCTCTATACATTGTGATTTTTTCATTTTATAAGAGGCAAACCATGTGGGACCTACCTTAGAGGCAAGACTATATACATAGGAGATGCTCTATACCTATTACTTTTGATGTGTCCCGTCAACTCGCAGAACAAGGAGAAGCTTGCTTAGTACGCCTTCTCCCTCGTCAATGGGCGTGGTGGCTCTCAGAGTCGCAGGACGAGGAGAAACTTGCTTCCTACGCCTATGCCCGCTCCCCTTCCCACACGAGCGGTGGCTCGCAGGATGATGAGAAAATTTTACTACTCCCTCTGTCCCTACCTTGGTTGGAGAGATTATCATATTGTTTCAAATATATGTCTTCTAGGCTAGTCGTAATGGGAGTATCATAAGTGGTATCATGCATGCCAACTAGAATATTTGAATGATGTGGCACACAATTAAATAAGGGAAGAGAGGATGTGTGATATCATATCATGATACTGTAGCATATTAAATCTTGTACTACTTTGTGTCATGCACGGCAATTAATAAGACAACATAAGATACTAACTTATGATACTATGCATTACAGAAGTAGTATCATACACTAGTATCATATGCATGATACTAGTATATGATTGAGGGAGTTCCGGACTAGGGGGTGTCCGGATAGCCAAACTATCATCATCGGCCGGACTCCAAGACTATGAAGATACAAGATTGAATACTTCGTCCCGTGTCCGGATGGGACTTTCCTTGGCCTGGAAGGCAAGCTTGGCGATACGGATATGTAGATCTCCTACCATTGTAACCGACTCTGTGTAACCCTAGCCCTCTCCGGTGCCTATATAAACCGGATGGCTTTAGTCCATAGGACGGACAACAATCATACCATAGGATAGCTTCTAGGGTTTAGCCTCCTTGATCTCATGGTAGATCCACTCTTGTAACACACATCATCAATATTAATCAAGCTGGACATAGGGTTTTACCTCCATCAAGAGGGCCCGAACCTGGGTAAAACATCATGTCCCTTGTCTCCTGTTACCATCTGCCTAGACGCATAGTTCGGTACCCCCTACCTGAGATCCGCCGGTTTTGACACCGACATTGGTGCTTTCATTGAGAGTTCCTCGGTGCCGTCACCGATAGGCTCGATGGCTTCTTCGATCATCATCAACGACGCAGTCCAGGGTGAGACCTTCCTCCCCAGACAGATCTTCGTATTCGGCGGCTACGCACTACGGGCCAATTCGCTTGGCCAACTGGAGCAGATCGAAAGCTACGCCCCTGGCCGTCAGGTCAGATTTGGAAGTTTAAACTTCACGGCCGACATCCGCGGGGACTTGATCCTCGATGGATCCAAGCCACAGCCGAGCGTGCCGCACTGTCACGGCGAGCATGATTTAGCTCTGCAGCCGGACAGTACCCTGGAGGCTGCACTCGAACCCGCTCCGATCTTCAATTCGGAGTCGGCTGCGCAGGTCGAGGACGGATGGCTAGACACCGCCTCGGGGGCTGCAACCTCTATGGCGGTAGAGCCGAACACTGACCTTATCCCTCATGAAGCTCATGACTCCGAGGTGCCGGACTCCTTGCCGGACTCCGAACCTCCCGTGCCCCCTCCGATCGAATCCGATTGGGCACCGATCATGGAGTTCACCGCAGCGGACATCTTTCAACACTCACCTTTTGGCGACATCTTGAGTTCGCTAAAGTATCTCTCGTTATCAGGAGAGCCCTGGCCGGACTGCGGCCAGGACGGTTGGGATGCGGACGACGAGGAAATTCAAAGCCCACCCACCACCCACTTAGTAGCCAATGTTGACGATCTAACCGACATGCTAGACTGTGACTCCGAAGACATCGACGGTATGGACGACGATGCCGGAGACGACCAAGAACCAGCGCCTAACAGGCACTGGAAAGCCACCCCAACTCACGATGTATACATGGTGGATACACCAAAAGGAAGCGACAATGAGGAAAAACGGGACGTGGCGAAGGACAACTCCCCCAACAAACAACAAAAACGGCGGCGCAAGCGCCGCCCAAAGACCGGCCTCCATAAAAATGGCACCCGTACGGACCCAGCCCTAGAGCAGGGTGAAGCAGTGGACGACGCACATGCCACCAAGGAGCCATCCGAACATGATGAACTGGACAAGCAACCCATCCCCGGCGAAGACGATCTCACATCACCAGAGCATACGAACCTTCATGAAAGGCTCGTCGCCACTGCAAGAAGTTTGAAGAAGCAAAAGCGGAAGCTCAAAACAGCGGAGGACGCACTCAGAATGAGATGGAACAAAGTACTCAACACCGCAGATAAATATGGCGCTAGTCACCAGACAAAGAGCTACCTGAAGCGCAAGCTGTTGCCCGAATTCGACGAGGAGGCCTTAGAGCCCCCGCAGTCAAAAAAGAAAGAAGCTGCCTGGCCGGATAGACGACCAGATGACAGGCCAAGAGCAACAAGGGGCGCCGCACACAAGCCGGCACACGATCAGCACAAAGATCCTCGGAAAAAGGATGACCCAGCCAGGTCTATCTATGGGCCAAAAAAGAAGACTCCAGGAATCAACATAACCCGCCGAGCATTTGAAGACAACGGCACACCCAAATACAGGGGCGCCGCACACCCACTATGTTTCACTGACGAGGTACTGGATCATGGATTTCCAGCGGGATTCAAACCCGTAAACATAGAGGCTTATGACGGAACAACAGACCCCGGAGTCTGGATTGAGGATTATATCCTACTCATACATATGGCCAGAGGAGACGATCTCCATGCCATAAAATACCTACCCCTCAAGCTCAAAGGGCCAGCTCGGCATTGGCTTAAAGGCCTCCCAGAAAACACCATTGGAAGTTGGGAAGAGCTTGAGGATGCGTTTCGAGCAAATTTTCAGGGGACTTATGTCCGCCCTCCGGATGCAGACGATTTAAGTCACATAACTCAACAGCCCGGAGAGTCAGCACGCAAATTCTGGAACAGGTTCCTCACTAAAAAGAACCAAATAGTCGACTGTCCAGACGCTGAAGCCTTAGCAGCCTTTAGACACAACGTCCGAGACGAATGGCTCGCCAGACACCTCGGCCAGGAAAAACCAAGAACAATGGCCGCACTAACAAGCCTCATGGTCCGCTTTTGCGCGGGGAAGACAGCTGGCTGGCTAGATGCAGCAACGGCGACCCGAGTACATCCGAAGTCATGGATGGAAATGGGAAATCACGACACAGAAAAGATCAGCGCCGGAATAAGGAACATGGCCCAAACAATACAGCGGTCAACGCCGGATTCAAAAGCTCTTGGCCGAACAACAAAACACTGCCCCTCAAGGACAACAGTGACGAGCTATCCAACCTAAACAAGATTCTGGATAGGCTATGTCAAATACATTGTACCTCCGGGAAGCCTGCAAACCATACACACAGAGATTGTCGGGTCTTCAAGCAGTCCGGCCGACTTAACGCCGAACACAAGGGGCTCGACACACCAAGCGAAAGTGATGAACCCCAAAAGCAGCACTCCGGAAAACAGAAGACTTTCCCACTAGAAGTCAAAACAATGAACTCACTTCATGTGATAACACGAAAACATAGCGCGGCACCTGCTATACCAGGACACCATCCGCAGAATGGGGATAGACCCTACCAAAATTCGCCATAACAGCACTTCCTTCAAAGGAGTGACGCCAGGCCTTCAAGCCAATCATACGGGCTCTGTACCACTAGAGGTTGTGTTCGGTTCATTCGACAACCTTCGTCGCGAAAAGCTCACTCTCCATATCGCCCCATTTTACAGTGGCCATCGAGCACTACTGGGACGCAAACCTTTCACCCGCTTTAACGCAATTACACGTCTCTTATATTTACAATGCCCGGTCCACGCGGCACAATCTCATTAAAAAGTAACTCCGAGTGTTCCTCGACCACGGAGAGCGTGGGGCTGCCTTGATCGCCACTCCGACCTTGCAGGTCAAGGCCCCCAAAAAATAGGTCATTCAGACCCCGGACACGCTTAGGCGAATCCGGAGTAAATAAACAAGGGGCTTCCCAGCCGCATACCCCCTTTGTACGGGGTCGCCCGTATAAATGATGAGAGCCAATAACGCTCAACTTCCTTCATCTTCCAAATTATACTTTATTTTAATACAACCTTTGCATGATATTTCTTAGAAACTAAGTCCTTCTCTTTTACAGATGATGCACATGCTACAGCCGTCCAGGACACAGCACAACGGAGACACAGGCGCAGTCATGCAGCAGGGACCCGTTGCAAGGATTCTTTTCAGATTAAGACCCTGCGTAAACCTTTCTTACTGTCTCTTGTTGATACACATCCCCCGGTTTCCTACCATAGCCGAGGAGGAGGCTGGCGTTTTGGCATCGGCCGCGTCAGAAGTTCCCGCCTGTACCTGGACACTAGGGGCTTAGGGCATTGTTCTGCCTGGTATCATAAAGACCGAACACCTCAGGGAGTGTTCGGCGTCTCGAGTTAGGCCTTATATGCATCAGCTCTGAATCATGTCTTTGGTCAAATGTTGGGTTTGCCCGGCTCCTGTGTTTTTCTACCTTACGTTCCGTATCATCGGCTAACGCGGCACCAGGAGAACTACTACGATTGTGCCCCGGTTCGGCCGGGCGAGCACCTTAGTAGAGAAAGCCGAAAACTGACTGTCATGATATAGCGAGAGACTGGTCAACCACTCGATCGACCATTGGAATGTTTAGAATTCCTTCGCTTTGACGAAGGACCGCTTCCCGGTCAGGCACATACGCGCCCCGAGTTCGGAGAAGAGCAGTGCCGCCAGGGGCTATATAGTAGCCCCACATTCGAGCTCCTATGGCTAAGTGAAAGTGATAAAGCATTATAGTCCGGTTGCCTAGTTTGCTACGCTATCACCTCCTTAAAAGGACCAAGACGTTGGATTAAGTGTGAAAAAGCGCTTTTCTTTTTGCAAACACCCCCGCACCATGTGCGTGGGGGCTGAAGCCAAAGACTGCCATCTTTCAGATTATACATACATATATGGCCGCACAGGAGATAGTTCAATACTTGAACACACAAGTATAAAAAGCTATTGCATTATAAACATGATCTTAGAAATCATACATGTCATTCAAACATAACATCTTTCGAGCACTGCGACTCTATTAAACGAGCGCCCTGCACGACTTCCTCAAAAGAGTGCTCGGTGGGGAATCGGCTTTTGTCCGAACCCCGGGATGCAACAGCGGTGGCATCCATCTCCGCCCAGTATGTCTTACCATGGGCGAGAGCCATCCGTGCACCTTCTATGCACGCCGACCGCTTCATCGCCCCAATACGTGGAGCTGCCCCAAGGAATTGCTGCAACAAGCCAAAATAACTCTTCGGCTTGGGCCTTCCCAGCCACAGATGAGCGACCACATCCGTCATAGCAAGTCCGGACAATCTATTCAGCTCAGCCCACTCAACCAGCCGATCACTCAACGGAAGTGGATGCTCCGGACTATGGAATTGAGACCAGAAAAGCTCTTCCATTTCGTGATCCTTCTGGCTTTGGAAGTGCACGACTGCGTCCGCCGCACTCGCTGCCAAGTCCAGATAAGGATCCTCCCCACCGTACAATCGGCCTAGCTGAGCATACTTCGGATCCGTGAACTTCCTATGCAGCATAAAGGGCTTTCCAGCCATAATGTCTCCGACCTGACGCAGTTCCTTTTTCATAGCCCGCATTGCACTACGGGCATCCTTGGCTTCGGCATCGGCCTTCTTCAGGTCCTCTTGCTCCGCTCGGTGTTCTCTTTCAAGAACCTCCTGGCGGTTAGTAGTAATTTTTATTTCGCGGCCATTCTGGCCATCTCCTCCCTGCTTCGTTAGTGAGCAGCCTTCTCGGCTTCTAGCTCTTCCGCTGCCTTCAAGGCAGCCGCCTCGCTTTTTCTGGCTTGCTCCTTGGCCCGAGCAAGTTCTGCTCGAAGGTCTTCCACAGCAACAGCACCATCTGCATCAAGCATACAAATTGTAAGGAATGGGCATCAGCTCCCTTACTAGGCGACCGTGGAGCAACCACATACCTTGTGACTCATCAAGTCATTTATTGACCAGCGAGATGTCCGCATCCGCAACGTCGAGTTGCCTCTTCAGCTCGGCAAATCCATCAGTCCGGCTGGCCACTGAACGTTCCGCCACCTGCATAGGAAAGGTGACAATTTATAACTGAGATTATGATCCTCGGCACGCTGTCGCTCTCGACAGCATACCAAGTCTCAGGGGCTACTATCTATACAGGGCACACTTCATGTGCAAAACTGTCAAAAGGTATGTCATTTTTTGTGTACCTCAAACCCCATCAGCAAACTTCCGACGGCCTCACACAACCCGCTTTCGGCGGATGAGATCCTCTCAATCACCCTACTCATTAATGTGCGGTGATCTTCTGAGATAGATGCCCTCTTGAGCAAATCCTGCAGCTCCACCGGCCGTACTCCAATGGGTGCCGAACTCTCAGGCCCCTCCGGACTCGGGGAGACCCTCCGTGACAACACCTCAGGGTCGCCTGCCCCGCACGACGGGGCGGCAGATGGAGGCGTTTCGCTCTCCATCATCTCCGGACGAAGGTCTCCCGAAGATGAGCTGTGCTGAGATGGGCTGAGATCCGAACTACAAGGTGAAAACTTCGGTTACCCTTAGAAATTAAGCAGGGGTGTCCACTATTACAAAATCCCCCCTTTTTACTTACGGCTCGCTAGAGGGCTGATTCCTCCGAGGAGACAGTACGGCCAGGGCGCTTCTCGGCACAGGACCTTCCGGTATAGATTTCTTTCCCGGCTTTGAGGCCTTGGCCTCCGGGTCTTCGGAAGCGGTCCTCTTCTCCCCCTGGAAGGAGGGACTCTTGATTCCTCCCTTACTGAAAGCCTCCTTGGCGGAGGTGGTAGTTGCCCTGTGCCCCCTTTGCCCTCCTCTGAAGGTGCAACCTCCAACATTTTGATTAACACGGGATCCTGCGTGGTCTCAGGGAGGGGGGCCGGACACCGTATCAGTTTTGATTGTGCTATCCACTCCTGTCCAAGGGATAGCTGGTTAAAAGGCAAATCCACGATAAATAAATGGATGATGTGTCCGGACACGGGGCTACTTACTTGGGTATCCGAGCGATTGCAGCTTAGGCCAGCATCCTCGGTCAATTCCGGACGCATTTCTTGCGATCCGAAGAACAGTTTGTACATCTCCGCGGGTGTCAAACCCATGAAGTGTTGAAGAGCTCGTGGCACCTCCAGATTAAATTCCCACAGGCGGAGGGGGCGACGTTCGCAGGGCAGTAGGCTCCGGATCAACATAACCTGTACCACTGCGACCAGATTGATCTCCCTTTCTTGGAGGCCTCGAATTTGTCCTGCAACCGGGGTACGTCTTTGGACGGCCCCCAGTCACGCCCCTTGTTGACCCATGACCTCAGCTATTGTGGAGGGCCCGAGCGGAAGACGGGCGGCGGCCTCTGCCTGCTGCCCCTGCGAGCGGTGATATAGAACCACTCCTGTTGCCACAAGCCGAGCTCCTCCTGAAAAGAGCCCTCGGGCCATGGAGCATCGGCCCTCTTGCTTATAACCGCCCCGCCGCACTCTGCCTGACGCCCCTCAATCATCTTCAGCTCGACGTTGAAGGTTTTGAGCCACAAGCCGAAGTGAGGGGTAGTGCGGAGGAAGGCTTCGCAGACGACAATGAATGACGAGATGTGGAGGATGGACTCCGGATCCAAGTCATGGAATTCCATCCCATAGTAAAACATGATCCCCCTCACGAAGGGATCCGTCGGGAAGCCTAAACCTCGACAGAGGTGAGACACGAACACGACGCTCTCACCAAGCTCGGGAGTCGGAATAACTTGCCCTCGGGCAGGCAGTCTATGCGAAATCTCATAGGTTAAGTAGTTGGCGTCTCTCAGCTTTAGCACGTCCTCTTCCATCACGGAGGAGGGCATCCACCGACCTCGTAGGTCGGGGCCGGGCATTGTCGAAGATCGAAGGTACCTGAATCTGGGGCCCTGGGTGTTGGAACTCAGGGCGAGGGGCGGATTCAATAGAGGATTGAAGGAAAAGAACGGGCCTTGGTCTCATTATAAAGAGGAAGAATACCAAGAGCCGTCTCCGTGACCGTTTGGAACTCGCCTTCGACGGAGGGGGCGTGGCAACGGGCGCGGTTGGGTTACCCACGTCCGTATTGATGGGAATCCCGGAATAAGGGGAACACAATCTCTGCTTTGACAAGACGTGCCAAGGAAACCGCTTCGCTAAACGCGCTGAGGTGGTACAATAAAAACAATTTGAGTAAAGGCTTGGTAGTGGTGTGATGTCACGCCACAAAATACGTCAGCAGATTGAACTTGTGTAATATTATTCTCTCTACGGTGGTACATGGATTTATTTTTGCAGAGCCGGACACTATCCTGGTGTTCACAATCTTCTATAAATTATTCGGAGGAAGAACCCGCCTTGCAATGCCGAAGCCAACATGCGCGCCGGACTCGTTGTCATTGAAGCCTGGTTCAGGGGCTACTGAGGGAGTTCCGGACTAGGGGGTGTCCGGATAGCCGAACTATCATCATCGGCCGAACTCCAAGACTATGAAGATACAAGATTGAAGACTTCGTCCCGTGTCCGGATGGGACTTTCCTTGGCGTGGAAGGCAAGCTTGGCGATACGGATATGTAGATCTCCTACCATTGTAACCGACTTTGTGTAACCCTAGCCCTCTCCGGTGCCTATATAAACCGGATGGCTTTAGTCCATAGGACGGACAACAATCATACCATAGGCTAGCTTCTAGGGTTTAGCCTCCTTGATCTCGTGGTACATCCACTCTTGTAACACACATCATCAATATTAATCAAGCAGGACGTAGGGTTTTACCTTCATCAAGAGGGCCCGAACCTGGGTAAAACATCGTGTCCCTTGTCTCTTGTTACCATCCGCCTAGACGCACAGTTCGGGACCCCCTACCCGAGATCCGCCGGTTTTGACACAGACAATGATACTCTTCATTATGATTAGCCTTAGTACTAGTAGGAGTAGTAGAGTGGTAGTACATAGGAGTAGTACTACAACAATTTCCTTGGAATCCGTGGTGTAGCAAGCTACCCTAAGCTATGTTACTACTCCCTCCTTGCTGGTTTTATGGCTCAATTTCAAAATCTCTCCAAGCAAGGTAGACGGTGAGTGGTGGAGTTAATTAGTATGCTCGTTTTTCTCAAAAAGTAATGTTTACTGATGCATTAATTACAACGAATGCATGCATGACCACTAAATTTCCATGAACATCTATGTGCATTAGTGAGTTTTCTCTTGATACTGCTGCATCCGGTGATTTAATGCACCTAGAAATCCAAACATGTGATGGTAAGTACTACTAGTAGAATTGAGACTTAATAAAACACAAAAATGAATTCTTTTAGATGAGTCATATGTACCGGAAAGGAGGGAGTAGTAAGTAGTACTACCTCCATAGTGGGTACGTACTCCATAAAATCAGATTTTCCCAAAACTAAGTCGCTCAACCTTTATTTGCTTGTTTCCTTCCTGCCTCGTTGCCTCGAAAAGACAATGCCAAACTCCCCTGCCTGCCGCGCGGGAAAAGACCCGCACTCACCTTTTTCAGTCCAGGTTGGTATCGATGGATCGCGCGAACCAGCAAAAACCAAGCCGTGTCTTGTACTCCTCCGTCGTCCTAAAAGAGTGGAGATGCTCACTTTCATGAATTTTGTACTTCCTCTCGCTGACATGTGGGACATATAGCAACCATGCCGACATGTCATGCACCAAATAATAGTGCAGAACAGCAGGGGGGATGCACCCCAGTCATAGCGCCCTAGTAGTAGTAATGAGCAATGAGACATCAAATCACATTGTCGCACCTTTCCCCTAGACGGACGAAGCAACCATTATTTCACACTTTGTTGAATCCGCTTTTCCACCATCTCCTTCAAGAAAACCATGTATTTCATTTGCCATTGTTCTGCCTCATGACACGTGGTACCGCATGACATGCCATGCTCCCCCGCCCGCCACTCAGTAAAATCACCTCATTTTTACTACTTCCCCTGTCTCGGTTTATAGGGCATGCACGTCGTTCTAGGTTGAGAATTTAACTACTCCTATATATGTATTATATGTGATGAAAAATATATGTTTAGAAACTATATCTGCTTAAGAATCCAATCATATACGTACTTTTTGTGACATATAACTCGTATTTACTTAGTCAAATGGATGACCTAGAACTACATACCTGCACGCCTTATAAACCGACACGGATGGAGTAGTATCTTTTTATGTCAATATAGTCGGGATTCAGCAAGGAGCAAAACCAAGTGCTAGGTTGCTCCTTTCGTGTAGGCTTATTAACTCAACAGGGTGAGGCCGCACACGAAATGGTGACACACTTAACAGGACTCCTTTGGCCGACATGTGGCTCATCCACCATCTTGTTCCACGTGCGATGCACCAAATTACAGTTTGGAGCAGCAGTTGGACTTGGAGGCACCCTAGTCGTAGCGCCGCAGTAGTAGTAAATGAGCGATGAGGGCTCAAATCACAAAGCCCCACCTTTCCCGCATTAAGATGGACGAACGAAGCAACCACCATTTCACTCTAGGGTGCAGGAGCATAAAGAAAAGAGAAAAACCAATGTTGCGTGCGGAAGCGACCTAGGGCGCCCTAGGGTAGGAGCCTTCACTAAAAACCCTCTTCTCTCTCGTCCTCTTGAAGAAAACTGATGATGTGTGCGGCGGGTAGGGTTTGTAGGAGTACTACGGCATGCGGGGCCACGCCATAGTAAATGGGACAGGGATTGAGTTCGAGTCGACGCCTTAATATGGGTGCGCTACTTGGTTTTATGGGAACGAGGCAGCATTTTGGGTTGGGGACCAGTGGAGATATACGTACAAAAAATGTGGATGTAGGTTCGACCGAAAGGCAATGACACGTGGGCCCCGCATTTTGATATACCTGCTGCCGTGTGAAATTTGCTACTCAAAATAATGCCTAAAAGTTCCTCCAAAAACATCTATAACTAATGGGAAGTGAATGTATGCTTGAAATCAAAATGTAATACAAAGAGAAAAAATGAATTGTTGTTAAAAGAATGACATTTCTAACAAAAATGTGAATGTGAACTACATATCTATGCACGTTCCCAACACATACATTGTCAATACAAAATCTAAGGAAATAAATAACTTATGAGTAACATGCACGAATTGATGATGTGGTGCTTGCATGCATAGAGTACAAAAACAATATGATTTATGACTTGCATGCATGACGTTTTCTTGTGCCATAGTTGCATGTCCAAGAAAAAAGCTACTAGTGGGTTGTACTTGCTATTTAGGAATAGAAGACGTATACATGGAAGTTGTAGGGAAAGATATGACATGTATCTCAATTTCTATGAGTAGGGATAGGAAAAGAGATGTCATTTGGTTCACATCATAGGAACTTTTTTAATTGAATCTAGAGATGACATGTATCTCAATTCCTATGAGGAAGGATTAGAAAATAGATGTCATTTGGTTCACATCATAGGAACTTTTCTATTTAATATACGCTAATGTTTATTTTCCTTTGAAACTGTGGGAGTAGAGGAACCCATTAATACGAACCAAGTGGCTCTAAAGCTATGAAAATTAAATCATGTTTATTTTCCTTTGAATTGTGGAGTATATGAATCTCCTATGAACCAATGGCTCTAAAGGAAAAAATCCTATAAAAATCTTATCATACAAAGTTCCTATGATATTCCTCCACAGCAAAGGATTGTTGAAATTGATGCACGTGATATGACGGTATTTCTTTGTACACTGCTCCCACATCCTTATAGTTACCTCTCAAAGATGAATGCAAAGATATATACTAGGTATTCTATATTTTCATTTTGGTATACGAAAAATCCATAAACGTTTGAGAGGTTCGAATTTTAAATAAAGCTATATGCACTACATTTTGGAACGGAGGGAGGAGCATACGGCAGTTGCTAACACTCACGTGGAAGATTTGTGTGTCGATGGAGTGGCAGTTCTGTTAAATGCCATGGCAAAACTGACACTGTCAGGAAACGGCTTGTGGAGAATGTTAGTCAAATATGATTTACGGACACATGGATTGCACTGAGACATGCCCCCCCTCTCTCACGCACACACGCACCCTCACGAGTCAAGACTCATGAATCTCCCGAGTTTTCTCGCACCCACCGTCTATCCGTAGGTAGACGTCACACACATATGTGCTCTTCATACCGCACCCTCAGAACTTCCAATAAATAAAGTATGTCGAGCACCTTTTATTTTAACTCACACGTCACACACTTATACTATTACACTTGTGGGGAACGTTCTTTGGGCGTAGTATATTGTACTCTCACAAAGAGAAGCGATGCACGCACGCACTCGTTCTGTGACACCCACTTGCAGGTACACGTAGGAGTTCTTTTTTTAGCTAGGAGTTCATTTGTTTACAAAGAGGCATCCCAATTGACATTTTCACTAGTCTAGTTTACAACTTGATGGAGGGGCGGGGACCGCACGTGAATGATACAGTACATAGTGTGTCCTATACGCGGTGATTTGATAGTGTGACCTGGAAGCGGTGGCACATTATTGATCGAGTTCTATTTTTTCTTGAAAATTAAATGAAAATAGTGGTTCACGCGTATTCAATTTAATAACGGCTGGTACAACAAAATCACTCCACTATATATATAAGTTGGAGCCTCAGCGCTTGCTTTACTAGGGCTCCTCTCTTTCGCTCTCTCATGCTCCCCAGATCTAAGCAAGACATAGGTGGCCATAGTCTCTCTCTGCTCACGGCTGGTCACGCATCCCGCCGGACCACCTCGACTGGGGTAGGGGTGTAGGTGCATCATTCACGCGGTCGTCGGCGACAAGGGAGGAGACCAACAGCTGCCCCCACGTCCCGATCGATGGCCGATCCATTCTCTCCGAGACAGCACCGGCTCGGGAGGGCCGCCTACCCCTTCTTCCTCCCTACGGTATTGTGCCCAAGATGCGGCCTCTCGTCGCTGTCTTTGCCACGTGCTGACGACCCTCAGTTATATATTCCTTCGAAACCTGCCACCTAGACTTGTACTATTATTAGAGGTAAAGCTAGTTCATACAGTCGAGTCTAAGAGTTGGATCAAATAGGGAAGAATGTGGGAAAGTTGTAGCATGAATATAGGAGTTGGTTCTAAGAGGAAACAGGGGAAAGTAGTAGATACTGGCTACCCAACCGGTCTCTTGGTTGAAAAGGCGAAGAAGGCGTAGTGGATGGCGAACGGTGGGGGGAAGTGAACCTGTCTCTTGGTCTAAAAAGTAAAGAAAGTGAAGGGTGTTGGGGGACAATGCAAATGACAACGAGAAGGTCTAGATTTATTGTGCTCACATAGGAAAATGTTGCCGAGGATATAAAAAATGGGACAAATGCAGACATGTTGCCTGAGTGTTTGCCGCTCTTGGCAACCACATCTGCCTCACCACTTGATGCCCCTGCTGTCCCACCTAATGTCACTATTAAGTAATGATCTAGTGTCGTCAATAAATGGAAGCAATGCTACCTAATGTCACTATTAAGTAATGGTCTAGTGTCGTCGATAAATTGAAGCAATGCCACCACCATTTTATGAAGTGCTTCCGTCTTGCTTTATTTCCCATGATTGTGTTTTTGCAGTTACACTTAAATCTCACACCGCTAACATTGCTTCATCCCAGTGGAATTGCACAAATTTGATTGCACATTATTGACCATGTGCTACTCTCATGACAGTAATACTAATGCTATTGTTCTGCATGTTGATCTAGTGGAAGTGTTGATGTGATGTGATGCTACTTCTTACTTAAGGGAACATTCATACTGTCAATTGAGTGCCAATTATAACACAATAGATGCTGTTGTTAATCATATGCGACTACAAATAACTATCACTGTTTAAATGACCGTATTTCATATTTGCACAAACAGGGATGTCCGTCTCCATATCGTTTCTATCTGCACAATCAAAAGTACACACCTTAGTTTTAGTAGAACTGCACAAAATGAGATGGCTATTCCTAGCTGTCGTCCTCTAACCAGCAGTATTCCAGATATTCCTACATTGCTAGTAACTAGGTAGAATGACCAACGCAATCTAAAAGAAGCTGATTCGTACGTTTTACTTCATGATTACAGTGCACGGACGAGCAAAAAAACTTGCATCCTAGTCGGGAATGCACTTTCTGCCAATTCATCCATGGACGGAGGACTAGCTGGCAGGGCTGCATATAGGTTTTTGGGAAAGGTGCACAGACAAGAGGCATTGTGGTATGCTTACATCTGCAAATAGCGGTGCTTAAATTTAGTGGAACTACACTAGAAGTTCAGATTGTCAGTACACTACATGGTTAAGTTCAGCATTCCTACTGAGAACACAACTATAATTAGTTATTCTGGAATGAGAGAACCTAACCCTGGATGGTGGCAACAAGAAAAACCAGAGTGAACTCCAGGAAATAAATCCTGCCTAAGGAGGCCCTTTGTTCAGAGAAGCTTTGCTTGATTTTTCCTGATTTGTAAACCTTCTCACAACTTTGTCTTTTGATGTGAACTAGTAAATGTTTGTTATGTTCAATGAATCATTGAGATGTATAAAATTGCTTAACTTTTGCTTTTCAAGTATTTTGTGAAGCCAAGTTTAATGTGAATGTTCCACATGAACGCTCAACTAGCGTGTGAATGTTTGGAATTTAAATTGCGGCCTCAGTTAACTGCATGAATAACTGTTACAAGATATGTAGTTGCTTATATGTCAGACATCAGATTATTGATTGTTAGCTAGTTGATAGCCGACTTTTCTGTGTTGAAGCAAGCTAAGCCAATGTGCCGTGTTTTGTACAACTGCTTACAAGGGGGGTAGCACCAACGGTGTTTACAAGTACTTAACCAGCCTTATGTACCCTATGTATACGTCAGCGCACGATTCTCAAACGAGTACTTTATTTCATCAAACACACACTACTCGTATGATAGACCGCGACAACTTATGTCTTACATGCCATATTACATGAAAAAACTAGTGAGGACGCATCTGTTTGGGCGAGAATTAGGATGGTTCTAACATTATTCACGGGCACACAAAAGTAGCAGTAGTTCCCGTAGACAGGTTCAACAAGAGTACTAGCCCAGAGGGCTCGATAATATGGAAGGTTCGGATAATTAGACACAATCCAAACTACTATTAAACACTAGCTGGGCCAACTATTTCATGCCTCGATCTAATTTGGATGGACACAAGACGAAACTTGCCATGAACATCATCGAGGACATCCAGCAGCAGCTCAATCCTGTGAACCTTCCTGAGGATAACCTTGTGGCCTTGCCACTCATAAACTTGTTTGTGGAGGCATGCCACATCATCTTCCTGCGTAAGGTTGACAAGAAAAGTATGCCTCGCAAACGAAGGAGTAGCTTTGAACTTCTTGTGCTTTAGTACACCCTAGACAACACGTCTGACAATAGTGAGGCTATAGTACATCTCGACATTGGTATACGTGCAAATGGCTTCCAGGATCCAACAGCCTAGAACTTTGTTTTGCCAGTAGTATATTCAGGTCATCTGCCTCATAGCGAGTGACATGTACAACCACACAATCCTTGTCTACATCAGGGCTCTAATTGAAAAAGAAACAAATTCTGAATTACTTTCCAATATAAGAAACACAGATGATTTAAAACACTACCTAGAGTCAAAATTATGCATGAACGGGAAGGTAGCATGGCATCGAAGCTAATAACATTTTGCATTACTTATCACCACATACTTAGATGAAAAACCACAATCAAGATCGGCAAAGAAGAAAATCACCTTGGGTAGCTCAGTGGGGGTGACACATCCTCTAAGGGGAAAACTGCTCCTGCAGGGCCATGGAGGTTGTAACCTCAAACGGGGCATTGACCATCTCAGTAGTGGCCGTGAGCGTATCTGGGGACGAGTCGGTGGCTGCCTCCATCTTCTTGGAGCTCCATATCTCATGGGGATCAGCCTCCCGTGCTGGTCCAACAACGGCAGGTCTTTGCCTGGTTCTCCTTGGTCACACATGAAACTGATGAATACTAGGAGACAACTGAAAGGAAAACACAATCGCAATGACAATGAAACAAAAAAGAGAGTGAGGATTGGTTATAGCTTTGCAAAAGTTTTTTTTCTGAACAAAAATATACCAACATCACAGATCCCCTTATAGTCCCTTCGTTGGTGAGAAGAACAATGGCACATGCGAGTGTTGGCTTTCTTGAAGACGGTGAGGGAGAAGGGGATTCAACAAAGAGTGAAATGACGGTTGCTTCGTCCGTCAAACTTATACTGCGGAGAGGTGGGGTTTTGTGACATGACGGCTCGTTACTGCCGCGCTACGAGCAGGATAACTCTCCACCTACATACCGCCTTCTAATTTGGTGGATGGCATTTGGGCCCGCGCGCTGCATGGCCCGCATGTCGATGTACCAAAGTAAAATGACATTCAGTGGAGGGAGATGTTTCCATGACCTCGGAGGAGCTAGAAGCGGTAGAGTATCCACTTTACTAGTAGTAATTGTTTTTCTAGGTAGCTGTAGAGTTTCTGCAGTGTACTAGTATTAATTGTTTCTCTGTGCCCAAGACAAAACAGCCCATCCACCCTAGTAAATAATAAAATTTATTCAAAAGCCCAGATATTTACTTAATGAGAGATGCGCTACCCAGGACACCGCCCCCAAGAAACCTGGGTGCTCTTCTTCCTCCTTACTCCCACCCACCTCACGCCAGCTCTCTCCACTCGTACCCCCAAATTCCTCACCTCACTCCTATAGAAAACCCCAGCTCCCCTTCTTCCTCACTACTACAGAAAAATCCCAGCTCCCCTTTTTCTTCACTCGCACTACAACTAGGCTCGTTATTCCTTACTCTTCTCAAATCCATGAGCTCGATGCGACACCCTCGAGGAAAATGGAGTCGGCTGACCGCAGCGCCAGGAAGATGAGGCTCCCGCCAGCGGCGACGCCTGTTGGAGATCCCGCACCCGGAAGGGCAGGGAAAAGCGGCGAGCCCACCCCCACTGGATCATAGGAACCCGTAGAATCTCAGGTGGACCGCATTAGCGATCTTCCGGACACCATCCTTGGGGAGATCATCTCGTTTATCCACACCAAGGATTGCTGCTACACCCAAGTCCTCTCAACTCGGTGGCGCCCTATATGGCGCGTCGCGGCCCTTAATCTTGACTGTTGTCAACTATCTCTCTTTAATTATTTGGAACTCCCAAGAGCCATCATCTCCTCGCACCAAGGCTCCGTTCAAAGCCTCTGCATCCTGTCATGCTACCTGAGCAAGCATAGCATGCCCTGCATGGTGGATGCCTGGCTGAAATCCCTAAAATCATAGAACTATAGCTGCTTGAGTTCTACTATTCCCCAAGAAATCACCTACCAGATACCGAACGCCACGTACTTTTGCCCTCAGCACCAATGTCCATCTCGTGGTTTTCCTCCTCTCTCCACACCACCACCTTTGCGTTGTGCTACCTACCAGACAATCTTGTACTAAACCTTTGACTCCCATTTCTTAAAAAATTTCACTTGTGCGGGTTCGTATAGCGGAGGCCTCATTGCAAAGCATCATCCACTCCAGTTGCCCTGCCCTGGAGTGCTTGCTGCTTGTTTTCATAGTTAGAATCAGTTGTCTCCAAAAAAGTCGCCTACGTCAGTGTCAAAACCGCGGATCTCGGGTAGGCGGTCCCGATATGTGCGTCTAAGGCTAATGGTAACATGAGGCAAGGGACACGATGTTTTACCCAGGTTCGGGCCCTCTTGATGGAGGTAAAACCCTACTTCCTGCTTGATTGATATTGATGATATGAGTATTACAAGAGTCGATCTACCATGAGATCGTAGAGGCTAAACCCTAGATGCTAGCCTATGATGATTATGATTGTGTCTCTAAGGACTAAACCCTCCGGTTTATATAGACACCGGAGAGGGCTAGGGTTTACATGGAGTCGGCTACAAAGAAGGAAATATAATATCCGAATTGCCAAGCTTGTCTTCCACGCAAAGGAGAGTACCACCCGGACACGGGACAAAGTCTTGAGTCTTGTATCTTCACGGTCCAACAGTCCGGCCAAAGTATATAGTCCGGCTGTCCGGATACCCCCTAATCCAGGACTCCCTCAGTAGCCCCTGAACCAGGCTTCAATGACGATGGGTCCGGCGTGCAGTTTTGTCTTCGGCATTGCAAGGCGGGTTCCATCTCCGAATACTCCAAAGTAATTATCGAACACTTAAACCGTGTCCGAATCTGCAAGATAATCTTCACTTACAACCATAGAGAGAATGATATTTCACAAATGTAATCTGCTGACAACTTTAGACAACATGACATGACATTACGGTCGGGTCGAACCGTTTTCCCACAACCAGCAATGGCGCATATTGCGAGGCGGTTTCCTCGGCACGTCTTGTCAAAGTAGAGATCATGTCCCCTTATCACGGGATTCCCATCAATACGGGTATGGGTAACCCAACCGCGCCATCAATCGTGGCGCTTGGGAAATAAGCGACGCTCAACGGGCAAGTGGGGAGGCCCACCATTCTCGTCGCCTCTATAAAGGGATAAGGATTCCCCATTTTCACCCACGCCTTCTTCCTCCTTTGCTTATCCATTCTTGCCTCCTCGAGCTCCAGTGCCCTAGTCCACGCCTTCTCCGCACAGCCAAACATGTCCGGAGCAGGAGGCAAGTGGGTCGCCTCCATCGTGAAGGAGGAGCATATTGCGAAGCTCCGGGCGGCTGGATACTTGGCCGCAGACATCAGGCAACGGCTACCGGACGCAGGGCAGATCATTTCAACTTCGGAACCCCACGAGAGGGTCGTGTTCCTCGCCCACTTTGTCTGTGGACTCGGATTTCCACTTCATCCCTTCGTCTGCGGGCTCATGTTCTACTACGGGCTAGATTTCCCTGATCTAGCCCCAAATTTCGTCCTCAACATCTCGGCGTTAATCGTCATGTGCGAGGCCTTCCTCCGCATCAAGCCCCACTTCAGCTTGTGGCTACGAATCTTCTGCGTGAAGCCGAAGATCGTGAGCGGCCAGCAAGAGGAGTGCGGAGGCGCCATGGTGGGCAGGAAGCCCAACGTTACATGGCTCGATGGATCCTTCACAGAGACCGTAAAGGGAGGGCAGTCGGGGTGGTTCTACATCACCGAGCCATGCGACGATAACTGGGAGGCGGCCCCCGAATTACGATCCGAAATTCTCATGAGGCTCACCTCCTGGGAAATGAAGGGCCTGGCCTTGTGTGAATCGGAGGAGCTGACAGGACTTCAGAACTGCATCAAGAGTATGAAGGACAAGAATATCAAGCTTGTCAACGTGGTCCAGGTCATGCTCGTCTGCCGCATTCTTCCATGCCAAAGACGGTCATTTACTCTGCGGGAGTTCATTCTGGCCGAACACCGGACACTTCAAGAGCACTATGGCACAACACACAAGGATGCATGGAAGGTTCTGTTCAAGGCCTCCGAAATACATCCTCCCACATTCGAGGACCGCGGACTTCACGCCACGCGGCTCCCCCGTCCAGTGAGTTTTCTGACTATCACCGGATATAGGTTTTCCCAGTGTACTCATGGGAGGATCTTAAGTCATTTTGTGTATTTAATCAGGAGTATGTGGAGATGGCGGAGCAGATTGACTGTCCGGCTCCACTACCAGAGGGTCCAGCAGATGCTCTCCTGGCGGAGATGCTAGTCCCGGCGCCCTACAAGGCGTCAGAAAAGAAGGACGAAAAGAAGGCCCTGAGGACCAGGAAGGGTCTCCGGCGTAAGGTCGTACCAGATGCCTCATCCGAAGACGACGAGGCACACTCCTCCCTCAGAGGGGAGGTCGAAGAGGAAAGGGACGCCCCATCCGAGGAGGCTGAAGGGACTAAGAGGGCGACCCAAGTGACAAGGAAGGGTCCCCGGCGCAAGGCCGTTATACCCTCATCGTTCGAAGACGACGAGGCAGATTCCTCCCGCGGAGGCGGGGGAAAACACGAGGAAACTCTGCCTTCCTGCACTGGGAAGGAGAAGAAGAGGAAAGCCGCCCCGGAGGGGGAGGCTATGACGCCCAAGAAGGGAAAGGCGTCCCTTCCGGATTACTCCACCACGGCCACCTATCGCGAGGAGGAGTGGCTGCCCAGGGGGAAGCCCCTAGAAAGATCATAAGTATCTGCACTCTGTTGTACTTTAGTGCGACTTTGCCTCATGGTCTGTCATAACGCCGAACACGTATATGCAGTCCGGCCAAGGTCCATCCCGAGGTATCCTCTTCAGATGGGTCCTTGAGCAATTCGGTGATGAACTCGCTCCCAACAACCACTACTCCTCGGCCTATGGATGACATGGAGGTGTTGTCCCAAAGGGTCCCAGAGCAGGGGGAGGCGACCCTGGAGACGCCCGAAGGCGAAGTTCTAGATGCCGGGCACAAGGGCCATAAGATCCCCGCGGATTGTGCCAACGGGAGCCGCAGCAAGTTGGGCTCTCAGCCGAACACTGTGCCGGAACCTCTGAGGGTTCCGGATTTGGGCAGGCAGCCCCTCACTAAGGAGGGCGAACCAACCGTGCCGGTGACTTCCGTCGCGCCAGAAGCATCGGATAGTCTGCTGGAAGCGCTTCGCGGTGGTTCCATGGATGAGGAGCACCGTACTCTTATGAGTGTAGTGATTCAAAAGGTTCGGTCCACCAAGAGTGGATTGACCGAAGCCTGCACCAGCCTTCTGACAGGCTTTGAGGTAAGTAGAAAGTGTGAGAAATTGTCACCCTATAGATAGTAGCCCCTGATACTCTGTTTGGTGTTCGGAAAGAAAAGCCCAACGGAGGGTCAATTTTAATCCGCGGGAGTCTAATAATTGGTGTCTTATGTGAATAAGCAGGTGGTGATGCTTACCACTGTTGCCCGCACGGCGGAGGTCACTGGACTCAAACGGGACCTGGAGCAGGTGCAAGGAGAGCTCGGCCTCACGAAGAGGCAGCTCGATGAGAACAAAGGTGAGTGATACTCCGTTCACATGTCATAGAGGATAGACAAAATTGGTCATGCTAACGACAAAGTGTCATAATTTTGTAATAGGGGTCGCGATCAAAGTGGCATCCCTGAAGAAAGCGTTGTCTGAGGCCGAAGACAAGGTGGCCATGGAGCGTATTGAGCGCGAAAAGAAGAATGCTTGGGTGGGCGAGGTACAGCAAGAGCTCCAGGAGCTCGGCAAGAAGTTCGAGTCCTTGGAGCGTGACCTCAAGACGAAGGAGTCTAAGCTTGCGAAGGCCCTTGCGAGTATGAAAGGAGCCAAGGCCGAAGCCGAAAAGGCCCAGCACAAAATCCAGGCGGCCAAGAAGATAGTGGCAGGTAAGACATTCTTTATGCAAAGCAAACATGTGGAGGAGACGTTTATTTTACTTACCCGGATTCGGAGCTCTCCAAGGGCATTTGCAGATCTGCCATGCACCGTATCTGATGCTGCAGAGTTCTATCATGCCGAGGAGGGGAGCTCAATGGAGAAGCTATTCTGGTCCCAGTATGCCGGAGCCGAACGCCCGATGCCTCTGAGTGACCAACTAAAGAAGTTGGTTGAACTCCACAGGGCGGCCGAAGTGGCTATGAAAGATTTCATAGTCCGGATGTGGGCTGGTGAGCCCCTGCCTACTAGCTACTTCAGCCTGATAAAGCTGATGGTAAATGTCTGTCCGCGGCTTGAAGTGATCAAGCGATCCATTTATAAAATTCTGAAAGTAGGCCAGTCGTCGGCTTCCGCCCCCACATAACTAGTACCAGGGTGTTGCTGGAAAAAACCCAGACACTCTTTATCCAAATTTTTGGTCCGTGAAGGAGGTGTTTGGCGCAGCAAACAAGGCAATCGGACTATGCGGCTTTATAACTTTCACTTAGCCATAGAAGTCTACAATTTTAAATTTCGGCTAAGCCCCTAGAATTCGGAAAGCCGAATTGGGGCGCTATATACGCCTAAAATAGGACGAGGCCGATTCCTCGCCTAAAGCGGAAAAAATCTTTAAGTATTTTAAGACCTCTCGAACAACGACCAGCTCTCGCCGCATCATGCTGGTCAGTTTTCGGCTTTCTCTACTGAGGTGCTCATCCAGAAGAACCGGGACACAATTGCAGTAGTTCTCCCTGCGCTACCTTAGCCGATATAACGGAACATAAGGTACCAAAACAAGGGAGCCGGGCGAACCCAACTATTGACCCAAGACATGATTCGGAGCTGATGCATATAATGCTATAAGTTCGGGGTGCCGCACTGTTGAAAGTGTTCGGACTTGTCTTGCCGTATTACAGGGCGCCATAAGAAGCCCCTGGCAAACTGAACGTACCAAGGTGTACGGATGCAATATTAAATAAACATTTATAAGAAAAATGTGCAAATAGGAATAATAAGTTGACGCTGTATATTGCCTCCCATTAATGAATAATACGTCTAAGCATATGTTTACAGTGAATGCGTTAAGCAGTTGTGAATAGGACTATTTGATATGTTCTATCCAAGGGTGGGCTGCGTGTAGGTATATAAAACAAGTATAATGATCGTGCACAGATTCCACCTGGGTATTCCCTTTGTGCGCAAAGCCTATTGCCTCCTTGTTTTTCTCTCCTGTGCAAGTCCGACAACCCGGCTCTTCTGAAGAGGCTGCCCAAAAGCAGTGTCCTGAAAGATAAACGGGGTTATTAAAGTATGTTGCGGTTATACCGCACTGTTGACTGAGTCACTGTTGCACCTCCGCCTATGCCTATGGTATTTTGAGTGCGTAATTGTGTACGCGTGGCACGAATGCTTCCTAGATGGGGCTTGAGCGGAGGCCATACTGCTAGTCGTGCTCTTGGCGTGCCTGGCGATCCTCTTGCGGGGTGCTCCAGACTCGCTTGATGGTGTTCGGGGTTGTTGTCACCGGATTGGTGGTTTGCCGAAGAAGGCTGCGTTGTACTTCTGCTGCGAGGGCTGCAGTATGCTCTTCTGTACGGAGAGAGTAGACCATGTTTCCGTTGACTGTTATGACCCTGCAAGGTCTTGGCATCTTGAGCTTGAGGTATGCATAGTGTGGCATCGCATTGAATCGAGCAAATGTGGTTCGTCCAAGCAGTGCGTGATAACCACTGTGGAAAGGGACGATATCGAAGATTAACTCCTCACTTCGGAAGTTATCCGGAGATCCGAAGACCACTTCTAGTGTTATGGAGCCCGTGCAACGGGCCTCTACTCCTGGAATTACACCTTTGAAGGTGGTTTTGGTGGGCTTGATCCTCGAAGGGTTGATGCCCATTTTGCGCACTGTGTCCTGATAGAGCAGGTTCAGGCTGCTACCGCCATGCGTAAGGACTCGCGTGAGGCGGAATCCGTCGATAATTGGATCTAGGACCAATGCGGCTGAACCGTCATGACAGATGCTGGTAGGGTGATCCCTATGATCAAAGGTGATCAGACAAGCTGACCATGGGTTGAATTTTGGGGTGACTGGCTCCATCGCATAGATGTCCCGTAGTTCTCGCTTCCGTTCCTGTTTGGGAATATGGGTGGCGTAGATCATATTGATTGTCTTCACCCGAGGAGGGAATTTCTTCTGTGCCCCCGTGTTCGGACACCGGGGCTCCTCATCATCATCGCTGTTGTCAGGACCCCGACTCAATGCCACATCAATCTAGCATGTAACACCTCATATCACTTTGCGGCCTCACGCATGGTATTCCCACGGGTGTCGCCTTACCTTAGCCCGGGACCGTTTGCGCCTTTTGGCACACGTATATGACGGTGTCGCTAGCATCCATATGATAAGGAGCCCGGGCTGACATGGCTAGTCGTAAACCCAAAGTGGCACAGACTTACAGGGACAGGCATTCATGACCCAGCATCGAACGTGTCGGTCATCAGCGAGTGAATCCAGGCTGTAGCACTGGGCTAGCAGGACTCCAGTGAACCGGGCTGTAGCGGGCTAACAAGACTCCGACATTCATCGCGTGACATTTCCCCGAAGGGACAGACACAGGAACGAAGAAGGACACATGCCGGCCAGCCTAAGTGTTCCGGAGCAGTAGCAAGCTACCATGGCTCGGTGGAAACACTAGGAGACATTTCCCGGTAAGAGAGGCTACTAAAGATAAACAACTAGATGGTCAGATCCCACACATACCAAGCATTTCAATAGCATACACACAATATGCTCGATATGTGCAAATACAACATGGCATCACAACATGACTCTACGACTCAAGTAATTTATTCAATAGGCTCCGAGGAGCGAGATATTACAAACATGGGTCTCATGACCCAACAATCAGAGCATACAAGTCAAAGCACAAGCGGAAGCTATCATGTCTGGGTACAGACATCTATAACTGAAAAAGGCTGAGAAGCCTGACTATCTACCAGATCCTGCCGGGGCACAAGATCATAGCTGAGGTAACAAGCTAAACGTCGAAGTCCACGCGGTACTACTAGCGTGACCGAAATCCCTCTGCAAAACATAAAATAGGCTAACGTGAGTACAAATGTACCCAGCAAGACTTACATCAGAACTAACTACATATGCATCATTTTCAACAAGGGGATGGTGGGGTTTAACTGCAGCAAGCCAGCTTTGACTCGGTGGCTATCCTAAACTACGACTGCAATGTAACTCTTTTGAGGTGGCGCACACGAGTCCACATATTCACCATATCAATACACCACTATGGATCCGCTCCCGTCTCCCTACGAGAACGCCATCCATAGCACTCACGCTTATCTTGCGTATTTTAGAGTATCCACTTTCACTTGTCTATGAACTGATATAAGCAACCCAGAAGTCCTTTTCCGCGGACACGGCTATTCGAATAGATGATGTTAACCCTGCAGGGGTGTACTTCTTCATACATGTTTCCACCACTTAGCGTCTGCACACGACATGTGCTCGGCAGACTTCAAGCGAAAGCCGACGTGGGTGTAGACCACGACCTACCTAAACACTCAAGTCTCTAGTCCAGCTTTATCGCCTATTCGGGTTCCATCCATGAGGAGATCCGGCCGGAGTTTCGCTCACAGCCCCAAACGGTGTGAACAGGGTTCCGTGACACCAAACGGGTGCCCGGTTTACCCGGCCACGTGCCTACCGCATCACAGCCCACCCCTACGGTCAGCGCTGTCCACGGCCTCCAGCATACTACAAACACCAGAAACTACTTGCAACTCCTGGACAGAGGACTAGGGTGAATAAGAAGTCGAGCGGGGTCATATTTCAGGGCCCAATGCATGGTAGTAGCTGAATCATGGATCACAAACACAGAACTCAGTTCCTAAGGACGGCTTCAATGAGACAACCCACCATGTACTCCTACATGGCCTCTGACCGACACCTTTGACATGTTCACACACCTCTGATTCATCCTCGATGAATCAGACCTGACTCAACTCTAAGCAGTAGCAGGCATGACAAACAAGCATGAATGAGTAGGCACATCAGGGCTCAAACAAGTCCTACTCATGCTAGTGGGTTTCATCTATTTACTGTGGCAATGACAGGTCATGCAAAGGATAAAGGGGGTTCAGCTACCGCAGCAAGTAACAGATGAATCGGTGTTGTCCTAATGCAGTAAAAGAGAGCAGGAGCGAGAGAGTAGGATTGTATCGGAATGAACAAGGGGGTTTTGCTTGCCTGGCACTTCTGAAGATAGCATTGAGTCTTCATCAGTGTCAACGATCACATCATCGGTATCACGTCTATCGAGAGGGGACAATTACCGGCAACATAGAAGGGAACACAATCAATGCAATGCACAATATGATGCATGATCATGACATGGCAAAATGAATGTGTTTTGAGCTAATGCAACTAGCAACAGATTAAATGAAGTTGGTTTGAATACAAGATTCAAATTTAAACTGCATATGTGATTATTCAAATGCCATTTAATTGATTTGTGCTAAACAGCAGCTATAAGTTGTTCTAACATGCATGAAAATGGTACAGATGGATTCCTTGAATTTTTCTGATAATTTTTCATATATAAATTATTTAATTTGGAATTACGGTTAATTTTCTATGATTTATTGAAGTTTAGGGCATTTTCTGAAATTAATAAATCATTTCTGATTTATTTAAAAACTCCAGAAAACAATTACGGCATCAGCCTGACGTCATGATGACGTCAGCAGGTCAACGGGCGCCGTCCAAGTCAAACTGACCTGTGGGACCCATATGTCAGCGTCACAGGTTAAACAGGGGGGTTTAGTTTAGTTTAATTAAAGATTAGGGCACTAGGGCCCACATGTCAGTGTCAGCAGGGGGGGTAATTAAATTAAAATAAACTAAACTAATTAACAGGGGGGCTGGCCCCACCTGTCATCGACCCAGGGGGGGTCAAACCCCTGGTCAGCAGGGCCTAACCTGCCGGCGGCTTGACGCCGGCGAGGCCGAGACGGCGGAGGCCTTCGGATTTCTTGCTCCGGCGGCCAAACGGGCGGATGAGGGCGTCTACGTGGAGCTGGGACTCGCCCGCATCCATCTGTGCAAACGGCAGGGGTTGAGGTGGCCCGAGCTCACCGGAGGCAAGCTCGCGGCGGTGGCCGGAGTTCGGGCGAGGTCGGGGTTGGCGTTAGGGGGCACGGGAGGGGAAGCTAGTGTGTGAGTTAGGTTCCTGGTGAGGTGTGGAGCATGTTGCCATGCTCGGTAGCTAGCTCCGGTGGCTCTGGCCTTGTCCGCGTCATCGCCGGCGGTGAGGAGCTCACGGCCCCGGTGAAAAGGGCGGCTAGCGTGCGGGAACGAGCGCGGGGAGGAGGGGAAATGGAAGAGGAGCTCACAGAGGATCCGGTAGAGGCAACGGCGAGGCCGGGGAGGGGCTGGAGCTCGCGAATCCTCGGAAGTTCGCCGGCGGCCGAAGGTTGGGGACGAGCTCCGGGAAGACGCTACAGGGCTCCCGCGGTCGAATGGGTTGGTGTAGAAGACGCAGAAGGCGGTGGCGGTTCCTCTGAACTCATCGGAGAGGCACGGGGTGGACGGTGGCCGCGGTGATGCTCGTCGGCGGCGACGGGTGTGTTCGGTGGCTGCGCGCGAGAGAGCCAGAGGAAGAGAGGAGCTCGGGGAGAGAGTGAGAGGCCTGGGGGGGTGCGTGGCATCGCGGACGGGGTCCAGGGCGACGAGAGGAAGC
>NC_041383.1:288356647-288436483 GCF_002162155.2 Triticum dicoccoides | reverse complement strand
GGAAGCAGGAGGTGGCCAGGGGGAAGCAGGAGGTGGCGCGCGCGGCGGTGTCGCGGTGTCTGTCCTCCTGGCAGGGAGGAAGACGACAGGGGGGGGGGTGGAGATGGGCTGGGCTGGCTAGGTGGGCCTGGTGGGCTGCAGAGGTAGGTCCAGGTAAGGTTTCTCTCCTCTGTCTTTTATTTCTGTTTTGTTTTATTTAATTTATTTTGCCACTGTTTTGAATTTAAAATAATTCAAACAATGCCAAAAACTCCTCTGAATATTTTATATTGCTAGATGGACTCTTCCAAAAGCTTATAAAATATTTCAGGGGTATTTGAAATTATATTCTAATTATATGAATATAATTCAAATTCAAATAGCTAATGAATTAAATCCAAAGTCGCAAAAATAATTCCTTAAAAATGTTCAATATTTTGGTTGGGACCAGAACCCTTACCAAAAATTATCAAACATTTAAGAAGAGCATTTTGGAGCAATGAATGAGATTTCTAGGGTTTTTGCCCCTCTTTTATTTAAGTTTTTGAGGCTTCCAAAATTCCTCAGTTCAAGTTTCGAAAATATAGACATGATGCACACATGAAGCTAGCCTAGAGCACTACCAGCAGCTAGGGATGTGACAACTCACCCCCACTAAACAAGAATCTCGTCTCGAGATTCAAGCGTAGGGTAAGGTGAAGGGTAAACGCAACTAGTATAATCTTCACGATCCAGGGTGCACTTCAGTTGAACGTTGATTCATTCACCATCATTGTCTTGATGTCTTGCTCTGAGAAATCCTGCCAACATGACATGGAGGGAAGAAGGAGACTCTAGAAGGGTCGATCTTCTCGAAGATCGAACAACTCACGGAATGAGACATAGGAACATCTCTCGAGCTGAGAGGCGAAGCACACATCCATAGGAATGGAGTGAAGCAGATGACGAAGGTTCACTAGGTAGACCACAATTTCACGCTTAAGAAGGTGGTAATCGATTGTCAACGTAGCGAGGAGTTGAGTTGCCATGATACCATAACGATACACCTTAGGGAAGGTGACTCGTAGAGATATCCCCTTAAGTGGCAAAAAGAATTACTTTTGATTCAGAGATCATTGAAACTCTTTAAACCAGCCTAAGGCAATTCTCGAGCGATCATTGGCGGGGGTCGGTAGAATGGCATACTCGGACTTGGATGATGTGGATTACCTTGTTGAAGACAACGTAATGGATGAATTTGCTTATCACCGGAAATGGAGGAGACCCATGGTAGAATGGCACATTGGCGGTGCAAGCTGGGAACAAAATGCAAATGCTGGGAATGATTCTGGTAACTAGGGAAGAACCAAACAACAGAGAGTGAATTCACTGTTTGAAAAGGTCATAGCATTTGCCGAAGAAACTGAGAGCAAACCCAGTTAGTGCTGATGATAACACCTAGCGCTTGTGCGTGCTCTCAAGAACTTGAGCATTTCCACAATCATCAAGGTTTTATCAACAACCGCGTTAAGGGTGCTGACAACACAACATACTACCATGATGAATAGCGATGGAGGATGCAGATGCAAAGGAAGATAACATCAACTCAGATTTCACCCTAGCGAGGCCAAGGAAACAAAATCTGGATGATCAACCGAGAGACATTTAGCACTCCGCTTCTAATGTTCTCCTTGATGTGCTAGTGTAACCCATTCATAGATATGGTTTGATATCTAGAACATCAAGTAAAAAGGTCGGACTTCGGGAGCACAAGAATCCATAAGGAATAACTACGGAGGTAAATCCTGCGAAATCCTTATGGGGAGGTGGCCAACTTCTTTGATCAAGATACTATAATAATAGGTCTTTCGGCTGGGTGGTGCTGGCCACGACATCCACTTTACCAGCTATCGAAGGACCAATATTATAGTTCTTGGGAAATGTTCCAACCATCATATCTGCCCGCGATTCAGATCTGGTTGGTGTCAGGATATTCCAGACTCATCGAGTCTAGGAAGGAAAACGAAAGTTTGCAACACAAATCGACGAGATGACGTTGCCAGATTCTCGGGAAATGAATTACGATAGCAAGCTCCAAAACTTGAGCTGGTTCTGCTACAAACATGTGAACACGTTGTCCCAGACAAGCATGCCCACATGGTAGTCTTACAATAAAACACTACCGAGTTCAGGAGGGGGAACCATCAACGAGGATATCGAAGTTCTTTCATAAGTTCGGATTAGCTTTTATGAAGATACTCCTTCTCCTTGAACAAATCAGTCAGTGGCTTGGTGTGCTAGGATACACATATGGAATGAAGGTTGCAAGTCTCCAGACCACAGAATACTTCGCACGTGTGCATGACTGACTTGCGATGATTCCAGAGGAAGCAACATTGATTTTCTCGAGTCCACGGCGGCAACTTGCTTCAAATGCACATGAACTAGAGGAAGTCACTTCTTACATCTGAACATATGCTTCATGAGCTAGCATGAACAAATGCTTTCAAAAGTTTCCAACACTAGCTTAATGTTCAACAAAATCATGGAGGAGATAAGGATGTTGTCAATGGGCTCAACAACTATTCATCTGGGTTTCCTTTTAAAAGGAATTCCATAGTTAAGTGAACAAGTGATAGCATTGGTCAGACCAAAGATGTAATGGTGTATGCTCGAGGGATCAACCACGAATAAGACAACATTACGAGCATCGTTGGTTCTGACTTGATTTGACGATAGCCCACACTCAAATCAAAGAATTGATAAGACGATAGGTCCAGCAACTGATCACAGGGACCATTCGATGAACATATCATCTTTCTTTAACACACACTACACAAGAATATCCCTTTGGAATGAACTAAGTCAGGCAAGCTTTTATCTTCCAACCCTCCAAGTTGTTGTTTAGCTTAACCAACTAGCTCAGGGATATCTAACACCGATTCTTGGAGAGAAGGTGGTTCACAAGAAACCAACTTGATCACGAGCTCAACATAGCGGTCAGGTGACAACCTGGTAATACTTCCGAGAAGATCTTCGGAAATCACGAACCACCGATATGTTACTAAGCTCGAGAACAATCTTACTTTTCAGGGCAAGATGATATGATCAAATGAGCGAGGACTTGACAAAATCCTAACTCATCAATCAAAGAGTGCACCAGGAAATAAGGACTAGGTAGCACGATCAATCTTAGAATGGTGATTCAATAACCAACACACTAAAATGAAATTATTGTCCTTTAACTACCCAGCAACGAGGTTGCTGGGAGTACTGATTTCACACACCACGACTCACTTGTCAGCATTCCGGTTACAACAACACGAAACCGAGGAATGAGTAATGATGGCGAGAGTATCACTAAATCAAGAATTCATAGGATGGTGTGCCATTCGCATGATAATCTTAATATAAAGATGGTAACACTCCAGGGTGGAACAGAACAAAGCTGGATTAGTATTTGATCTGCGGAGTACAACTGCTTTGACCCAATCCTGAATATGGATGAGGTACTGGAGTTTGCTTCTCCTAGTCATTCAGGACAGAATGGCTTGACGGACCACAAGAGTAATAAGCATTGATAACACGAATGCACAATTACTCCTGACTATCAATTGATAGACGAAGGTCAGAATGCAACTAAAGAGAACAACTAAAAGGAACATATAATTTTCTGAGTTGTGGATGCATAGATTAGTATGTCGAACCAAGTTCAACATATTTCTTCCGGATAACCCATGCGGAAAGGTAGAACTGGCAGAGCCACAATATATAATGGAGAACTCGTCAAAAATAATCCTGTTGTGATATTTCAGTTCAACGAGGAACTTCTGCCATAAGTAGTTCATGGTATTTGGAAGAAGAAGATACCACAGACTTCAAGGACTATCGCAAAGGTTACTAATATCCTAAAGGAACTAGCAACACTATCAACACGAGGTAAGTAGGGTGAATCTCGGGTTCAAAACCCAAGGAGTAGGATACCTACTACTAAGTAGCATCACGGGATGCTTTCGAGAATGATGGCCAGAATCATCACACTGGGAACACAAATCATGGCTAAACTACTAGATGATCCCCTGAGACACCTAGGGTCATAATAATAACTCCAACATAAAGGTCGAGGCAGTAGAGTACCTCAACTCAACAATTTGTGTGATTAACCTGGCCTAAAAGACATTGAAACCAGAGGAAAAGGATTTTGCAAATGCATCAGACTATTTAGAAACCTGGGATGACTCGGATAGCATAACGGCTATAAATGCTCAAAAAGATTTGAGACATACTACAAAATGGTGGCATAACCACTCAGAAGCACAATATCAAGGTTCCGAGATCAACAATTAACATACGGAAGTAGTAGGAACTGAACTAAACTTAAATCCAACAATCTTATAAGTCTACTGATTAGTAACACGTGGTCCTAATAGCAAGAAGAGATAGCCTAGTTCTTAATCCCCGTAGGAAAGATAAGATGACTCAGATCAGAAGGGCATAAGGTATAAGGAGTAAAAAGAGCCTTACGTTCCATCCCACAATCAATTCCCTTATATAACTAAAGAATTTCTAGACTCAACTTCGACCAGTTTGGCTTGGTAATCCTATAGGCAGTCAAGCTCTGATACCAACGCTGTCAGGACCCCGACTCAATGCCACATCGATCTAGCATGTAACACCTCATATCACTTTGCGGCCTCACGCACGGTATTCCCACGGGTGTCGCCTTACCTTAGCCCGGGACCGTTTGCGCCTTTTGGCACACGTATATGACGGTGTCGCTAGCATCCATATGATAAGGAGCCCGGGCTGACATGGCTAGTCGTAAACCCAAAGTGGCACAGACTTACAGGGACAGGCATTCATGACCCAGCATCGAACGTGTCGGTCATCAGCGAGTGAATCCAGGCTGTAGCACTGGGCTAGCAGGACTCCGGTGAACCGGGCTGTAGCGGGCTAACAGGACTCCGATATTCATCGCGTGACATTTCCCCGAAGGGACAGACACAGGAACGAAGAAGGACACATGCCGGCCAGCCTAAGTGTTCCGGAGCAGTAGCAAGCTACCATGGCTCGGTGGAAACACTAGGAGACATTTCCCGGTAAGAGAGGCTACTAAAGATAAACAACTAGATGGTCAGATCCCACACATACCAAGCATTTCAATAGCATACACACAATATGCTCGATATGTGCAAATACAACATGGCATCACAACATGACTCTACGACTCAAGTAATTTATTCAATAGGCTCTGAGGAGCGAGATATTACAAACATGGGTCTCATGACCCAACAATCAGAGCATACAAGTCAAAGCACAAGAGAAAGCTATCATGTCTGGGTACAGACATCTATAACTGAAAAAGGCTGAGAAGCCTGACTATCTACCAGATCCTGCCGGGGCACAAGATCGTAGCTGAGGTAACAAGCTAAACGTCGAAGTCCACGCGGTACTACTAGCGAGACCGAAATCTCTCTGCAAAACATAAAATAGGCAAACGTGAGTACAAATGTACCTAGCAAGACTTACATCAGAACTAACTACATATGCATCATTTTCAACAAGGGGATGGTGGGGTTTAACTGCAGCAAGCCAGCTTTGACTCGGTGGCTATCCTAAACTACGACTGCAATGTAACTCTTTTGAGGTGGCGCACACGAGTCCACATATTCACCATATCAATACACCACTATGGATCCGCTCCCGTCTCCCTACGAGAACGCCATCCATAGCACTCACGCTTATCTTGCGTATTTTAGAGTATCCACTTTCACTTGTCTATGAACTGATATAAGCAACCCAGAAGTCCTTTTCCGCGGACACGGCTATTCGAATAGATGATGTTAACCCTGCATGGGGTGTACTTCTTCATACATGTTTCCACCACTTAGCGTCTGCACACGACATGTGCTCGGCAGACTTCAAGCGAAAGCCGACGTGGGTGTAGACCACGACCTACCTAAACACTCAAGTCTCTAGTCCAGGTTTATCGCCTATTCGGGTTCCATCCATGAGGAGATCCGGCCGGAGTTTCGCTCACAGCCCCAAACGATGTGAACAGGGTTCCGTGACACCAAACGGGTGCCCGGTTTACCCGGCCACGTGCCTACCGCATCACAGCCCACCCCTACGGTCAGCGCTGTCCACGGCCTCCAGCATACTACAAACACCAGAAACTACTTGCAACGCCTGGACAGAGGACTAGGGTGAATAAGAAGTCGAGCGGGGTCATATTTCAGGGCCCAATGCATGGTAGTAGCTGAATCATGGATCACAAACACAGAACTTAGTTCCTAAGGACGGCTTCAATGAGACAACCCACCATGTACTCCTACATGGCCTCTCACCGACACCTTTTACCAAATCGTGTTCACACACCTAGCTCACACATAGTAGGACATGTTCACACACCTCTGTTTCATCCTCGATGAATCAGACCTGACTCAACTCTAAGCAGTAGCAGGCATGACAAACAAGCATGAATGAGTAGGCACATCAGGGCTCAAACAACTCCTACTCATGCTAGTGGGTTTCATCTATTTACTGTGGCAATGACAGGTCATGCAAAGGATAAAGGGGGTTCAGCTACCGCAGCAAGTAACAGATGAATCGGTGTTGTCCTAATGCAGTAAAAGAGAGCAGGAGCGAGAGAGTAGGATTGTATCAGAATGAACAAGGGGGTTTTGCTTGCATGGCACTTCTGAAGATAGCATTGAGTCTTCATCAGTGTCAACGATCACATCATCGGTATCACGTCTATCGAGAGGGGACAATTACCGGCAACATAGAAGGGAACACAATCAATGCAATGCACAATATGATGCATGATCATGACATGGCAAAATGAATGTGTTTTGAGCTAATGCAACTAGCAACAGATTAAATGAAGTTGGTTTGAATACAAGATTCAAATTTAAACTCCATATGTGATTATTCAAATGCCATTTAATTGATTTGTGCTAAACAACAGCTATAAGTTGTTCTAACATGCATGAAAATGGTACAGATGGATTCCTTGAATTTTTCTGATAATTTTTCATATATAAATTATTTAATTTGGAGTTACGATTAATTTTCTATGATTTATTGAAGTTTAGGGCATTTTCTGAAATTAATAAATCATTTCTGATTTATTTAAAAACTCCAGAAAACAATTACTGCATCAGCCTGATGTCATGATGATGTCAGCAGGTCAACGGGCACCGTCCAGGTCAAACTGACCTGTGGGACCCATATGTCAGCGTCACAGGTTAAACAGGGGGGTTTAGTTTAGTTTAATTAAAGATTAGGGCACTAGGGCCCACATGTCAGTGTCAGCAGGGGGGTAATTAAATTAAAATAAACTAAACTAATTAATAGGGGGGCTGGCCCCACCTGTCATCGACCCAGGGGGGGTCAAACCCCTGGTCAGCAGGGCCTAACCTGCCGGCGGCTTGACGCCGGCGAGGCCGAGACGGCGGAGGCCTTCGGATTTCTTGCTCCGGCGGCCAAACGGGCGGATGAGGGCGTCTACGTGGAGCTGGGACTCGCCCTCATCCATCTGTGCAAACGGCAGGAGCTGAGGTGGCCCGAGCTCACCGGAGGCAAGCTCGCGGCGGTGGCCGGAGTTCGGGCGAGGTCGGGGTTGGCGTTAGGGGGCACGGGAGGGGAAGCTGGTGTGTGAGTTAGGTTCCTGGTGAGGTGTGGAGCATGTTGCCATGCTCGGTAGCTAGCTCCGGTGGCTCTGGCCTTGTCCGCGTCATCGCTGGCGGTGAGGAGCTCACGGCCCCGGTGAAAAGGGCGGCTAGCGTGCGGGAACGAGCGCGGGGAGGAGGGGAAATGGAAGAGGAGCTCACAGCGGATCCGGTAGAGGCAACGGCGAGGCCGTGGAGGGGCTGGAGCTCGCGAATCCTCGGAAGTTCGCCGGCGGCCGAAGGTTGGGGACGAGCTCCGGGAAGACGCTACAGGGCTCCCGCGGTCGAATGGGTTGGTGTAGAAGACGCAGAAGGCGATGGCGGTTCCTCTGAACTCATCGGAGAGGCACGGGGTGGACGGTGGCCGCGGTGATGCTCGTCGGCGGCGACGGGTGTGTTCGGTGGCTGCGCGCGAGAGAGCCAGAGGAAGAGAGGAGCTTGGGGAGAGAGTGAGAGGCCTGGGGGGGTGCGTGGCGTCGCGGACGGGGTCCAGGGCGACGAGAGGAATCAGGAGGTGGCCAGGGGGAAGCAGGAGGTGGCGCGCGCGGCGGCGTCGCGGTGTTTGTCCTCCTGGCAGGGAGGAAGACGACAGGGGGGGTGGAGATGGGCTGGGCTAGCCAGGTGGGCCTGGTGGGCTGCAGAGGTAGGTCCAGGTAAGGTTTCTCTCCTCTGTCTTTTATTTCTGTTTTGTTTTATTTAATTTATTTTGCCACTGTTTTGAATTTAAAATAATTCAAACAATGCCAAAAACTCCTCTGAATATTTTATATTGCTAGATGGACTCTTCCAAAAGCTTATAAAATATTTCAGGGGTATTTGAAATTATATTCTAATTATATGAATATAATTCAAATTCAAATAGCTAATGAATTAAATCCAAAGTCCCAAAAATAATTCCTTAAAAATGTTCAATATTTTGGTTGGGACCAGAACCCTTACCAAAAATTATCAAACATTTAAGAAGAGCATTTTGGAGCAATGAATGAGATTTCTAGGGTTTTTGCCCCTCTTTTATTTAAGTTTTTGAGGCTTCCAAAATTCCTCAGTTCAAGTTTCGAAAATATAGACATGATGCACACATGAAGCTAGCCTTGAGCACTACCAGCAGCTAGGGATGTGACAGCTGTGCAGCCCCTTGTCCTTGTTTTCTGCGTTTATTTTTCCGGCTTGTTTGAACACACAACAGTCTCTATTCGTGTGGTTTGCTGGCTTATCCGGGGTGCCATGAATCTGGCACGAGCGATCAAGTATGCGGTCCAGACTGGACGGTCCCTGATTATTTCTCTTGAACAGCTTTTCCACTGACCGGATTTTGATCCACTGAATCCGGCGTTGACTGCCGTGTCTTCAGTGTTATCGTCGTTGTTCCGCCGCTTATGTCTATTGCATCGTTGCTTGCCGTTATTGTCGCGAACATCTGAGGTGCCGGAATGTGGCGTGGTGCTACTGCGAGCCAACCAGCTGTCCTCGCCCGCGCAAAAGCGGGTCATGAGTGTCGTGAGGGCTGCCATGGACTTTCGTTTTTCCTGGCCGAGGTGTCGGGCGAGCCACTCGTCACGGATATTATGCTTAAAGGCCGCTAGGGCTTCGACGTCGGACACTCGACTATTTGGTTCTTTTTGGTTAGGAACCGAGTCCAGAATTTCCTGGCGGACTCTCCGGGCTGTTGGGTAATGTGGCTCAAGTCATCGGCATCCCGTGGTCGCACATACGTGCCCTAGAAATTGTCAAGAAATGCGCCCTCCAGGTTTTCCCAACTGCCAATGGAATTTGTCGGCAGGCTGTTTAGCCAGTGTTGTGCCGGTCCTTTGAGCTTAAGGGGAAGGTACTTGATGGCGTGTAGATTGTTGCGCGGGCCATGTGAATGTGGAGAAGGAAATCTTCGATCCATACTGCAGGGTCTGTTGTGCCATCGCATGATTCGATGTTTACGGGTTTAAACCCTTCTGGGAATTCATGATCCATCACTTCGTTATTTAAGCAGAGGGGGTGTGCGGAGCCTCTACGCTGGGATATGTGGCTATGTAGTTCGACTGAGTCCGGTTGGCTGTATTCGGCCCGGCCGGACTTGTCGATGGTGTATCCGGCGTAACGATCATTGTTACGTGTTGGGGCGCGCCCCCGCGATCCGTAGATCGATCTTGGCTGTCCTGCCTTGTTTTCCAGTATATCTTGCAGGTCCTGCCTATTGCCCCGGGCCGTAGTGTATTGGCATGAGGGTGCGGGCTGGTATTCGGGCTGATATGTCGTTTTATCCCAGCCACGAGGTTGTCAATCAGCCGTGTGGCGCTTGAGTCCATATTCCTCAGCTGCCAGGACTTTAGTCCATCTATGTGTGAGCAGGTCTTGATCAGCTTGGAGCTGCTGCTGCTTCTTTTTTAGGCTTCTTGCAATGGCCATAAGCCGATGCTTGAAGCGCTCCTGCTCCACGGGGTCCTCAGGCACGTCGAACTCGTCGTCACCGAGGCTAATCTCATCTTTGGAGGAGGCCTTGTAGTTGTCCTCCTCCGGATATCCATCCGTCGCCTGTTCGTCTAGGCTGTCCTTACCATCTTCCTGTTCGGCCTGCTCGAAGGTAGGCTGATCGGGGTTGCATTGTTTTTTGGCACCATCCAGACTGTTTTCGTCACTTGTGTCGGTATTTCTGTGGCGGGGCTTGTAGTGGCGCCGACGATGCCCATGCTTTGCTTTCTTCCTTGAGGGGTTATCCTACATTTCCTCATTGCCATTTGTTTCTTTGGGAGTGTCCACCATATATATATCATATGAGGAGGTGGTTGTCCACCGCGCCGTGGGTGGTGGTTCCTGTTCCTCTCCTGCATCGTCGTCCATACCGTCGATGTCTTTAGAGTCGAAGTCAAGCACGTCGGTTAAATCGTTGACCATGGCAATGAAGTGGGTGGTGGGTGGGCAACGAATTCATCGCCACCTTCCCACTCGAGCTGGACATAGTTCGGCAGAGAGTCTCCTGAGAAAGAGAGAGACTTTAAAGAGTTCAGCATGTCACCAATGGGCGAGTGCTGGAAGATATCCGTAGCGGTGAACTCCATTACCGGAGACCAACCAGATTCGGAAGGCTCGGAGGTGCCCGGACGGGAACCTATAGTCGGATATGAGTCCGGGGGTCCGATGTCACAGGCTTCCTTGGGGGTGAAGTCTGTGATCGGCTCTACCGCTGATGGGTGTGCGGCCTCCGGGGCGGGGTCCATCCACCCGTCCTCGGTGGCAATGAAGTGGGTGGCAGGTGGGCAACGAATTCTTTCATCTCCACCTTCCCACTCGAGCTGGACATAGTTCGGCCGAGAGTCTCCTGACAAAGAGAGAGACTTTAAAGAGTTCAGCATGTCACCAAAGGGCGAGTGCTGGAAGATATCCGTAGCGGTGAACTCCGTTACCGGAGCCAACCAGATTCGGCAGGCTCGGAGGTGCGCGGACGGGAACCTATAGCCAGATACGAGTCCGGGGGTCCGATGTCACAGGCTTCCTTGGGGGTGAAGTCTGTGTTCATCTCTACCGCTAATGGGTGTGCGGCCTCCAGGGCGGGTTCCTATAGGGACGATATCCCGAGCATTGTCCGACAGCAGGTCTAAGCCGTGCTCATCGTGACTGTCCGCGTTCCCGGTGCAAGCCCAAAATCCGTTGAAGATCAAGTCTCCGCGGATATCGGCTGTGTAGTTCAAGTTTCCGACCTGACCAGGTGGCCAGGGGCGTAGCTGTCGATCTGCTCTAGATGGCCAAGCGAATTGGACGCAGTGCGAAGCTGCCGAACATGAAGATCTGTCCGGGGAGAAAACTCTCACCCTGGACCACATTGTCGTTCATGATTGAAGGAGCCATCGAGCCTTGCAGCGACGACACGGAGGAACTCTCAATGAAAGCACCAATGTCCGTGTCAAAACCGGCGGATCTCGGGTAGGGGGTCCTGATATGTGCGTCTAAGGCTAATGGTAACAGGAGGCAAGGGACACGATGTTTTACCCAGGTTTGGGCCCTCTTGATGGAGTTAAATCCCTACTTCTTGCTTGATTGATAATGGTGATATGAGTATTACAAGAGTTGATCTACCATGAGACCGTAGAGGCTAAACCCTAGAAGCTAGCCGATGATGATTATGATTGTGTCTCTAAGGACTAAACCCTCAAGTTTATATAGACATCGTAGAGGGCTAGGGTTTACATGGAGTCAGTTAAAAAGAAGGAAATATAATATCCAGATCACCAAGCATGTCTTCCACGCAAAGGAGGGTCGCACCCGGACATGGGACAAAGTCTTGAGTCTTGTATCTTCACGGTCGAACAGTTCGTCCAAAGTATATAGTCCGGTTGTCCGGATACCCCCTAATTCAGGACTCCCTTAGCCAAACCATGTAAGAATTGGAATTTCTTTTGACGGAAGGTTGCTCACCATCGAAGAGTCCTCTTCAATTCAAAGGTTGATCCTTGATTCTAGTTATTCACTGTCGCAAATAATCGTCGTCTTTGCACCTAAACTGGAGACCTTGGGTATAGTACATGATCTTTGTGCTCATTTCAAGATGGTGTTTGGTAGTTCTTTAGGTAATGTATATTATCATCTACACTTGTAACATTAAGCAGCTTTTTAAATTTCTGCGTATAAGTTATATATCATCTTGGAGTACACATTTTGTACTAATAGTATGTTCTATGCTCAGTGAAGAGTTTGTCCATGGATAGCCTATCAATGGTGCTGAATTCTGTTAAGATCTTATATATCCAAATGAATAGTTTTGATTTGAAAAAGATTATTGCTTGGTACAATGCTTTCCATGTCTAGAGAAGTTGTATGTAAAGGTGATAATTTCACGAAAATTGGAAACCCGCATATAGTGTACTAGAATTAACCGTTCAACTATTGCTCTTTCGACACTCTTTTTTTAGACCTTAACTGTTTTCAATCTTCATGTTTATTTAGGCAACAAGACGGGGTAAGAAAGTTATAACCAATTGGTGGATTCATAAGCACCGGGATTTTCTCACTTCTCATGACATTTTATTGAAAACAATAACGGTGGAACGATATGTAGGCAACCATGCAAACACTAGATTTGTCACATTCTTCCTGCTGAATGTGAGGTTACTATTTTCCATCAGGCTTAAGTTTATCAGCAGCATGGTTTTGACGGATGGGTATGTCGAAGAGCAAACAAAGGAGTTTCAGGTGGACAAAAGGGCTTCTGAATGTGTTGGGCTTCTATTTACAACATCTTGTGGTCCTAATACAGTAAATTTTCAGACCTAAGATGTTCATTCTATGGACCTCACCAATCCATTTGACTGTGACTGCCAAAAATAGTACTAGAGTTAGATGTTGTTGCCGTTTTCAATCTGAGTTTTGTCTAAACCTGATGAACAATTAACCCTTGTGCTTTTTTACAGTTTGTAAGATGGAGTTAGATGTTGTTGCCCTTTTCAACTCGTTTGTGACTGTCATATCTTCGTTGAAACAAGGCAAATGGCTTGCAATTTGTTTAATTAAGAGTGAAATATTGTAAGAGATCCCAATCAAGGGAAATAACATCAATCACGCCGGCTGCTTAAGCTCACTGCACAATACAGAACCCATGTGATTAGCCCCCACCAACACTCACAAACTTATTTTGAACTTGCACACCAAATGGGCTATAATTTTTCATAAGATAGGTTGCATGACCGTGATAGGATTCTGACATTTTGGACCAACAAGGAAAAAGCCTATCTAAGGTGGTGTCGACTTAATTACTAGTCAACAAACGATTCTGCCTACCAGCCGTTGGATTGACGTCCAACATCTTCATGTATCTTCTATCTCTCGTCTTCTTCCTCCAGCCGCTTGAACCAAATTACCCCGTTGGTTCCACCTGCTCCTGCCACCCATGGCTGGTTGCGCCTCCACCGCCCTACCGTACCCTCAAATGTTGGCCAGACCCTCCCTCTACTCCCCCACATGTCATGTTATTCTCCAATGACGTCAGCCCTAACACGCACCCACACCCAAACCAGTCATCCCTCTTACTCCCCTCCGCCTGCGAATGACTGGCACATCTTCCATGGCTATTATTCGCTCCGTCCAAGGCCTCACCGCCTACATCCGCCTTGGTTCTCTTGCCGTGCGTGGTGCGCCGCCCTCAGGCGTTGTCAACTTCATCAACAACCGAGAGGAACAAGGAGATGATTGTGCATGGAGGAGACGACAGCAGGGACCCACCAGTGTCATGGCAGTACGCAAGCAAGTGCCTCATTAATAGAAGCCCCAAAAAATGGTTCCTCCTAATGTTTGGACATCTGGGGCCCATGCCATTGTCAACGTAGTCAATAAACGAGAGAATTACAAAACGAGCGGCTGACACCAGGGAGCCAGCAGGTCGCGTAGTTGTTGTTTACTTTTTTTGAGGAACAAGAAGTTGTTATTGACTAGTTTTAGAGATGGATCAGGGTAACAATGGGGCTATGCGGGGGCTATGGCCCATCTAGCCAGGGTTTTATTTTATGTTTACCACATGATGACCCATGTTGCGTTTTTTTAAAGAAATGCCCAACTGAGGCCTACATGTTTTGTTAGCCCTGTTGGGCTGCAAATCTTTCAAGACGAATAGAGTGTCATTTGGCTTGCCCAGAAAATGGGCTATCCATAATGAGAAATGGGATGTACATTTTCAAAACACATCAAACTTGGAATTAATTTCAATTTTTTTTGCATTTCAAGATTGTAAATTCCATTGATTTTTATGCGTGGAAAATTATTTGGATTTTATATTTATATAAATTTATTTTTCAAATTAGTTTTAATGTGACTCGAAAATTCAGGATTAAAAAATAGTTGGGACCGCACTGAAATATGCAAAATTTCGTATACTTTTTTAAATGTGGCCACAATATGGGCTGTAATACTAAAAAAAGAATATGGGCTCCAAAAAATCCTTAAGAATTAGCAAATGGGATGTAAATTATTAAAAATAATGGCAGATGTGCTATATCCTATTTTCCACATATTTGAGGCTGACTTGTGCGCCTATTATAGGTTGACGTGTATGCTTTCCTAAAAAAAGGTTGACACACACGCAACGTCGTGTCAACTTAGTCAACACACGAGAGCAGTGACTGTTGGATGTCCATCCAACGACCGTCGTGCTTCTTCAATCTCTGATCTTCCTGCTCCAGCCACTTAAACCAGCACCGGTGGGACTCCTGCTCCCTCCTCCCACGGTCGGCTGTGGTGCCGCGCAGGCTGCACCTCCCCACCCAACTCCATCAGTAGCTAGGCCACTCCTCAACTCACCCACACATCCTATTATTTTCTGGCAACAACAGCGAAACCAGTAAACCCTCGTAGTCCCCACTGTGTGGGCAACAACTGCCGAGTCTTCCCCTGCTCCGGGTCGTTTTCTTCCTAGGCCCCATCGTCGTCCACCGCCCGGGTGGTCTCGGCGTGGCATGGTTGTCGGTGTAAAAACCGGTGGATCTCGATTATTGGGTCCCGGACTGTGTATCTAAGGCTAATGGTAACAGGACGTGGGGGACACAATGTTTACCCAGGTTCGGGCCCTCTCGATGGAGGTAATACCATACTTCCTGCTTGATTGATCTTGATGATATGAGTATTACAAGAGTTGATCTACCACGAGATCGTAAAGGCTAAACCCTAGAAGCTAGCGTATGATTATGATTGTTGTTGTCCTACGGACTAAACCCTCCAGTTTAGATAGACATCGGAGGGGGCTAGGGTTACAGAGAGTCGGTTACTGAGAAGGAGATCTATATATCCGGATTGCCAAGCTTGCCTTCCAGGCAAAGGATAGTCCCACCAAGACACGGGATGAAGTCTTCAATCTTGTATCTTCATAGTCCAATAGTCTGGCAAAAGTACATAGTCCGGCTGTCCGAGGACCCCTAATCCAGGACTCCCTAAGTAGCCCCTGAACTAGGCTTCAATGATGATGAGTTCGGCGCGCATATTGTCTTTGGCATTGCAAGGCGGGTTCTTCTCCAAATCCAGAGTACCTATTATAACGAGTAGTGTCCGGCTTCCCATTAATGTTGCACTCCTCGGCTTGTGTACTTCATTAATGGCAATCTCCACGTGTCGAGCGAATGCGAGAAGATGGGGCATTTTTACATTTGCCACCCTGACCATGTTAGTAGATCGTATATTAAAGAGACGGGGATCCTCAGATCCAAATCACACCATCTTCCCCAAGCAAGGATTCATCAGAGCGCACCCGAAAAAGGCCATCCCATCATGGCCGGTTGCCGCAACTCCTCCTCTTGCTCCCGTAATGCTAAGCCAGGTGATTTGGAGAAGTGTTCTGTATCTCATGGCCGATTGGTGGAGTTGCAGAACCAGGGGTTCCTGTCGCCTGCATATATGGTCCCCGTCCAAGCCGGACTAGCCACTTACGATGGCGGGGAGCAAGCAGAGAGTTTCCCCAACCCGTCCATGGGGGAGCGAGTATTCCTCGTACCTTTCTTGCTGAGGGGCCTCGGATTTCCAATCCATCCGTTCCTCCGCGGGCTCCTGGAGCACTACGGCCTCTAGCTGCATAACTTCACTCCTGCTTCCATACCGCACATCGCAGGTTATGTCGCCCTTTGCGAGCTATTTCTAGGCTGTGAAGCTCATTTCGAGCTATGGAAGAGGCTATTCTGCCTCGTCCCTCGCAATTAGGAGGGATCAATATACCAAGTTGGCGGAGCCGAAGTATGGAGCATCGCTGGAACCAGATACCTATCAGGCACTCCGAAGAAGACATCCGAAGACTGGCCTTCGGAGTGGTTTTATATAGAGGATGACCCCCTTCCGGACCCTATCCGGGTAGGCCTTCCTGAGTTTGCCAATGCCCCACTGAAGAAACGCCGTAGCTAGTGTCCCCGGAGCACCCAGGAGGAAGATAACAAAGAGGTCCTTTATCTGATGGGCCGGATAAAAATGCTGGCCAAATCAGGATTGACTATAATCGAGGTTATGTCAATATGCATAATGTGAGGGTTGCAGCCACTTCAGTATCGGGGGAAACTCAGGTGGCACTTCAATGGAGAAGGCGATGCCACCCGCTGCGGTCGTAAAGGTCCGGACACTGTCGGATTTCGGGTTCCGGCAGACCCTTGAGGTTACAACACTAGGGTGCGCATGAAGAGCTTTCCCCTACCAGCTCACGCGTCAAAGTCTCGCGAAGATCTAAGCAAGAAAGATGAACACACAAGGGACATGAGATTTATACTGGTTTAGGCCACCATTGTGGTGTAATACCATACTCCAGTGTGTGGTGTGGTGGATTGCCTCAGGGGCTGATGATGAATAGTACAAAGGAAGAACAGCCTCGCGAGGGGTTGTTTTCGAGCTGGTGCGATGAACTGCTTGGGTGAGTCCAATCGCCTTTCTCTCTCCGCTCGATCCGTTCTCTTCGTGTCTCTCTACCATGTGGTGTCTAGTCCTATTTATAGAGGGAGGCCCTGGGCCTCTTCCCAAATAATGAGCGGGAAGGGCGCAACAATTGGCCATTTTGAAGGGGAACATCTAGTACACTTATCCTAAATAAAGTTGGTCTCCGGCTGCCAAAGGCTCTGACGATGACGCCATCCTGGGCTCCACGGTGACCTCCATCCTGCCTCTCTGCTGGTCATGGTCTTGTTGCACCGAAATGGTAACCTTTGCCTGATGCCTTGGCCTGTGCTTGCCCCCTTTGCACCGAAAGGGAAACAAGGACACTGCGCAGGCCGGCGCCCGCCTGGTCTCGATCATCATGTCTTGCGTCACGGGCTCCTCGCGAGGTACCCTGCATTGATCTCTCTGCCTCTTCGCGAGCCTACCTGAGGAGGCTGCTCCTGAGGAAGCTTCCTGTCGTCCGCCCCTTGAGGCTTGGCCCCTCACGAGGGTCTTGAGCTTGAGCTGATGAAGCTGGGCTGCACCGGGCCCCCACTTGAGTCACGCTGTAGGCCGCAGGCAGGCAAGTCTGGGGACCCCCATTCCCAGAACACCGACAGTAGCCCCCGGGCCCAAGGCGCGCCCGGACTTGGCTTAGCGGAGAAGTGAAGGGGCAAGTGCGAAGCGCCGCGGGCCCCAACAGCCTGCGGCCTTGGGCGCCACGTGGCGATTGATTGGACGTGGGCGTCTCCGCTTCCCCACATCGCCTCGGCAACCGCATGACTTGACAAGTCCCTACATGCAAAAATGGGTCATGATTACCGACAATCGTGGAGGCCGGCGGTTGGCCTTCTCCGGCTATAAGTACGGAACGGCGCGAGCCATTCCAGTCCATCTCTCCCTGCTACTCCTTTCTTCTTCCTCCCCGCTCTTCGTTCACATCACGCCGATGGTGCCAATTCGCTGGTTCTCTGCAGAAGAGAAGGGGAAAGCCCCCCAAGAGGGTCCCGACCCACTTCCACCGAAGAAGCGGCTAGTCCCCTATCATCGAGATGAGGGCGCCAGGCAAGAGACGTCTAGGCCCTGGTACGAGCGACTGCCGCCTAGATTCCTGCTGCCCTTGTATGCCTGCATCGAGGGCCCTGGAGAAGAAGGCGCCGAGCGACACCGTCGGAGCCGCCGTCGACACCGGCGGATTACGACAGTGCGCGTCGTTCCTCCTGGAGTCCATGTCGAGGGCTCCTCTTGTGAGCTTGTGCTCCATGCCACCATGCCTCCCCGATCTTGGATTTGCCTGCCTCCCTCCTTCGCCTTCGAGATCCCGCCAAGGGGGCCTCTCCAGCTCTGGCTGCAGCAAGCTGACTGCAGTGCCCCTGCGACAGGAGCGGAGGTCGAGGTTATCGCTCCGGGCAAGGTCTACATGACCCGTGGCTGGAGCGAGATCGCTCGGGTCTGTCGGACAGGGGGCGCCCTTGTAATCCACCTCGAATATGATGGCGCCTCCCTAATGTTCCTCAAGGTCTTCGACGCAGAAGGGCGCCGGCAGGAATGCTGCCCCCAGAAAGGCGGCCGGGGCATCATCGTGGCGAGGACCAGGGCCGCCAATCACTTCCCTAGCAGCTCCTCAAGCGGCAGCGGAGGTGCCGGTGGGTCCAGCGACTCCGCGGAGCTTCACTCGACTCCGGAGATGAGCGACGACAGCTACGAGCCCCCAAGCTCGCATCGCGCTCGTAGCAGGGCGGGCTCGCCAGGCCGCCGACGCCACTGATCTGGATGAGGTTGGCGTCGGTGCCTGACGACCCACTGTTGATGATGGGGTCTCCTGCGGAGGCGCGTGTAGTTAGCACTCCTTAGGATTAACACCTTTTGTTCCCTGTGAGAAATCGAAGTACCACCCCGTTGGGGTATGTAAGGCGATGTCCATGTGAATATTATATCCTCATGAGGAATCAATGTGAGATGCTTGTCCTGTACCGGAGCTCCTCACGCGGCAGCGGAGGTGCTGGTGGGTCTAGCGAGTCCACAGAGCTTCACGCGACTCCGGAGATGAGCGACGACAGCTACGAGCCCCCAAGCTCGCATCGCGCTCGGAGCAGGGCGGGCTCGTCAGGCCGCCGACGCCACTGATCTGGATGGGGTTGGCACCGGTGCCTGACTGCCCACTGTTGATGATGGGGTCTCCTGCGGAGGCGCATGTAGTTAGCGCTCCTTAGGATTAGCACCTTTTGTTCCCTGCGAGAAATCAAAGTACCACCCCGTGGGGGTATGTAAGGCGATGTCCATGTGAATATTATATCCTCATGACGAATCAATGTGAGATGCTTGTCTTGTCCCGGCTTGGCTCCCCCTTTCTTTCCTCACGAGGGCTTGGTGCTCTACGCTGACAGGTCCCGGTCCCCAGGCAGGCTTCAGCCGTCGCTGGTATGCTAGGTCGCGATGCCGTGCTCAAGGACAGGAGGTGAGCGGCCCGAGGTCCAGTAAGAGCTCCTGAGTCGCGATGCTCAGGAGGTCCCCTTTAGCGCTCAAGCAGCCTCCGCTGGGCAAGAAAGGTAGGCAACGTTGCCGTGAAAGAGCTGCAGTAGGCGAGGGTTAAGTGCTGAGTCGAATCAGTGTTCGCATGACTTATCTCGTGGGTTCGGAGTGGCCTTCGGCGAAGTGCCGGGCCTGCATGGCGGCATCTGAGGTGTGGCTGGGTTAGGCTCTCGCGAGCTTCTTCCCTCTCCCCCGCACTTTCCTTAATGCTCTACGTCCTCAGGTCCCGGCCCTCGAGCGAGCTCAGCCGCCGCTGGTAGGACAGGTCACGATGCCGTGGGTCAAGGCCAGGGGGTGAGAGCTGGAGAGCCAGTAGGAGCCCATGAGTCGCGATGCTCAGGCGCCCCCCTTTTAATGTGCGAGCGGATTGTGCCAGAGAGAAGGAGAGAAGGCTCACGATGCCACCAGCATTACTCCTGGAGCGGGTCCTGCATATCAATCATGAAAGAAACAACATCTGTTGTCATGGTTGCCAGCCAACCATTGGTCGCACCGAGGGAGTGAATGGGGCACTGAGGGCTTGGTGAGCTGGCGCCTTGAGGGGATGCCGCGGCCAGAGCTCAGCCACTCATATTTTTCGGCGTTGCAGGGATGGACCCGTGCGCAAGTGTCGTGCCAGAGTGAGCAGCTCCATAGGTAGGTGTCAATCGAGCAGGCGATTAAGTCAAGCAGGTTAAGCATGAAGGAGCGAATCCATTTAGATAGATGCAGAAAAAGGCAAATGCTGCTGGGTCAGGCCCGAGCAGCTTGGGGATAATGCAGCCCGAGGGGCGCCCCCAACAAGGTAGGTAAAGAGCGTAAGCAGAACGGATACATGCCGCAGGGACGGACCCACGTGACCTGGGAATCATGCGGCCCTGCAGGCGCTCCCAGCTAAAAATAGAACATCAAAAGATGTCACCTGATACCATTGCAGAGCGTGTGTCGGAGTAGCTGACGATGCATGGTGAAGAAGCCAACCCTCACGAGCCTTCGGAGCCCTGAGCCTTGGGAGGCTCTAGGGGTCCGGGCGGCTCCTCAAGGTCCATATCCATCTCCTCCAGGAACGCGCGGTGCTTGGCCACCTGAACTTCCAGGATGCTCCTCATCATGCGCTGGTGGGCAGCAACCGCGTTCGGCAGGCCGAAGGGCATGCGAACGTAGCTGTGAGGTGGGCCCTCACAACGCCCCATGCGTGAAGGCCAGAGGCGCTCCTGAGACGCGGCTCAGTTGAGCCCTGGTATGTCAATGCAGACGCGTAGCCCATCATCCTCGCCGGGATGCGGGGCTACGGCGGGTAGGCGGCGGCTGCCGCGTATGACTCTTCACTCCTGTAGCTCCTCAATGTTCCTCGAGATGAACTCCTGAGGGTTTGGCCCTCCTTGCCTCATGCCTTCCTGAGGGAAACGTGCCTTGAAGCACGCCTCCAAGTGGTGCCCGAGCGCCTCCCTCGTGACCTTGGCAAGGTCAGTGGCTCTCCAAGATAGAGCCCCCGAGCCCTGCCCGCGAAGGGCGCCGGGCGCGCCTTCCTCTGCGACAGAGGGTGGCGCCCCTTGAACGGGCGCGGACCCTAACGCAACGCCTCCGAAGGTTCCTGCCTCGTGAGTGTTCAGGCCAGGTGAAGGCTTTTTCTTCTTAGGGACCGCCTCTGGAAGCCTCCCGCTCCTGAGATCTGGGTCTTCGATTGGCGCGGCTTGGAAGGCACACTCAATAGAACACACTGCATCCCTTTCCTCACAAGGCACTGTGATGATTCCACCGCTTCCTGGCATCTTGAGGACATTGTAGCCGTGATGAGTCACTGCCATGAACTTGGCCAGGGCTGGGTACCCGTGGATGGCATTGTACGGCAAGTGAATGTGGGCGACGTCGAAGTCAATGAGCTTGGTGCGGTAGTTGTTGCGCTGCCCAGAGATGACAGGAAGGCGAACTTGCCCTAGCGGGTCGGTGGAACCATGAGTGACTCCTGAGAAAGGCTTGGTTGGCAGAAGCTGATCATATGACACTTGGAGATTGTTCAATGTCTCGACGGACAGGACGTTGAGTCCAGCTCCGCCATCGATGAGGGTCCTGGTGACTTGCACATTGGTGATGACTGGGGAGCAAAGCAACGGGAGGACTCCGGCCATCGCTGTGCACTTGAGCTAATCCGCTGAGATGAATGTGATAGCGCACGCTGACCACCTGAGAGGGCGCTTCGCCTCAAGCTTGGGGAGGACTCCATTCACCTTGCGAGCAAACTACTTGAAGATGCACTGATAGGCTGGGGCCTGAGCACCGCCCAGGATGCAAGCGATTGCGCGTGGCTCTTGGAAGCCCCCAGCCCCCTCGTCCTGGTGATGGTCTTCATTCTTTCTTGGTGGCGGTGGCAGAGGAGGGAGGCCTACGTTGCCTTGAGGGAGGTCCTCACGAGGCTGATCCCTCCAACCTCCCTCGCGACGCTGGTCCTGCCAGCGGTCCTCGCGAGGTCGGTCACGCCACCCTTGGCGAGGGCCACGGTCTTCCCATCGTCCTCCACCTCTTCCTCCTCCTCGGCCATAGACCAGGTCCTTTCAGTCGGGACGTCGGCCGATATGCTCATCTCGCACAGCCCTAAGCTCTTGGCATTCGTTGTTGTTTTGGGTGTGGAGGTCGTGGTACACGCAGTACCAGCTGCCCTTGGATAACTCAGGCTGATCCCTGCCTTGCTTGGTGTTTGGCTCTGCTGCGAGCACAGCAACCCCCTTGCGCTTCACATCCTTGACATTGGGCTTCTTCTCTTCTGGATCGGCAGCCGTAAGCTCGAGGAGGGAGAGGCGCCCTTCCTCAGCCCTGGCGCACTTGGTCGCCAAGTTGAACAGCTCCAGTGATGTGCACAGGTCTTCTTTCATCTTGATGTCACGCACACCATCAGAGAAGACTGAGATGATTGCCTCCTCAGTCACCCTGGGGATCTTCGGGTGGGCGTTGTTGAAGCGCTGGATGTACTTCTGCAGGGTCTCTCCTAGCTGTTGCTTGATGCGGTGCTGGTCGCACATGGACGGGGGCCGGTCGCGAGTACCTTGGAAGTTGGCGATGAAGCGGGTGCGCATCTCGTCCCAGGAAGAGATCGTGCCGGGACCCAGGTTCAGGAGCCAGGTGCGGGCACCGTCCTTGAGCGTCGTGGGAAACCAATTCGCCATGACCTTTTCATCCCCGTTGCCGGCTTCGATGCCCAGCATGCAGAGCTGGAGGAACTCCACGGGGTCTGCAGTGCCGTCGTAGCGAGGAGGTAGGTCCAGCTTGAACTTGTCGCGCCATGCTACGCTACGCAGCTCGGAGGTGAAGGCGCGGCAGCCTGTAGTGGCCACCAGAGCTCTCCGCTGATGCGTGGATTGCTCCTGGGGATTCCCGTGCACCGCTGCCTGGAGCAGCGTGGGGTCTTGACGTGGCGGTGCAGGGATGCGATCACGGCACTCCGGTGCTGGGAGCACGCGAGCACCTTCTTGGGGACGAGGGATCTCCTGGCAGCTCCTTTCTTGTTGCGCAGGCGCCGGACGCGGTGGGTCTCGTCCTAGCGCCGCGCGCCTTGGAGCCAGGGCGTCTTCTTGAGGAGGAGGTGGAGGAGGCACCTCCTGCTCCTTGCCTCCTACGCAGGATGGAGGGCGAGGCAGCGAGAGGGACGGCATGGGAGAGCCCCCTGCGGTGCTGACGAGCTCGGTGATGCGGGCGAGCCAGTCCTCGTAGAGGTCGTCGACGGGACGGTAGTGCAGGAAATCACGCGCCAGGAGCAGTGCGGCGTGCGCGTCCATGGGGGCGCGACGGGCGTGGGACGGCGAACCGGCTGGAGTCAACAACGGGGTGGCGGTGTGGCCATCGTGCCGCACCGAAGGGTGCAGAGACAAGGCCTGCTGCTCGTTCCCCGCTGGGCCAGTGGAGGCGTTGGCGGCAGGCGACGGGGAACGACGGGGGCGTCGGCCGATGGGCACCGTTTGGGCGACGCGGGTGGCGAGAGCAGCCCGACGCTCGGCGCGGGCTCGGCGAGCGTCAGCCATGGACATGACGGAAGATCAGACGCCACCAGTGGAAGAAAGATTCTGGCGCACCCCTACCTGGCGCGCCAAATGTTGGATTTCGGGTTCCGGCAGACCCTTGAGGTTCGAACACTGGGGTGTGCATGAAGATCTTTCCCGTACCAGCTCACGCGTCGAAGTCTCGCGAAGATCTAAGCAAGAAAGATGAACCCACAAGGGACACGAGATTTATACTGGTTCAGGCCACCATTGTGGTGTAATACCCTGCTCCAGTGTGTGGTTTGGTGGATTGCCTCAGGGGCTGATGATGAATAGTACAAAGGGAGAACAGCATCGCGAGGGGCTGTTCTCGAACTGGTGCGATGAACTGCCTGGGTGAGTTCAATTGCCTTTCTCTCTCTGCTTGATCCGTTCTCTTCATGTCTCTCTACCCTGTGGTGGCTATTCCTATTTATAGAGGGAGGCCCTGGGCCTCTTCCCAAATAATGAGCGGGAAGGGCGCCAACAATTGGCCATTTTGAAGGGGAACATCTAGTACACTTATCCTGACTAAAGTTGGTCTTCAGCTGCCAAAGGCTCTGATGATGACGCCGTCCTGGGCTCCAAGGTGACCTCCATCCTGCCGCTCTAATGGTCTTGGTCTTGTTGCACCGAAACGGTAACCTTTGCCTGATGCCTTGGCCTGTGCTTGCCCACTTTGCACCGAAGGGGAAACAAGGACATTGCGCAGGCCGACGCCCGCCTGGCGCCCGCCTGGTCTCGATCATCATGGCTTGCGTCACGGGCTGCTCGCGAGGTACCCTGCCTTGATCTCTCCGCTTCCTCGCGAGCCTGCCTGAGGAGGCTGCTCCTGAGGAAGCTTTCTGTCGTCCGCCCCGCGAGGCTTGGCCCCTTACGAGGGTCTTGAGCTTGAGCTAATGAAGCTGGGCTGCACTGGGCACCCACTTGAGTCACGCCGCAGGCCGTAGGGAGGCAAGTCTGGGGACCCCTGTTGCCAGAACACCGACAGACTCTGTCACTGCTTTGGCACAAACACTGTCCGATTTGTATAAAGGAGAAGAAGAGGAGTTTCTCCGCATTAAACCGCGGGACGGATTTTCCATGTACAACCCCCCAAGCTGGGTGAGCTGCTATCTTTTCTCAACTCCATTCATTCCTGCATTATTTATCACAAATATTTACCTTACTATTTCATAGCAGGAACTACGAAAAGCTGTGAGGGAGGTCCACAGCTCGTCTCCACAACCAGAGGACCCTGACCAGGCCCTCGACCCTGGACTCGAAGAAGATCCGGAAATATTTGTGGAGCTCGTCGACAGGACGTTTTGCCAGTTAAGCTGTGACGGTGTCGTAGTGGCCATCATAGCTGATTATCCCGACCTACTCCCTGCATCACATGTAACTAAAACCGGAGTCCTAACCTCCGAGATGGATACCTTCTTTGCGCCTTACCCACCACACATGTATTGTGTTTTACAGGGAAGGCCATCAGGGCACCGTGCCGAACCCGCGGTGACCCGTCAACAAGGGGCACCGAAGCCGGGTAGGCTTAAAAGGAAGGCGGTCAGGACAGAGACGCTGTCGCAGAGGTATGATTAAAAACCTGCTCCGTGATTATCGTCTTTAAAATATAATAATATCCGTGGTCCCTGGTAGGAAAAACGCTCGCCGGACTATGTCTGGAGAGCCTACCGGCCACGCCTCCACCAGCCGGACTCCAGAGCCGGACTCAGGGGCAGAGGCTAACGCGGGGACAACGCCGGACGGTCCTCCTACAGAGGATGCGGATAGAATGTGCGCTATGAATTCCGAAGTGGAGAGCGCCATGAATCATAGGCGTCGACGGGCCATACTCCGTGACCCTAATTTCTCCGAAGAGGCGTTCAATGCCTTCAACACAGCAGACGCGTACATCCAAGCTGCTCAAGATGGCCTTGCTAGAGCTACGGACTAGTATGTAAAGGATATACAGGTAAGTAAATCTGATAATTGTGTATACAGTAGCCCCTGAGACTTGAAATAGTTGGCACGATTGATTTAAGGATCATTGTATGCATAGGTTCTTACGGAGAAGAATACCCAGTTGTCTCAAGAGCTGGAGGAGTGCAAAGCCCAGCTACGGGCCACAGTTGCCGGAATGGAGGAGTCCAAGAAGGCCCCATCTGGTAAATCTTGTCTTGATCGAAAAGAATGTAATGACATGTACCGGTTAGTATTCGGGATGCGTGCAAATCTAACAATAGTTTATGCAGACAATCCTGGAGGTAATCTGGAGATCGTACCGGGGGATGAGCAACATGCTCAACGTCAGCTAGAAGCTGGCGAGCGCGTTCTTACATGGGTTATTCGAGAGAAAAATGATCTCCAGGATGCCCATACCCAGTTGGGCGTTGAACTGGGAGATGTTCGGGCCGAGCTTGCAGACTCCATGAAGGAGAACAAGAGGCTTCGACGCGGCATTTTTAGTATGTGCTCAATTGAACCTTTATACAGTTCGGCAAAGAAACGGGCTAACAGAGTTATGTCTGTAGGTATGCTGACAGGTCGCCCTGAAGAGGAGATGCCCGGATCCGCAGGCGATGTTCTGCAAGAGCTTTCACAACTGCACGAACAAGCTCGACAGGTGATGCAGGGTATTGCCTAGGCCTTGTGGCCATCCGCCTCCCTGCCAGGAGGCATGGAGGATCTTGTAGAGATGCTCAAGGGAGCGCGGCAGCACTTCCGATTATGGAATATATCGGCCTACCGACAAGGTGCGAGGGAAGCCTGGGCCATGGTGAAAACGCGGTACACCAAGGTTGACCCGAATCACATGGCTGAGGTCGGACCTGTATGGTCATATGGGAAAGAGATCCCCGTTAGTCTGGTATATGACCAGGTAGGTTTAGCCGCAAAGTATTCCCAACAGGATTGTAGATAGACAGCATGTTGGATGGTATAGAAGAAGAATTTAGTCAGTCTAAGTGACTGTGTACTTCAAACGACATATTTTGTCCCTAGCCAGATTGTAAAGCATTTGTCATGGAGGACCTTTTCGCTTCAACCTCCGGACCTGACAGTCCAGAGTGTATCCGAATACCCGCTCAGTTATGTAAAAATCGGGGTACGGGTGGAAACCAGGCGTAGGGGTCATAAGTGCTTGAACAGACAAGTACCCAACTAGCTATGTTATATTACATGGATAGTAAGAAACATCTTTTAGGGAGAATAGTTCCAATAAGGGTTCCTTTCCCTCGGCGCGCATGCATTAATGTGCATGTCCAAACTGCGAAAAGAGACGCAGGATATAGACATCTGGGGGCATGTATTGTAATAGGTAAGAAACATCTTTTGTTCACCGACCGAATATTCCCTTAAGAACGCTAGCTTTCGGCTTCACCCAGTCTGAGGTACACATCCGGCTGACCCGGCAGTAACGATTGCAGAGGTGCTCCCCTTATGCCCTAGCCGAATTGACGGGAACGTAGGGCATAAACACAGGAGCCAGGCAACCTAGCTCGGCCAAAACTTAAGTCATATCGATGCATATAATGGCGAAAAAAGGTACATATGGAGAAGCGACACATGTGTAGTGGGCATAAAGCCCGGGAGATAATTATATTAAGCTTCTGTATAAGAAGCCCCTAAGTATAATGAGCGCGCATGGCGCGTCAAGATTGTGTTGTCAAGACACACTCTAAGCTTTTGAGGCCATAAAAAAGGAAGAAAGAAAGAAAGAAAGAAATCGGATATAACTTAAAAAAGCGGAGGTAAGGAGACGAACAAGAGTCCGGCACTAGGCATATAATCTTTGGAGTCTGGCCGCGTTCCTTGGGTTTGGCTCGAGTCAATTATCAAATGCATCACGCAGACAGTACGCTCCTCCGGTGAGAACTTTATCAATGATGAAGGGACCCTCCCACTGGGGATTGAGCTTGTCCTTTTCCTTCTCTGGTAGGCGTAGAACAAGTTTGCCAACGTTATAAGTTTTGGCCCGTACTTCTCTGCTTTGATACCTTCGAGCCTATTGCTGATAGAATGCGAACGGGCTTTTGCAATGTCACGCTCCTCCTCTAGGGCATCTAAACTGTCCTGCCGATGAAGCTCAGCTTCTCTCTCTTTGTACATGCACACTCGAGGTGAATCATGAATGATGTCGCAGGGCAATACCGCCTCTACTCCGTCCACCATAAAAAATGGTGTGTATCCGGTAGTGCGATTCGGCATGGTCCGCAGCCCCCATAGTACGGAGTCGAGCTCCTCAACCCAGTGCGTGTCGGATTCCTTCATGGATCGCACTAGTATGGGTTTAATGCCGCTCATAATAAGACCATTTGCTTGTTCGACTTGACCATTTGTTTGGGGATTGTAGACGGAGGCATAATCGAGCTTAATGCCCATGTTGCCGGACCAAGTTTTCACGTTGTCGGCTGTGAAGTTGGAGCCATTATCGGTGATGATGTTGTGGGGGACATCGTAACGATGTACGACTCCTGATATGAAGTCTATCACTGGTCCGGATTCCGCGTTTTTAACTGGTTTGGCTTCTATCCATTTCGTGAATTTATCCACCATGACCAACAAGTATTTTTTCTTATGGCTTCATCCTTTAAGGGGTCCAACCATATTGAGCCCCCAAACCGCAAAGGGCCAAGTTATGGGGATTGTTTGGAGAGCGGTAGGTGGCATATGGCTCTGATTTTCAAAAAGCTGGCAACCGACGTAATGTTGGATGAGGTCTTGTGCGTCTGCTCAGGCTGTCGGCCAGTAGAAACCTGTATGGAAGGCCTTGCTTACAAGGGCCCGAGCTGCGGCGTTGTGGCCGCCGAGTCCAGCATGAATTTTGTCCAAAAGCTGCCGTCCTTCCTCTTTGGAGATGCACCTTTGGAGTACTCCGGTAGCGCTTTTCTTATAAAGCTCTCCCTCGTGAACCTTGTAGGCTTTAGAGCGCCGCACAATGCAACGTGCCTCATTTTGGTCCTCGGGGAGTTCTTGCCTATTTAGGTAGGCTAAGAAGGGTTCTGTCCACGGGGCGATGACAACCATGATCACGTGGGCCGATGGTGTTATTTCGGTGGCGGATCCTCCGATTATGTCAGTGTGTTCGGGATCTGGGCTTGTGGTCACATCCGGACTAGTGTTGCCGGTCTCCCCTTCCCACACCACAGACGACTTGAACCGCCTTTCCAAGAAGATATTAGGTGGGACGGGGTCGCGCTTAGCGCCGATGCAGGCGAGGATATCCGCTTCTTGATTGTTTTCTCGGACCACATGATGGAATTCGAGCCCCTCGAACCGGGCTGACATCTTGAGGTCGGCGTTGCGGTAGGCCTCCATTTTCGGGTCCTTGGCGTCAAAGTCTCCATTTCTTTGGGATATTGCGAGGTTCGAATCCCCACGCACTTCTAAGGGTTGAATGCCCACGGAGACTGCCATCCGAAGTCCATGCAACAGAGCCTCATATTCGGCTGCATTGTTGGAGTCTGTGTATAATATTTGGAGTACGCATTGGACTGTATCTCCGGTGGGGGATGTCGGGACAACGCCTGCTCCCAGACCAGCCAGCATCTCTGAGCCGTCAAAGTCCATGATCCAATTGGAGTACGCGCCGTACTCTTTAGGGAGTTCGGCTTCTGTCCATTCGGCGATGAAGTCAGCCAGTACTTGCGACTTAATGGCTCACCATGGTTTGTATATTATGTCGAACGGGAGGAGCTCATTAGCCCATTTAGCAATCCGGCCCCTGGCATCATGGTTATTTATTATATCGTTGAGTGGTACTTCAGAGGCCACCGTGATTGAACAATCTTGAAAGTTGTGTCGTAGTTTTCGGGATGCCATGAAGACTGTGTATGCTATCTTTTGATAATGTGGGTACCGTGACTTGCATGGAGTGAGGACAGTGGATACGTAGTATACCGACTTTTGATGTGGGAACTTATGTCCGTCCATCTCTCTTTCGACGACGAGCACTGCGCTTACAACCTGGTGCGTTGCAGATATAGATAACAGCATGGGTTCGCCAATATTCGGCGTGGCCAGGATTGGATTGCTGGCCAAGAGGGCCTTTATTTCCTCCAGTTGGTTCGTGGCCGCATCCGTCCACTCAAAGTGTTTGGTGCGTTGAAGAAGGCGATAAAGAGGTAGTGCCTTTTCACCCAATCGGGAGATAAAGCGGCTTAGGACAGCCATGCATCCAGTTAATTTTTGGATTTGCTTGAGGTCTATTGGGATAGCCAACTATGACAGAGCTCGGATTTTAGTCGGATTTTTGGATTTGCTTCAATTCCTCTATTGGAAATGATGAAGCCCAGAAACTTTCCGGCAGGCACGCCGAAAATGCATTTTTCCGGATTGAGCTTGATGTCATATGTTCGGAGATTGTCGAACGTAAGCCACAAGTCGTCTATTAAAGATTCGATGTGTCTGGTTTTGATGACCACGTCGTCTATGTATGCCTCAACTGTTTTGCCGATTTGTTTTTCCAGGCATGTCTGAATCATGCGTTGATAGGTTCCACCGGCATTTTTGAGCCCGAAAGGCATGGTGTTAAAACAGAAGGGGCCGTATGGAGTGATGAATGCCATTGCGGCTTGATCGCATTCCGCCATCTTGATTTGATGGTATCCGGAGTATGCATCCAGGAAGCACAATGAGTCGTGTCCTGCGGTAGCATCGATGATTTGATCGATGCAGGGGAGGGGGAAGGCATCCTTGCGGCAAGCCTTATTGAGGTCCTTGAAATCGGCACATAGGTGCCAGGATTTGTCCTTCTTTGGTACCATCACCAGGTTTGCTAGCCAGTCCGGATGTTTTATTTCTCTGACTAATCCGTCCTCGAGTAACTTGGCTAGTGATGTCTACTATGCAACCTTCTCCTTGTACATGTGGTTGGGCTCCAAGTGCAGAGGTTTGTAGGCCAGTAGAAAATTTCCCTCAAGTGGATGACCTAAGGTTTATCGATCTGTGGGAGGCGTAGGATGAAGATGGTCTCTCTCAAGCAACCCTGCAACCAAATAACAAAGTGTCTCTTGTGTCCCCAACACACCCAATACAATGGTAAATTGTATAGGTGCACTAGTTCGGCGAAGAGATGGTGATACAAGTGCAAAATAGATAGTAGATATAGGTTTTGTAATCTGAAATAATAAAAACAGCAAGGCATCTAATGATAAAAGTGAGCGTAAACAGTATTGCAATGGTACGAAACAAGGCCTAGGGTTCATACTTTCACTAGTGCAAGTTCTCTCAACAATAATAACATAGATAGATCATATAACAATCCCTCAACATGCAACAAAGAGTCACTCCAAAGCCACTAATAGCGGAGAACAAACATAGAGATTATGGTAGGGTACGAAACCACCTCAAAGCTATTCTTTCGGATCAATCTATTCACTAATGCCACTAAGTGCAATATGGATGGTAGATATAGGTTTTTGTAATCTGAAAATATAAAAACAACAAGGTAACTAATGATAAAAGTGAGCGCAAATGGTATTGCAATGCTAGGAAACAAGGCCTAAGGTTCATACTTTCACTAGTGCAAGTTCTCTCAACAATAATAACATAATTGGATCATATAACTATCCCTCAACATGCAACAAAGAGTCACTCCAAAGTCGCTAATAGCGGAGAACAAACGAAGATATTATGGTAGGCTATGAAACCACCTCAAAGTTATCCTTTCTGTTCTATCTATTCAAGAGTCCGTAGTAAAATAACATGAAGCTATTCTTTCCGTTCAATCTATCATAGAGTTGATACTAGAATAACACCTTAAGACACAAATCAACCAAAACCCTAATGTCACCTAGATACTCCATTGTCTCCTCAAGTATCCATGGGCATGATTATACGATGCATCACACAATCTTAGATTCATCTATTCAACCAACACAAAGTACTTCAAAGAGTGCCCTAAAGTTTCTACCGGAGAGTCAAGACGAAAATGTGTGCCAACCCCTATGGATAGGTTCATGGGAGGAACCCGCAAGTTGATCACTAAAACATACATCAAGTGGATCACATGAATATCCCATTGTCACCACAGATAAGCATGGCAAGACATACATCAAGTGTTCTAAATTCCTTAAAGACTCAATCCGACAAGACAACTTCGAAGGGGAAACTCAATCCATTACAAGAGAGTAGAGGGGGGAGAAAACATCATAAGATCCAATTATAATAGCAAAGCTCGCGATACATCAAGATCGTGCCATAGAGAGAACACGAGAGAGAGAGAGAGAACACATAGCTACTAGTACATACCCTCAGCCCTGAGGGTGAACTACTCCCTCCTTGTCATGGAGAGCGCCGGGATGATGAAGAGGCCACTGGTGAGGGATCCCCCCTCAGGCAAGGTGCCGGAACAGGCTCCCGAGAGGTTTTTGGTGGCTACAGAGGCTTGCGGCGGCGGAACTCACGATCTATTGTTGTCCCCCGAAGGTTTTAGGGTATATGGACTTATATAGGTGAAAGAAGTCGGTCGGGGGAGCCACAAGGGGCCCACGAGGGTGGAGGGCGTGCCCAGGGGGTGGGCGCGCCCCCTGCCTCGTGGCCTCCTCGAAGCTTCCCTGGCTTTAGCTCCACATATCCTGGACCACGTTCGTTCCAAAAATCATGCTCCCGAAGGTTTCATTCCGTTTGGACTCCGTTTGATATTCCTTTTCTTTGAAACACTAAAATAGGCAAGAAAACAACAATTTGGGTTGGGCCTCCGGTTAATAGGTTAGTCCCAAAAATAATATAAAAGTGCTTAGTAAAGCCCATAAACATTCAAAACAAATAATATAATAGCATGAATGCTGCATAAATTATAGATACGTTGGAGACGTATCAACATCCCCAAGCTTAATTCTTGCTCGTCCTCGAGTAGGTAAATGATAAAAGAAAGAATTTATGAAGGGTGAATTCTAGTAGGTGCACAAGTTTGCTTGATGATTATTTCAATCACCTTTTCTAGCATGATTATATGTCATAACAGTAGTTCATCTGATAAAACTTCTCAAGATCTAGTAACAAGCTATTCACATTTTAAACCATAAACCATAAACTTTCTTAAAAACTAACAAACTTCATTCTCAGTCATCAAACAATTACAATTTATCTTACTTACAGGAAGGGTCTATGTCATAGCTTTGATTTAGCAAACTCCACATACTCAACTATCATATAATCTTTCATGATTGCTACCACTCAAACCATATTCTTAGAACAAATGGCATCCATCAAACACAAAGAAAGATAGGGGCTTAGTGTTTCGCCTCCCAACTCACTTATCATATAGATAATTGTCAACAATAATAATTCGTGATCAAATATATTTGCATGGCCATATATGCTTAGATCTTTCCCCAACACACGATGCTTGCCAACTAAAGAGTCACTACTAGAAAAAGGGCTGCTAGTGGCGCACCTGTTTTCGCTACTAATGGCGCACTACAGGTGCACCACTAGCACCACGCCATTAGATTTTTTTTCTAATGGCGCACCTGTGGTGCGCCATTAGTATCTGGTATACTAATGGCGCACCGCTGGTGCGCCATTAGAATAGCCCACGGTGCGCCATTAGTATCTGGTATACTAATGGCACACCACATAGAAGTGCGCCACTAGTAACAAAATTTTTTCAAGATTTTTTTTTAATTTTTTTTTCAATTTTTTTTCGTTTTTTTCTTAATCTCAGTTCACTATGGCTTAATCTCGGGTCAATATGCTTAATCTCAGGTCAAATCGCACTCCGTATTCAAACTTCTCAAAAGATCACCCATCCTCACACTACTCCAGCCCAAGCACGCTTAACTTCAGAGTTCTATCCAACCCCAGCAATAGTTAACTTCACAGGCACTTGTTGATATATCTAGCATATCAATCCTATTATACCTTGTTGATGTCTAGGACTTTGTTCATGTTCATGACTATGATGAAATTTTGAAAAATATTTCAAACTTTTCGGTCATATTACGTATCATTTTTTGAAAAAAAATTCAAAACAAAATTCAAAACCATTTTTTTTCTGTTACTAGTGGCGCACCACATCCACGGTGCGCCACTAGTAAGTTTGAATTTTTTTAAATTTTTTTGCCTCTAGATCTTGAAAGCCAAGTAACTTTTTTCTGTTAGGTTTTTGGGGATTTTGAAAATGTTTAACGGGGTTCCCCCTGTTAAATTTGGGTGGAACTTTTCGAGTAGATGATTTTTCATATTAAAAACTTTTTCATCCGAGTTCGTATGCAAAAGTTATGCCCATTTTACAAATTTCCAGAGAGATTTTGCAAATAAAGTCGAAATTCATATTTGTAAATTTTCCCAACAACTAGACCACATATCACATGGGAAACTTAATTTCTTATTTTTTTGACATTTCCATCATTTTCTTTTATTTTATTTTAAACTAAAAAGGTGATACACAGGGGGGTGCATTCGGTGTTGGGGCAAGTTAGTAATGGCGCATCGTGAGGTGGTGCGCCATTACTAGTTAAACTAGTAATGGCACACCACACCCACGGTGCGTCATTACTAGTTTTGAAAAAAAATTGATATTTTTTTTGATTTTTTTGAAAGAAACTTAGTACTGGCGCACCAGTGAACAGTGCGCCATTACTAGTTAAAACTAGTAATGGCGCACCGAGACATGGTGCGCCATTAGTAACAAATATTTTTTTATTTATTTTTTTACTTTTTTTCAAAACTACTAATGGCGCACGACGGATGTGGTGCACCATTACTATGTCAACTAGTAATGGCGCACTATACAACGGTGCGCCATTAGTAACAAAAATTTTCTTTATGTTTTTTTTAAACTACTAATGGCGCAACGAGACATGGTGCGCCATTAGAATATAGTAATGGCGCACCACATGACAGGTGCGCCATTAGTGGCCATTCCATCTATAGCCCTTTTTGTAGTAGTGAGTAGGTAGGAATGAGAAAGAATACTACTGACTCTTGCATAAAAGTAAAAGATAGGCCCTTCGCAGAGGGAAGCAGGGATTTGCAGAGGTGCCAGAGCTCATTTTTGAAATAGAGATGAAAATAACTTTGAGAGGTATTCTTTCATTGTCAACATAACAACCAAAAGTTCCCAATATCTTCCATACTACATACATTATAGGCGGTTCCCAAACAGAATGTTAAAGTTTTTACTCCCCCTCCACCAACAATCACACTCCACGTCCATGCGAAACAACGGGGTACCGTCCATACCAACAATAGTCCTGGGGGAGTTTTGTTTTAATTATTTTGTTTTTCTTTGATCTTTTTGATCATGGGACTTGGCATCCCGGTTACTAGCCATTTTTCTCGTGAATGATGAGCGGAGTCCACTCATCTTGAGAATAACCCACCTAGCATGGAAGATACTGACAGCCCCTAGTCGCTACATGAGCGATTCGGGCATACAAAACAGATTATTATTTGAAGGTTTAGAGTTTGGCACATGCAAATTACTTGGAACGGCAGGTAAATACCGCATATAGGTAGGTATGGTGGACACTCATGGAATAAACTTGGTTCAAGGAATTTGGATGCACAAGGAGTATTCCCGCTTAGTACAGATATTTTGGCTAGCAAAGGATTGTAAAAAGCAAGCACCACATGTTGGAGGATCTATAACAATATAACTTCTATACAAATACACCCAAGCATAACTCATTACGTTGTCTTCCTTGTCCAACTTCAACTAATTTGCTCAGGTTTGAAAATAATTAATGGGGCTCACAATCATAGAGGATGTCTAAGATAGTATATTTATATGTGCAATTTCTCTTCCTTCAATATTCTTTCATGAATTGTTCAAGTGACCAATACAATGCTTGCTAACCTTCAATAAATTTACTACCTCTACTTCTTAGATGTGAAGTAATTACTCCCAGCGGGGTAAGAATATGAAACGTAAATAATTTCGGATTTATGACATTCAACTCATTCAAACATTTAATCATAGGATAAAAGTGAAGCACACGAGTAAATGACAAACTACTCCAAAAAGATATAAGTGAAGATCAATGAGTAGCTAAATTATGTGACTATGTGAAGACTCTCTCTCATTTAAGAATTTCAGATCTTGGTATCTTATTCAAACAGCAAGAAAAAAAATGGCATTGCAAGGACGACACAACTCATGTGAACAAGCAAAAACTTAGGTTCAACCGATACTAACCGATAGTTGTTGAAGAAAGGTGGGATGCCTACCGGGGCATCCCCAAGCTTGGATGCTTGAGACTTCTTGAAATATTATATTGGGGTGCCTTGGGCATCCCCAATCTTGAACTTGTGTCTCCTTAATTCCTCTCATATCATGGTTTCTCTCTTTCTCAAAAACTTCATCCACATAAAACTCAACAAGAACTCGTGAGATAAGTTAGTATAAACCAATGGAAAAACCTTATCATTTTGTACTGTAACAAATCACTAAAATTATTATTCAACATTGCATACTAAATGCCTCTGCATATTTAATACTCCTATCCTCAAATAGAATCATTAAACAAGCAAACATGTGCAAACAATGCAACCATAACAGCAATCTGCCAAAACAGTATAGTCTGTAAAGAATGCAACATTCATCATACTTCCCTAACTCCAAAAATTATGAGAAAAATACAAAGCTGTAGAATATTTATCAGATCTCATTATGCAAAAAGTTTCAACATTATATCATTCTCTGACTTTTCTAGGGAATGTTTGCAACAGCGGTAAACTTTCTGTTTTCAAACAGCAACATGTATACTAGCAAAATAACCATGGTAAAGGCTATCCTTGACATTTTTATTGAAATTAAAGATGCAAAACATTATTATAAATAACAGCAAGCAAATACTAACAAAAGAAAATGACGCTCCAAGCAAAACACATATCATGTGGTGAATAAAAATATAGCTCTAAGTAAAGTTACCGATGAACGAAGACGAAAGAGGGGATGCCATCCGGGGCATCCCCAAGCTTAAGCTCTTGGTTGTCCTTGAATATTACCCTGGGGTGCCTTGGGCATCCCCAAGCTGTGGCTCTTTCCACTCCTTATTCTATAGTCCATCGAATCTTTACCCAAAACTTGAAAACTTCACAACACAAAACTCGACAGAAAACTCGTAAGCTCCGTTAGTAGACGAAAATAAAACCACCACTTAGGTACTGTAATGAACTCATTCTGAGTTCATAATGGTGTAATATATACTGTATTCCAACTTCTCTATGGTTCATACCCTCCGATACTACTCATAGATTCATCAAAATAAGCAAACAACACATAGAAAACAGAATCTTTCAAAAACAGAACAATATGTAGTAATCTGTATCAAACGTATAATTCTGCAACTCCAAAAATCCTACCAAATTAGGAAGTCCTAAGCAATGTGTGTACCAATCCATAGAAAAAAGAATCAGATCATAATCACGTTTATGTGAATTATAAAAACTAATTTAATGCGTGAAAAAGTTTCTGATTTTCAGCAGGATCAACACAACTATCACCGTAAGCTATCCTAAAGGTCTTAGTTGGCACTTTATTGAAACAAAATCTATAAACCTGATTAATACAGTAGCATAATCATGTGAACACAAAAAAACAGTAAGGATAAATATTGGGTTGTCTCCCAGCAAGCGCTTTTCTTTAACGCCTTTCTAGCTAGGCATGATGATGACAATGATGCTCACATAAAAGATAAGAATTGAAACATAACAGGAGCATCATGAAGCATATGACTAGCACATTTAAGTCTAACCCACTTCCTATTCATAGGTATTTTTTGAGCAAACATCTTATGGGAAGAATAATCAACTAGCATAGGAAGGCAAAACAAGCATAACTTCAAGATTTTCAACACATAGAGAGGAAACTTGATATAATTGCAATTCCTACAAGCATATGTTCCTCCCCCTTAATAATTTTTAGTAGCATCATGAATGAATTCAACAATATAACCATCACATAAAGCATTCTTTTCATGATCCACAAACATAAAAAATTTACTACTCTCCACATAAGCAAATTTCTTCTCATGAATAGTAGTGGGAGCAAACTCAACAAAATAATTATCTTGTGAGGCATAATCCAACTGAAAACTAAAATCATGATGACAAGTTTCATGGTTATCATTATTCTTAATAGCATACAAGTCATCACAATAATCATCATAGATAGCAACTTTGTTCTCATAATCAACTGGAACCTCTTCCGAAATAGTGGATTCATCACTAAATAAAGTCCTGACCTCTCCAAATCCACTTTCATGATTATCACAATAATATTCAACATCCTCCAAAATAGTGGGATCATTACTTCCTAAAGTTGACACTCTTCCAAACCCACTTTTATCAATATAATGATCATAAATAGGAGGCATGCTTTAATCATAATAAATATTCTCATCAAAACTTGGGAGACTAAAAATATCATGTTCATCAAACATAGCTTCCCCAAGCTTGTGGGTTTGCATATCACTAGCATCATGGATATTCAAGGAATTCATACTAACAACATTGCAATCATGCTCATCATACAAAGATCTAGTACCAAACATTTTATAGACTTCTTTTTCTAGCACTAGAGTACAATTTTCCTTTTCATCATACTCACGGAAGATATTGAAAAGATGAAGTGTATGAGACAAACTCAATTCCACTTTTTTAGTTTGCTTTTATAGACTAAACTAGTGATAAAACAAGAAACTAAAAGATTGGATTGCAAGATCTAAAGATATACCTTCAAGCACTCACCTCCCCGGCAACGGCGCCAGAAGAGAGCTTGATGTCTACTACGCAACCTTCTCCTTGTAGACGTTATTGGGCCTCCAAGTGCAGAGGTTTGTAGGACAGTTGCAAATTTCCTTCAAGTGGATGACCTAAGTTTTATCAACCCGTGGGAGACATAGGATGAAGATGGTCTCTCTCAAGCAACCCTGCAAACAAATAACAAAGAGTCTCTTGTGTCCCCAAGACACGCAATACATTGTATAGGTGCACTAATTCGGCAAAGAGATGGTGATACAAGTGCAATATGGATGGTAGATATAGGTTTTTGTAATCCGAAAATATAAAAACAGCAAGGTAACTAATGATAAAAGTGAGCGCAAACGGTATTGCAATGCTAGGAAACAAGGCCTAAGGTTCATACTTTCACTAGTGCAATTTCCCTCAACAATAATAACATAATTGGATCATATAACTATCCCTCAACATGCCACAAAGAGTCACTCGAAAGTCGCTAATAGCGGAGAACAAACGAAGAGATTATGGTAGGGTACAAAATCACCCCAAAGTTATCCTTTCTGTTCTATCTATTCAAGAGTCCGTAGTAAAATAACATGAAGCTATTCTTTCCGTTCAATCTATCATAGAGTTCATACTAGAATAACACCTTAAGACACAAATCAACCAAAACCCTAATGTCACCTAGATACTCCATTGTCACCTCAAGTATCCGTGGGCATGATTATACGATATGCATCACACAATCTCAGATTCATCTTTTCAACCAACACAAAGTACTTCAAAGAGTGCCCCAAAGATTCTACCGAAGAGTCAAGACGAAAATGTGTGCCAACCCCTATGGATAGGTTCATGGGAGGAACCCGCAAGTTGATCACCAAAACATACATCAAGTGGATCACGTGAATATACCATTGTCACCACAGATAAGCACGGCAAGACATACATCAAGTGTTCTCAAATCCTTAAAGACTCAATCTGACAAGACAACTTCAAAGGGAAAACTCAATCCATTACAAGAGAGTAGAGGGTGGAGAAAACATCACAAGATCCAACTATAATAGCAAAGCTTGTGATACATCAAGATCGTGCCATAGAGAGAGCATGAGAGAGAGAGATCAAACACATATCTACTGGTACATATCCTTAGCCCCGAGGGTGAACTACTCCCTCCTTGTCATGGAGAGCGCCGAGATGATGAAGATGGCCACTGGTGAGGGATCCCCGCCTACGGCAGGGTGCCGAAACAGGCTCACGAGAGGTTTTTGGTGGCTACAGAGGCTTGCGGCGGTGGAACTCCCGATCTATTGTTGTCCCCCGAAGGTTTTAGGGTATATGGACTTATATAGGCGAAATAAGTCAGTCGGGGGAGCCACGAGGGGCCCACGAGGGTGGAGGGCACGCCTAGGGGGGGTGGGCGCGCTTCCCTGCCTCGTGGCCTCCTCGAAGCTTCCCTAACTTCAGCTCCACATCTCCTGTATCACGTTCGTTCCAAAAATCACGCTCCCGAAGGTTTCATTCCCTTTGGACTCTGTTTGATATTCCTTTTCTTCGAAACACTAAAATAGGCAAAAAAACAACAATTTGGGCTGGGCCTCCGGTTAATAGGTTAGTCCAAAAAATAATATAAAAGTGCTTAGTAAAGCCCATAAACATTCAAAACAGATAATATAATAGCATGAATGCTTCATAAATTATAGATACGTTGGAGACGTATCATCTAGCTCCTCTCCCATGGCCTGTCACTTAGGTTCTGAAAAACGCCGAGGAGTCTGCTTGACCGGCTTGTATACCTTCAGTATGTGTAGGCTATGCTCGGCCAGCCTGCATGGGATACCTGGCATGTGTGAAGGATGCCAGGTGAAGATGTCCCAATTATCGCGCAAGAACTCTCGCAGTGCGGCGTCTATTGTGGAGTTCAGCTATGCCCCGATGGATGCTGTTTTTGTAGGGTCCGTTGGGTGGACCTGGAATTTGCCTATTTCGTCCACTGGTTTGAAAGAGGTGGACTTGGGTCGTTTGTCGAGTATCACGTCGTCCCTGTACACTTTGGAGTGCAGGGCAGTTAGTTCTTTGGCCGCGAGGGCTTCGGATAATGCCTCGAGGGCCAGTGCGGCAGTTCTATTTTCGGCGCGGAGTGCTACGTCCGGATCACTAGCTAGAGTGATGATTCCATTGGGCCCAGGCATCTTGAGCTTCATGTACTGTCGGTGTACAAAAGTAGGGGCTCTCCTTTTGATCCCTTTAATTGTGCATGGGCAGTCGGAGCCACACACCATGGCCGCACTCAGCAGGGCAAATGAGGGAAGCCGGAGAGAAGCCGAAGGCACAAGACAAACAAGGCGACGCTGAGAACCGAGGCCACAAAGTGCATATGGACGAGGCAGGTTTCCCAGGCAACATCCTTGCCGGGGGCAGCCCCGGCAAGGCCCTTGCCGGGGCAGCTCGCCCACACCAACGGAGCGAGCCACCCTCGAGCCCACGGTCTCCAACACCAACAACCACGTTGGGCCAGGGCTCGGGAGGCACCTCCATGGTGGCATGCAGATGTTTGTGAAGACAAAGAATACCCAAGATCAAATAAGGATTGGAGGGCAACAATCCTCGTCAAGATCGTTACTGAGGAAAACCCACAAGACCCCCGGCAAGACCCTTGACGGGGACAACAGCACGCCACGGCAAGACCCTTGTCGGGCTACTCGGCAAGACCCTTGCCGAAGGCGACAGCGGGGCCGCTGCCAGGCCCGCACCTACCAAATCCCCACCGCTGTTCACATGCAGCCGCTAGCCCAACCAGCTGGGCAGGCACCTGCGTGGCAACATGCGGCTTCCAGGCCAACTCAGCACGCACCTGCGTGGCGGCATGCAAATCTTCGTGGAGGCTCCACCACCATGCTACCTCAGCTGCTTGCTTGCCTACATGGCACCGCATGCATCACTGGCCAAGGTGCGTGTCGAAGCGTGGAGGAGCGGCGACGGACGGGGCGGGCCTCCCCCTCGTCCCCGATAAAGTGAAGGGACACCTAAGCCACACATTAAATGCATCTTGTCCTGTAATACGAGCGATAAGCTCGCAGCGCTGTAGGTCTTTCCACCTCCTGTGTTCCTCTGTGGCAACCCCTTTCGCCTATAAAAGGAGGCCCAAGGCGTACTAGAAAAGGATTTGACTTTCGAACCACGCAGCGCCCATCGCTAGTTCGAGAGCTCAACACACTGAATACATCAACCAAGCAGGACTAGGGTTTTACGCATCCTCGCGGCCCGAACCTGGGTAAACGATCCTTGTGCCAATTACTAATCCTGTTTTTTTCACAACCCCACGCCCCGCAACCATAGTAGGGATTCTTGTGATCCCATAGGTGTCGTTTCCCACCGACATCTTTGGCGTGCCAGGTAGGGGGAGCAATTCTGAGAATCTGGTCTAGTAGTTGGCCTGGTAGTTCTTCATCGCCATGACTCCCGTGGAGAAGGTGGCCAAGAGAACGGCGGTGCCTACGAGCGCAAAGGATGCCAGGGCGGCGACGAGAGAGCTAAGTCACGCCGAACTTTAAATTTTCCCTTAACATAAGGTTATCGTCCTCGAAGATTCTGTCTATGTATGGAAAACATGTACGTAGAGGGGCCCTCCCACAGTTGGCAACGCCCTTGCTCTGTTTTGAGTCCACTCAACAGTTCAAGCGGCCGCATCGAGAGCGGCAGGTTAGCCTTCAGCCGTCAGCAACACCTCTCGACTCTGAATCGAGTCAAGCTCGACAGATCGAGCGGCCACGTTGAGGGCGGTAAGGTAGTTTGCCTGGCAGCAAGCGCACCCGGTAGGCTAATGGGGATCCGTCTTCAAGACGCCGCCCTGGGTTTACGCGCCGGCAAGCCTACCCAGTTAACGTAGGGTGGACATACAAAGGAAAATTGAACAGGAAAATAACATGCATAATGTCAAGAGTACTATAGAGTTATATTACATAAATTGCCACCGCAGTTCTAACTAAAGATAGCAATTGTCTTGGTCATGAACTTGCAGCGGCGATAAGGAATGGGATGCCTAGTCCCGACGCTGTCTCTCCAACCTATTGATTTTGTCGATGCGGCTGAGGATGGGCTTGATACGCTCATTGAGCGTCGTGATGTCAGCATCCTCCGGGAAGCTCTTCAGTGCAGCTTCGAAGTTGAGCTCAGGATGCCAGTGCGTTATCTTGGCAAGCACCTTGGTCATGACACCCCAGCAGAGCATCCGGGACTCCTCGGCCAGGGAGGCCGCCCGGTTGGAGTGAAGCCCCTCCAGGGAGCCGATGACCCTTTCAAAGTACAGGGTCAGGTTCGCATTGGGGCTCAGGCTCGTCTCCGGGGTGTACCTCATGTCCGGCATCCCCATGGTTCCCAGCTGCGTGGCGGCCAAGTTTGCATCAGCGGCAGGGCATTCGAGCTAACGTTTCTCACCCGCCACATGATCGTTGAGGTTGGCGGTCTGTATCATCCGCGGTTGCTTCTAGGTCTCCAGGTCCTTGGTCAGGATCCTCTCTCGAGCATTGGCCTCTGACAGCATCTTCTCGAGATCCCCCAACTTCAGCTTGAGGTCTCTGACGGAGTTGTTGGCTTCGGAGAGTTCTTCGGCATTGCTGATGACCGCGCACTGCGCCTCCGCCAGGGCACCGTTGAGCGTGTCCTTCTCCTTGGACAGCTTCAAATCTTGCTCCTCCACCTCCTTCACCTTGACGGCGTGAACCAGAGCCTGGGCATCGAGTGCCTCCTGATGCCTCTGCTCCATCTCTTGGGTCCGCTGCACGACGAGCTTGTCCACCTCTTCATCCTTGCCGCGGAGCGTAGCGGCAAGCTTCTCCTCGCGCGCGGCAAGATTCTCCTCCTGGGAGTTCCATGCGACCTCGCGCTAGTTCTGGACGGCTTCGGCTTCGGCGGCCAAGTTCTTCAATGTCTCTTGGGCCTTCTCGACGTCGGCCAGCTTCATGGTGAGCTCCATGTCATGCTTGTCCAGCTCGCTCTGGGCGGCCTTCAGCTCGTCTTGAGCCTGGCAGAACCAGTCCTGTGCCTCGGCGACGCGCCCTTCGAAGTCCGCCTCTGCCTTCTTCACCACCGCCGTCCTGGACTTGGCCTTGTACAAACGAGCGCGATGGAGCACCCGGAGCTTTCGGAAGCTGGCGCCCATGGCTTGGAGCAGCCGCTCCTCCTGCGAGCCGTCGCCGCAACGCCCGGCTTATCAATGACCTCGAGCCCGGCAGCGGCAAGCACCTCCTCGTTGAACACCTCTCCCTCAAGGGGAGCCCTCGTGCTCGACGCACCTAGGAGGTGGACGAAGAGGTCATCGCTCACCCTCAGGTACCTACCGGAGCCGAAGGCAGCGGAGGAGGAGGGCAGGTTGTCGACCACCACCTCCTCGGCAGCGGCCTTGTCGGCCTCCCCGGCAGGCCCCTTGCCAGGCTCCTCGGTGGGCCCCTTGGCGGTGTCCTCAGCAGCGCGCTTGGCGCTCTCCTCGGCAGCGATCTTCTCGGCCTGCACCGCGGCATCCTCGGCGACGTCCTTGATGACGGTGTTGATGTCCTCTGGGTCCATCGAGGAGAAGTATGAAATGCCAAGAAGGGGGCGGGGTGGAGCCAAGATCAAAAGCCAATAAAAAGAAGAAAGAAAGAACGCGAGTGGAAATGGAGGTCGAGTGGCTTACCCGTGCCGGGCCGAGGGGCAGAAGTCCCTTCTCCGCAAGGTTTGGCGTCGAGGCGAAGCCACCGGCGCCCCTGTTCTCCTCCTCATCCTCCGTGTGCATGGCCTTGACGCTTGGTGCCCTTGCCGGGGACGCCACTCGGGGCGGCGTGGTCGACGGGGGAGGCACATTGGGGGAAGCCCTCTGCAACTCCCCTTGATGCTGCTCCCCTCCTACATCCACGGCATGGTCAGTTCGAAAGCATCGTGCATGGTGCACGTTGGCAAAGGATGGGTGATGGACTCATGCTGGGGGCTGGGCTGGGGTTTGCTGTCCGGGTTGCTCAACACCAGCAGTGGCGTGCTGGAGGTGCGTGTCGGGGGCTGGACACTCGTCGAAATCCTAGCCCTCTTCACCCTCTGGGCCAGCATCTCCACGTCCCTGCAAGATAAACATAATACAGAATGGGCGGCACCATTGGAGGAACAAAAAAAGGGAGCAGGGAGAAAGTAGAGCTTACTCTTCCTCCTCCTCCTCCTCTGCTGCTTTCCTTTTCATCTCCCGGCTGAGGGGCCCAAAGTCAAACGTGATCCCCGCGCCAATGTTTGCCGGTGATGGGGGAGGCGATGGCGTTCAGACGCGCTTGGACGATGAAGAAGCGGATGCCTTCTTCTTCAACGCCACGGCCTTCGCCGCCTTCTTCGTCGTCACCGCCCTCGTTTGGCGCACAGGCGCCTCCTGAGCCTGCCGCAGCTGCGCGGCCAGGTCAGGGCGGACCGGCTCGCTGGAGGTAGCCCGCCGCAGGACTCACCCTCTTCCGGTGATTGGAGGGTCGGAGGTCGCGGTCTTCTCCCCTTGCCCTCCTCTTCCGATGACTCGTCGACCATGTTCTCTATGAGAGGAGCCCCGATGTTGGCATTGCTGGCCTCCCCAGCAGCAGCCGCCCACCGGGCGAGCTCTTCTTCCTCCGCTTCTGCTGCAGCCTTGTCCTCCACGCCGCCGGCACTCCCGGACTCCTTGGTGAGCTTTGCCTCCTCGTCGGCAAGCCTCGCCTCCTCCACCCAGGCGGTGATGTAGTCCAGCTCCGCCGGAGAGGTGTCCTGGATAAGCCGCGGCTCAGCGGTGACATACCCCTCGTGCAAGGTGTCGAAGAATTCCTGCACTTTGAGCTCGTCCGGCTCAACCCAGCTCGGGTCAAGACTATGCGCGTTGAAGAGCGGCATCATGGTGATAATCTCGGACTGGCGAGAATTATTGCTCAGCAGGACCACTCCCGCTGGCAACTTGAAAACAGGCTCTTTTCCAACCTTGCCGGCCTTCGCGGCAGCCCTTGCAACCTTGCCGGACCGCTCAACCTCGCCTTCGTCATTAACCTCGAGCTGGAAGATCCATTGGCAGAGATAGGCGTGCCTCAGCACCGTCAGATTGTGGTAGAGGCCGGGGCGGAGCCTCATGATGTCAGCGGTATTCATGAAAAGCCAGGCCGGCCTCCCCTTGTCGTGCAAAGGAGCGATTCGGCGGCAGATGAAGTCCGCCCTGATCATTTCGAGGGTGAGCCTGGCCTGGGTGAGCCGAAGAATCCTGGTGGTGGCGATCATGAGCTTCGCGTCGTCGGCATTGACGTCGCCCCAATCGCTTCCACGGACCGGCGGCTCCTGGCGAACCTCGCAGAATGCTGGCGGGTCCTTCTCCTCAATCCAGCACCACCGGGCCCACCACTCTTCCCACCTCTCTTTCATGGCGCCATTCGGGTACGCCCCCTTGGCCCTCGGAATCCAGGCGACGCAGCCAGAGATGGCGCCGCCATTTTGGATCCGAGGGGAGAAGTAATGGCAAAAGAGCGCCGTGCTGGGGTGCACCGCGGCGAAGCCCTCGCAGTGGTGTGCAAAGAGAGCCATGCACGCCACGACATTCGGAGTGAAATCCATAAGGCGTAAGTCGTAGGTGTGCATGATGTCCTTGAAGAAGTCAGAAAAGGGGGGACAGAGCCCGAAGGAGAAGTAGTCGACAAAGAAGGGGTACCGATTTGGGGCGGCCCCAACGCTGGCAGGAACGACATGAGTGGTTGGATGCCCCATCTTCTCTCCTCCTGTCTTCACCCCCCACAGGTCTTTGACGAACTCCCGGAGCTCAGGCACATCGACCGTCGAGGGGAAGTAGGCGAACTGCGCCCGTCGCGCCACCAGCTCGCTCTCCGGCTACTCCGCCGCCCCCGCGTCTTTAGCCACTCCCTTGCTTTTGGTGGGTTTGGGCGCCATGGTGGCTGCGAGAGGTAAGAGAGCAGAGGACGGAAGCATAGTGATGGAGGACGAAGACAGGGGCGCTCGAGAAGGAGGAAGAATGGCGGTGGCGGTTCTAAGATTGGAAAAGGAACAAGGAGGGGGGGTAAAGTGAGCAGCGCACCCACGGTTATTCCTTTTTAAGGGGAAGGCGCGGGCCGCCTCCTTTCCCATTAACTGCGATACGACGCATGTGTGCGGAAACCGTCCCAAACATGCCTCCCACGTCACGCACGCTCCTCCACGACGCGCACTCAACACAAGTCGTGGGGAAGTGTAGCGGACGAAACAGTTACTGTGGTGAAACCCACCCCGCCTACTCGCGCACCGTTTTGGGCCTCGCCCAACAACGTGTCGCGCTCATGTGTGGCCTAGGCCCGGGGGCTCCTATTAGTGTACAAAAGTAGGGGCTCTCCTTTTGACCCCTTTACTTGTGCACGGGCAGTCAGGGCCACACGCCATGGCGGCACTCAACAGGGCAAAGGAGGGAAGCCGGAGAGAAGCCGAAGGCACAAGACAAACAAGGCGACGCCAAGGACCGAGGCCACAAAGTGCAGATGGACGAGGCAGGTTTCCCTGGCAAGATCCTTGCCGGGGGCAGCCTCAGCAGCCCCCGCCAAGGCCCTTGCCGGGGCAGCTCGCCCACACCAACGGAGCGAGCCACCCTCGAGCCCACGGTCTCCAACACCAACAACCACGTTGGTCCAGGGCTCGGGAGGCACCTCCATGGTGGCATGCAGATCTTTGTGAAGACAAAGAATACCCAAGATCAGATAAGTATTGGAGGGCAACAATCCTCGTCAAGATCCTTACCGAGGAAAATCCACAAGACCCCCGACAAGACCCTTGCTGGGGACAACAATGTGCCACGACAAGACCCTTGCCGAAGGCAACAGCGGGGTCGCTGCCAGGCCCGCACCTACCAAATCCCCACAGTCATTCACATGCAGCCGCCGGCTGAACCAGATGGAAGGCACCTGCGTGGTAACAGGTGGCTTCCAGGCCAACTCAGTACGCACCTGCGTGGCGGCATGCAGATCTTCATGGAGGCTCCACCACTGCGCCACCTCAGCTGCTTGGCTGCCTTCATGGCACCACATGCATCGCTGGCCAGGGCGAGTGTCGAAGCGAGGAGGAGCGGCGACGGACAGGACGGGCCTCACCCCCGTCCCCGATAAAGTGAAGGGACACCTATGCCACGCAATAAATGCGTCTTGTCCTGTAATACGAGCGATAAGCTCGCAGCACTGTAGGCCTTTCCACCTCCTGTGTGCCACTGTGGCAGCCCCTTTCTCCTATAAAAGGAGGCCCAAGGCGTACTGAAAAAGGATTCGTCTCTTTCGAACCACGCAACACGCATCGCTAGTTCGAGAGCTCAAGAACACTTAATAAATCCACCAAGCAGGACTAGGGTTTTACACATCCTCGCGGCCCAAACCTGGGTAAGCGATCCTTGTGCCAATTACTAATCCTGCTCTTTTCACAACCCCGCGCCCTGCAACCATAGTAGGGATTCTTGTGATCCCATAGGTGTCGTTTCCCACCGACATGTGCCCATAATGGGGTATAACTTGGAAGCTCGTGAATGCATCCCTCCCTAAGAGGGCTTGGTATCATCTACTGAACGGGGCCACTTGGAATGTGATTTCTTCGGACCTATAATTCTTCGGTGTGCCGAATACCACATCTAGTGTGAATTTTCCCGCACATCGTGCCTCCCGACTAGGGATGATTCCTTTGAAGGTCGTGCTGCTTTGCTCAATGCGGCTCTTGTCTATTTCCATTTTGTTAAGAGTTTCCTCGTAGATGAGGTTTAATCCGCTACCATCGTCCATGAGAACTTTAGTAACCTGGAAACCTTCCACAATTGGACTAAGGACCAAAGTGGCTGGTGCTCGGACTGGTCGGAATTAAGGTTCATCACTTGCATTGAATGTTATGGCCGTGTCGTTCCATGGATTTATTGTTGCAACATGGCAGACTTCGGCGAGGCTGCGGAGTGCTCGCTTGCGCCTACTATTTGAGGCAAAAGTCTCGAAGACTGTAAATACTGTATTTTTATTTTCCGCGGGACGATGCTCTACGGTATTGTTGATGCGGAGATCCTCGCCGCTCTTGGCCACCTGCCGGAGTATCCAACACGCTCTAAGGTTGTGTGTTCGTATGGTATCTGGTGTACTATGAATTTTGCATGGCCCATTGAGCCATCCCTCCAATACGGTTCCATGCCCTGTAGTGGGCTTTGGTTTCTTTGTAATTCAATCAGGTGACTTGCGAGAGTGCACCCTTTTAGTTCGGTTGAGGGATTTAGTGAGAGCCGGAGGATCCTAGAATTTTGTTTGGGTTTTCCAGGCGCTTTCGATCGCACAATACTTCTGTACTATGGCTGCCAAGTTAGCGAAGTGTGCTATGTCACGGCGACTTATGGTGTTGACGATTCCCTTGTCCGTGCAATTTTTGCAAAAGAATGAAATTGTGTCTTCCTCGCTACTGTCCTTGACCTTGCTCATTACAAGGAGGAATCTGGCCTAGAAGTGATGTACTGTCTCTTGGGGCTCTTGTCTAATGTGGGAAAGATCGCTTGTATCTGGGTGGGTGGGTAGATTTAAGTCCAAACCCTGACCCGATCTGAGATCCAGGGGCAGTGGAGCTTCCGAGCCTGGCAGTTCGGGCTCCGGGATGTTGCCCAATTTTTCTGGCCCGCTGTCCGATTCTCGGTTCGGAGCTTGGGCCATGTCCTCCCGTAGATGGGTATCCAGCTTGGAGAGCTCGGGAATCCGGACATAGTTTGTCCTCAAAATAGAGGAAGAATCCCTGCATTGCTCCTCCACCACCGCTATCTGATGGGTTACCGATGGAGAGTTAATCTCCATTTGGTCGGGTTTAAGCCCAATCCGATCATAGTCCATAGCGACTCCCAGGGCGGCAATGTGATCCAAGAGCTCGTTCAGGGAGGAGAGCTCCATTGGATCCATCTGCTCGGTGAATTCCGAGCTGACGTGGAGGCTGTTTTTGATGACCCGAGAAGTCATCGTCAGCGTGGCGGCCGAACGGGCGGTCGTGACGAAGCCGCCTAGTCGGAGACTTTGGCCTACAACTAGGGCTCCCCCAGAGGTGATGCTGTCTTTGATAACAAGGCGAGCCATCAAGCCTTACTGTGATGGCACAGTGGAACTCTCAATGAAAGCACCAATGTCGGTGTAAAAACCGGCGGATCTCAGGTAGGGGGTCCCGAACTGTGCGGCTAAGGCTAATGGTAACATGAGGCGGGGGACACAATGTTTACCCAGGTTCGGGCCCTCTCGATGGAGGTAATACCCTACTTCCTGCTTGATTGATCTTGATGATATGAGTATTACAAGAGTTGATCTACCACAAGATCGTAAAGGCTAAACCCTAGAAGCTAGCCTATGATTATGATTGTTGTCGTCCTATAGACTAAATCCTTCGGTTTATATAGACACCAGATGGGGCTAGGGTTACACAAAGTCGGTTACAGAGAAGGAGATCTACATATCCGGATTGCCAAGCTTGCCTTCCACGCAAAGGAGAGTCCCACCCAGACATGGGACAAAGTCTTCAATCTTGTATCTTCATAGTCCAATAGTCCGGCACAAGTACATAGTCCGGCTGTCCGAGGACCCCCTAATCCAGGCCTCCCTCAATGGTCAACGAACGACATCCATCAGAAGAGGACTGTACGTGGAGGCTGACAGTTGGTTCCACAGCCGCACGCAATGAAGGGCCTCCTTATTACGTGCAAAATAATGATTCTTCCACCTGACAGCAGGGACCCACCAGAAGGGCCTCTGTATTTTGCAAAAAAAACGTTCCTCCCGCTGACATCTCAGACCCACTAGTTATATTTTCACACACAAGGAAGTGCCTCCTTATTACGCACAAAAAAGGAATACTCCCCTTGCTATCTGGGACCCACCATAGTTGGAGGCTGACTTGCGGGCCTACTAAGTTGAAGTGGAGGGAGGGCTTTGTCAACTTAGTCAATATGAACCATTCTAGCTCCAATGACCGTACGATGTCCATCCAACGACCGTAGTGCTTCTTAAACCTCTATTCTTCTGGCTCCAGCTGCCCAAACTAGCGCTGGTCGTGCTGCCTGCTCCTACCTTCCGTGGCCGGCTCTGCTACCGCGCAGGCCTCACAGCTCCACCCTACTTCCATCACTGGCCTGGCCATCACTGTACTCACCCAGGCCTGTAGTCATTCTCCAAAGATGGGAGCCTCACACTGCAACCCAACCAGTAAACCTTCGTACGCCCCTCCACATGGGAAACAACTGTCAAGTCTTCCCTTGCTACGGGTCATTCCATTCCTAGGCCTCACCGTCGTCCACCGCCTTGGTGCTCCTCAGGCGGCGTGGTCAACGTGGTCAAGAAAAGACTTACATCAGAAGAGGAATGTACGTGGAGAGGATGACAGCTGGGTGCACGGCCGCAGCAAGGAAGTGCCTCCTTATTACACGCAAAATAATGATTCGTCCATCTGGGACCTACCGGAAGGGCCTCTGTATTGTGTGAAAAAACATTTCACCCTTACAGCTAGGAATCATCAGCTACATCTTCGGACGCAAGGAAAGTGCCTCCATATTAGGCGCGAAAAAAATGAATCCTCCCCTGAGAGCTCGAACCCACCATCAATAACTTCGCACGCAAGGAAGTGCCTCCTTATCCTCCCTGACAGCTGGGACCCACCTGGTCGAAGCATATGTAGTGTTGTCGCGAACATGTACGTACATACTGGTCGATCAGTCTCTCTGCAACGATGAACCGTGGCCGAGCAAGCAGCAACACGTGTAGTAGTAGAGCTCCTGATATAGCAGTTTAGGCAATCCTTGTAAAATGTGTACACGTACGTACAGCCACATGCCAAAAAATACGGCCACGTACGTACATACGGGCGGGGTCTTGAACACCTACTCGCGCATATGTATGGCCAGGGCTCGTGTACATGGAGAGGCAACGGATGGCAACATCGGCGTCCTGTTCATTAGGCAGCCAACCTGCTGGGTCGAAACGGAGAAATAGCGTCCTGTTCATCGGGAGGCAACAAACTGGGTCAGAATGCGTCATGTTCAATAGGAGCCAACTAGCATGGACGGAAAAAGTGAAATAGGGTCTGGCGTACCACAGTACAGAGGAAACAGCCTTCTATTCCACCGTCTACGGTCAAAATGGGGGTCTTGTTCATCCGAAGGGGTGTGGCATACCGCAAAACAGTGGAAACGGACTTGTATTGGAGCGCTTCGGTCGAAACGGGGGTCCCGTTCATCGAGAGGGGTGCGGTGTACTACAAAACATAGGAAAAAGACTTGTGTTGAAGCGGGGTGTGGCGTACCGCAAAACGGGACTCCACGAGCTACTGTTCACCCACCGTCGACTTGCTTCAGCGTCCACCTGCACTATTCTTCCACCGTGTCTTCCTCCTGCATCCACCAGCTACTGTTCATCCACGGGCTACTGTTCATCCATCCCTCCACCAGCTACTGTTCAACCAGCCCTCCACGGGGTCATGTTCATCGACCCCAACCAGCTCAGCTGTGGCGGCCCTCCTCTCGGGGTCCTATTCATCCAGCGGCAACGACCTACTACTACTACCACGGGGTCCTGTTCATCTAGCCCCCACCGGGAACTGTTCATCCAACCCCAATCACGTACGTCTCGACTCGTTCAATCAACCCCCACATTCATTGTTCATCAAGAGGCAGCAGGGTCAACCTTCAGTTAGCAGCAGTAGCGAAAGAATCCCCCGATCGTGTTCAGTTAACAACCAGGGATCGATCGATCGCTTGGGTTCATTAACGTAGCTAGTGCAATCGCTCGGGTTTAGTAAGCGAACGTGTAACATGCCAATTTTCAATTTGGATGTTTATAAATAGATCATTCATATGCATCCATGATTTATGCATTTTTTTTCCCCATTTGTTTTATTTGAATTTTGATCCAAGGAACTTTGAGCAATTCAAGGAACAAAAGTGAGAGTTGGAAGTTTCCCTAAAACCATTTTTGAGAATTTCAAAGTTGGGATATGGATCAAATTTGATTTAACCAAAAAATTATTTCCATTATTCCAGAAATAAAATAAAGAGAGAATATAAAATGACTTCTTTAAAAAAATATTGGAAATTGAATTTGGAGTCAAAATATATTTGTTGGGTTTTATTTGCAACTTCTTTTATTAGTTTAGCAAAAAGTTTATTTTTGAAAACTTGCATTTTAGGCCGGATAAATGTTCACAAGGTCATATATAAGACCATATAATTATTTGAAATTTTCTGGGATTTATAGGCTATGTTTTATTTGTACTTTCGGTGTTTCATTGATTCTATAAAAAAAAGGTTTAAAAAAAATGCAGCCCAGCAGGCCCAGGCCCAGGCGCTATCTCCTTCTTCCTCCACTCTGTACGTGAACACTGACAGAAACATTCATCCATAGTGCCTCCCCCTCTTCCTCCCCTCATCTTCCTTCCCCCGCACACAATAACCCCCAGAACCGGTTCCCCTCGCCTCCCTCTACTCCTTCCCCTTCCTAGTGCGCCTTGGAGTCGCCTGTAATGGCCATTATGAGGCAGAGGAACAACCACCATTAAAACTCAATCTTTTGTTCGAATTCTGGCCCTCCCCTGCCCTATATAAAGCACCCCTGGGAGCCCCACTCACCCCTCGTCCGAAGCCCTCTCCTTCTGGAGTTTTTCCCCCTCCCTAACCTCGCCAATTGCTCATCGGAGTTCGTGGATTCCGGCGGCTTATCCACCGCGCCAGGAGACGAGAACGATCCCGTCGCATTGCTGCTCGGATCCGCCTCATCGTCCTCTACACCGTCCCGCACACATCCTTCGCCGAAGCACACCGGATCCACCATCTTCCTCATCTCCAGCGACAAGTCCGGTGAGCACCCAGCCAACCAATCAGAAAGTGCCACTTGGCATCTGGCCGAATTTATTTCTCCTTTCCCAGTATTTTTTTCCAATCTCAGATTCTATAGAAATTCTTGGTTCTAGTATATCTTTTAGTCTATAGATCCGATTTAGTTGATTTTTTTTCCTACCACTTCATAAAAATATCCTCTATCCAGAGAACCTAACGAAAAATATTTTTGAAAATTTTAAAATTTGAATTCAAACATATCTGAATTCAAACTTCGTTAGGCCGTAACTCGAGTTTCGTAACTCCGTTTTAGGTAATTCTTTTTGCAAATCGAAGCTAGTGACTTGTACTTTATGTTAAAACCAAAACCATTTATTTTTGTTGCTTTAAAAATTACGTTCTGTACAGAAACTTTATTTGGTTGTTTTTGACGTTTTTCGAAGTCTTTTATTTGCTTTCTTTTTTGGATCTTTGCTTGTAAGCTTATGTATGTTATTGCTTGATTATGCTAGATCATCTGGAGTGCGAGGCTTGCTACTACGAGTTTTTAGAGTTCAACGGTCGTCAGCAAGGCAAGTTCACACTTTGGTCATAATTTTCAATACCCAGTTTTTACTATGCATTAGTTTCACCCTCAAAGATTGCATGAGTAGGATTGGGAACATGTGGTTATGCTTTGTCGTTCATGTGGTGGCAACCTATGACCTTTGATCACCCTGGGAATTTTCGTTATATCATATTGCTTAGCCATGCTCGTAGACGGGGATTGGTATGCGTGATCCATGCAAGTTGCGAGAGATAATAATTTTGGGACAACATAAGGTGGCAACTTTAATACACATCTGGGTGGATTGTTTGGGGCACCTGGAGAAACCAGTGCTTGCCCAAGGGGAATTCCGTAGTACCCGTGTGATTACCCTAGGTCCGCCACCCAGGCTCAAAGGGATCATAAGATATTTCATGCCTAGAAACTTTCGTGTGCAGCCACCAGCCATTATGGGCTCTGGCATAGTTGAGTAAGTTGCGTGACCTCTTTCCGTGGTAGACTAGCTGATGTAGGGGAAAGTAGGTGTACCGGCCTACCCAGGGTTAAGGGCAAACGCTTCTTAAAGGCTATGTCTCGATCTTACGATCATGGAGGTGGTCGAGTCTTGTGGGGAAAAGTGCACAAACCTCTGGAGAGTGAACAAACTAATCATGATTAGTCGTGTCCCCGGTTATGGACAACTTGAGTATCTAGAAGTGAATTATTGGTTGATCTCATCACTCTATTTAACGAAATTACTGGGTTACTAATAAGTTGGGAATTTTGGGATTGAGTTGGAGGAACCTTCTCAATAATGGCATTTTAATTTATATTAAATAAAAATTTATTCCTTTGTTGTAGGGTAAAATTGGCTTTATGCAAAAATTAAACTTAGATCCTCCACCAGCTAAATTTGCATATAGAGATAGTTTTTTATTATTATTCTATGGTGTGAAATTGCCAGCATATTCCATGTGCTGACCTACATGGCTGCAACGTCTCATGTTGCAGACTTTTCCGACGAGGATTAAAGGTGCGATAGGTTGTTGTTCTGCACACAGTTTGCCGTGGAGTTGGATGGACTCATTTACCTTCGATGCTTCCCCAGTTATTTTATTTTAGATGGCCTTTGGCCATATTATTGTAATAAATACTCTTTTGAGGATCTCGATGTAATATAGTGTGTGATTGAACTCTGTTATAATTCCTCGAGTATTGTGTGTTTCAGCATAGACACTTAAGCACAAAGCTTCGATCCATTTGGGTCAGGTCGCTACAAGATGGTATCAAAGCACACGCTGACTGTAGGACGTGACCACTAGGAAATGGAAAACCATAGGAAGGAAACCTTATTTTACGACTTCCTTAAATATCCGTTGGTCTATACTCTTCTCTATTCATTTCTATCTCTTCTCCACTTTAATAAAATAGTTGTCGAACCCCATCGGCAAGTTGCTCAGCCCCATGAGACCATGACCTGTGAAGAGATCATTGACGAAGAAGAAGAAGCTAGAGTTGACTTTGATTTGAGAAGATTTAGTTTAGACCACCACTACCAAGTTGAGTCCAATGAATGATTGCGGTAGTATGAAGAGATCATATCTCTTGTGGATATGACCTTACCTGTAGGTTTTTGCTTGTGTGGTGTGATCTATGTGAATTGCTTGATTTGAAACTTTATTTGCTATCATAAGCATATGGGTAGTGATTTCCCTCATTAGGACCTTATTCTATTCTAATTTCTCATCCACTCTAAACATAACAGATGCCTCCAAGACGTGACCCAGAATTCCCACCGGAACTTACCTAGTTGATCCAGAACCAGAATGCCCTCATGCAGCTACTCATCCAGAATCAAAACCAGAACAACAACAACCCACTGCCACCACCCCCGGTCGACAACCTTACCCGTTTCCTGAGGCTGAACCCACCCGTGTTCTCTAACAGCACGGAGCAGATCATTGCAGATGACTGGCTTCGCAAGATCGAAAGGGAGCTGACCACCGCAGGATGCACCAACACTGAGAAGGTGCGCTTTACCGCACATCAACTGGATGGACCAGCAACTTCATGGTGGGAGAATTACACCACTACATTTCCCATAGCCAATGTTACTTGGGATCAGTTCCAGCAGGCGTTCCGTACCGCACATGTTTCAGCCGGAGCTATGAGTCTGAAGAAGCATGAGTTCCGCAACTTACGCCAGGGAAATCGTTCTGTTGGTGATGATGTGGATGAATTCAACAAGTTATCCTCGTATGCTCCTGGAGATGTGGACGATGATGCAGCTAAGAAGGAGAAGTTTCTGGAGGGACTAAACGATGATCTGGGACTTCAGTTGACTGTGGCTACCTTTAACAATTATCAAGAGTTGGTCGACAAGGCTATCATTCTGGAAGGCAAGCAGCAGCAGGTGGAGAATCGCAAGAGGAAGTACGGACAGGGAAAGTACAACTCTGGAGTTCAGCAGAAGCCTCACTATACCCCGTACTCGAGAAATAATGGATCAGGATCCGGTAAGTATGGTGGACACACTCACCATAAACATGGAGGACATTCACATCATGGAGGTAACGGACATAACCATAATGGCCATAGGAATGGCAATGGGAACGGAGGAAACAACAATCAGCATCAGTCCAACCCCGCTACATCGGCAAAGAAGGATCTGAGACACATTACCTGTTTCAAGTGCGGGAAAACTGGACACTACTCCACTGAACGGTAATGGAAGCTCTGGAGGCAAGAAGCCCAATCCCTTCACCAGAGGTCAGGTGAACCATGTCAATGTGGGGGAAGTTTATGACCATCCTGACATCGTTGTTGGTAAGTTCTTGGTTAATTCATTCACAGCCCTTGTTCTTTTTGACACTGGTGCATCGCATTCATTCATATCAAGGGGGTTTGTGCATAAGTTTAAGTTGCCGACCGTAGCCCTTAAAACACCAATATTAGTAAGTTCCCCAGGAGCAGAGTCTATGGATAGTCGGGGATGTTTTTAGTTACCATTGACCATAGGGAGACACGTTTTCCCCACCGACCTCATTGTCCGAGAATCCCAAGGATTGGACGTGATCCTAGGCATGGACTAGCTATCCAAGTATGAAGGGAATATTGGTTGTGCCAGTAAGTCGATTCTTCTCACCACCGCAGTGGGGAAGCAGATCAAGTATGTGTCGAGGCATATGCCAAGGAGGACTCAAGTGAATTCTCTTTCGGGAGTTGTTCAGGAGGAAGTACCAGCTGTGAAGGATTATCCCGATGTATTGAATTGCCCGGCATGCCACCGGATCGGGACATGGAGTTTTTGATCGAATTGTTACCAGGCACCGGACCAATATCCAAGAGACTGTACCGGATGCCTGCAAATGATCTGGAGGAAATTAAGAAGCAGATTAAGGAATTATTGGAGAAAGTTTATGTTCGACCGAGTTCATCACCTTGGGGAGCCCCAGTGCTTCTAGTTGAGAAGAAGGATGGATCCTTGAGAATGGTTGTAGATTATCGTGCGTTGAATGAGGTGACGATCAAGAACAAGTACCCTTTGCCGATGATCAATAATTTGTTTGACCATCTACAAGGAGCAAAAGTTTTCTCAAAGATCGATCTTCGATCAGGATATCACCAGCTGAAGATTCGAGAACAAGATATACCCAAGACAGCTTTTACCACGAGATATGGGCTTTATGAGTACACGGTCATGTCTTTTGGTTTGACTAATGCCCCTGCCTATTTTATGAGTATGATGAATAAGGTATTCATGGAGTTCTTGGATAAGTTTGTTGTGGTATTCATTGATGCATATTCATTTACTCGAAGAATGATGAAGAACACAAGGAACATTTGTGCTTGGTTCTAGAGAAGCTCAGGGAACATCAATTATACACAAAGTTTAGCAAGTGCGAATTCTGGTTGAAGGAAGTCGGATTTCTTGGACATGTTATATCAGGAGAAGGAATAGCAGTAGACCCCTCCAAGGTTGAAGCCGTCACCGAATGGAAGGTACCCACCTCAGTCGGAGAGATTCGCAGTTTTCTTGGACTTGCAGGATATTACCGGAGGTTTATTGAGAATTTCTCCAAGATCGCGAATCCCATGACAGAGTTATTGAAGAGAGACACTAGGTTCGTTTGGACCGACGAATGTGAGGCAGGAGCTAAAGAAACGTTTGGTCACAGCCCCAGTGCTAATTCTTCCGAATATACGCAAGGATTTCCAAGTATATTGCAACGCTTCTCGTCAGGGACTTGGAGGTGTTCTTATGCAAGAAGGAAGAGTTGTTTCATATGCCTCACGTAAGCTTCGACCTCATGAGCGGAATTATGCCACACATGATTTGGAGTTAGGGGCCATAGTGCACGCACTCAAGACCTGGAGACATTTTCTTATCGGAAATCGTTGTGATGTTTACATGGATCATAAGAGTTTGAAATACATCTTCACGCAGAAGGAGTTGAACCTCAGGCAGAGAAGATGGTTGGAGCTCATAAAGGATTATGATATGAAATTGCACTATCACCCAGGAAAGGCCAATGTTGTGGCAGATGCATTGAGCCGCAAGAGCTATGTTAATACCCTCACAGCAGGAAGATTACCTCAGGAGTTAATTGATGATCTCAGAGATCTTCGATTGGAGATAGTACCATGAGGTGTTGTTGCCACAATGGAAATTCAATCCACTTTGTTGGGAAAGATCCGAGAAGCCCAGAAGTTAGACAAAGGTATTGCGGAGATAAAGGGAAGGACGAACCAAGGAAAGGCAGAAGGATTTCATTAGGATGAACATTGAACCTTATGGTTTGAGAAGCGTATTTATGTACCCAATGATCCAGAGATCAGAAAGTTGATTCTTCAGGAGGCTCATGATTCTCCTTACTCGATACACCCAGGCAACACCAAGATTCTGGCCCTCCCCTGCCCTATATAAAGCACCCCTGGGAGACCCTCTCACCCCTCGTCCGAAGCCCTCTCCTTCCAGAGTTTTTCCGCCTCCCTAACCTCGCCAATTTTTCGTCGGAGTTCGTGGATTCTGGCGGCTTCTCCACCGCGCCAGGAGACGAGAACGATCCCGTCGCACTGCTGCTCGGATCCGCCTGATCGTCCTCTACACCGTCCCGCACACATCCTTCGCCGAAGCACACCGGATCCACCATCTTCCTCATCTCCGGCGACAAGTCCGGTGAGCACCCAGCCAACCAATCAGAAAGTGCCACTTGGCATCTGGCCGAATTTATTTCTCCTTTTCCAGTATTTTTTTCCAATCTCAGATTCTATACAAATTCTTGGTTCTAGTATATCTTTTAGTCTATAGATCCGATTTAGTTGATTCTTTTTCCTACAGCTTCATAAAACTATCCTCCATCCATAGAACCAAACGAAAAATATTATTGAAAATTTAAAATTTGAATTCAAACAGATCTGAATTCAAACTTTGTTAGGCCGTAGCTCGAGTTTCGTAACTCCGTTTTAGGTGATTCTTTTTGAAAATCGAAGCTAGTAACTTGTACTTTATGTTAAAACCAAAACCATTTATTTTTATTGATGTAAAAATTACGTTCTGTATAGAAACTTTATTTTGTTGTTTTTGACGTTTTTCGAAGTCTTTTATTTGCTTTCTTTTTTGGATCTTTGCTTGTATGTGTATGTATGTTATTGCTTGCTTACGTTAGATCATCCGGAGTGAGAGGCTTGCTGCTACGAGTCTTTAGAGTTCAACGGTCGTTAGCAAGGCAATTCACACTTTGATCATAATTTTCAATACCCAGTTTTTACTATGCATTAGTTTCACCCTCAAAGATTGCATGAGTAGGATTGGGAACATGTGGTTATGCTTTGTAGTTCATGTGGTAGGAACCTATGACCTTTGATCACCTCGGGAATTTTCGTTATATCATATTGCTTAGCCAAGCTCGTAGACGGGGATTGGTATGCGTGATCCATGTAAGTTGCGAGAGATAATAATTTTGGGACAACATAAGATGGCAACTTTAATACACATCTAGGTGGATTGTTTGGGGCACCTGGAGAAACCAGTGCTTTCCCAAGGGGAATCTCGGAGTACCCGTGTGATTACCCTAGGTCCGCCACCCAGGCTCAAAGGGATCATAACATATTTCATGCCTAGAAACTTTCGTGTGCAGCCACAAGCCATTATGGGCTCTGGCATAGTTGAGTAAGTTGTATGACCTCTTCTTTGGTAGACTAGCTGATGTAGGGGAAAGTAGGTGTACCGGTCTACCCAGGGTTAAGGGCAAACGCTTCTGAAAGGCCATGTCTCGATCTTCCGATCATGGAGGTGGTAGAGTCTTGTGGGGAAAAGTGCACAAACCTCTGCAGAGTGTACAAACTAATCATGATTACCCGTGTCCCCGGTTATGGACAACTTGAGTATCTAGAAGTGAATTATTGGTTGATCTCATCACTCTATTTAATGAAATAATTGGCTTACTAATAACTTGGGAAATTTCGGATTGAGTTGGAGGAACCTTCTCAATAATGGGATTTTAATTTAGTAGTAAATAAAAAATTACTCCTTTGTTGTAGGGTAAAATTGGCTTTATGCAAAAATTAAACTTAGAGCCTCCACCTGCGAAATTTGCATATAGAGATAGTTTTTTTTATTATTCTATGGTGTGAAACTGCCAGCATATTCCATGTGCTGACCTACACGGCTGCAATGTCTCATGTTGCAGACTTTTCCGACGAGGATTAAAGGTGCGATAGGTCGTTGTTCTGCACTCAGTTTGCCGTGGAGTTGGATGGACTCACTTACCTTCGATGCTTCCGCAGTTATTTTATTTTAGATGGCCTTTGGCCATATTATTGTAATAAATACTCTTTTGAGGATCTCGATGTAATAAAGTGTGTGATTGAACTCTGTTATAATCCCTCGAGTACTGTGTGTGTTAGCATACTGATCCAGGGATGACACTTAAGCATAGAGACTTCGATCCATTTGGGTTAGGTCGCTGGAGAACGCCTCGCTCGGGTTCAGTTAGAGCCCAACGCCTCACACCCACGCACGTACGTGTACGAGAGAAACATGCAATCCCTCCGTGCATCGCTTGGCCCCGACAACCCACCGTAACCGGGAACTCCTCGAAATTTTCTTCGCCCTTGCTTCTACCACGATTTTTTCCATCATGGACGGCCCAAAGAATGTCATGTAGGTGCATCTCCTGCCAGCTAAGGACGAAAAGCCCATTTTCTGTCATGAATATTTGTCATAGAAGTAGGAGCCCACCACATATATGATGATACCAGGTTTGTCACATTTATCGTCATAGAAGTGTCATAAGCATGACAGAAGAAAATTTCGTTCGGCCCAAAATGTCACAGATGTGTCTTTTTTTTGTAATGTCATCCCAAAAGTAATGTCTTAAGTCATAGAATTTTTTTTTCTATTGTTGGTAAGTGAAGCTAGGTGGTATATACTTTGCAACCATATAATTAGCATAGTCAACATACCAAGGGGTGTTATGAAAGACATTTATTGTAGCTAATTGCTCGTCAGGAAAACAATCATTAATTGGTTGTGGGTCATCAAGAATATTTTCTAAGCTAGAAAAGTTATTAGCTACGGGGTTCTCAGCTCCTTTTCTATCAGTGATATGCAAGTAAAATTCTTGTGGCAAGAGAACCCACCTAATGGGTCTAGGTTTAGCATCCTTCTTTTCCATAAGATATTTAATAGCGGCATGATCAGTGTGAACAATCACTTTAGAATCAACAATGTAAGATCTGAATTTATGACAAGCAAACACAACTGCTAAGAATTCTTTTTCATTAGTAGCATAATTTCGGTGGGCCCTATCTAGAGTTTTACTAACATCATGAACAACATTTAATTTCTTATCAACTCTTTGTCCTAAAACAACACCAGCAACATAATCACTAGCATCACACATAATTTCAAAAGGCAAGTTCCAATTAGGTGGTTGAACAATAGGTGGAGAAATTAAGGCTTTCTTAAGTGTTTCAAAGGCTTCTACACAATCAACATCAAAAGCAATTGGAACATCCTTTGTAACAGATTTGCAAGAGGCCTAGAAATTTTAGAGAAGTCTTTAATAAATCTCCTATGGAAACCAGCATGACCAAGGAAACTACGAATACCTTTGATATCTTTAGGACATGGCATTTTATCAATTGCATCAACTTTAGCTTTATCCATCTCAATACCTCGTTCAAAAATTTGATGTCCCAAGACAATAACTTCATTAACCATAAAGTGGCACTTCTCCCAATTCAAGATAAGATTAGTTTGCTTACATCTCTGCAAAACTCGATCAAGGTTGCTTAAGCAATCATCAAAAGAAGTTTCGTAGACGGAAAAATCATCCATGAAAACCTCAACAATCTTTTCACAAAAATCAGAGAATTAGCAGTCACACATCTTTGAAAGGTGGCAGGCGCATTGCATAAACGAAAAGGCGTACATCTATAAGCATAAGTTCTAAAAGGACAAGTAAAGGTGGTTTTCTCTTGATCGGGTTGTGAAACAAGTATTTGAGAAAAACATAATATCTATCGAGAAAACAAAAGTGTGGGTGCTTAGATAATCTTTCTAACATTTGATCAATAAAAGGTAGAGGGTAATGATCTTTTCTAGTTGCTTTATTTAAATTTCTAAAATCAATTACCATTCTATAGCATGTGACAATTCTTTGTGGAATAAGTTCATTTTTATCATTAGGAACAACAGTAATACCTCCTTTCCTAGTGACACAATGAACATGACTTACCCATCTACTATCAGCTACGGGATAAATTATACTTGTTTCCAGAAGGTTCAGTATTTCAGTTCTTACCACTTAATTCATTTTAGGATATAAACGTTGTTGGTGATCAACAATGGGTTGAGTATCATGTTCCATATTAATCTTTTGCTGACAGAGAGTGGGACTAATGCCTTTAAGATCATCTAGAGTATATCCAATAGCAGCTTGATGCTTCTTCAGAATTTTCAATAATCTTTCTTCTTCATGTTCTCAAAGGTTAGCACTAATAATAATGGGATATATGTTTTTCTCATCAAGATAAACATATTTCAAAGTGTTTGTCAATTGTTTTAATTCAAACACAGGACCTCCTAGAGTTTCAATAGGAAAATTGTGTTTAAGCAGAGGTCGTTGTTCAAAGAAAATTTTATCTATCTCATTTCTTTCATGCATATTCATATCATTTTCATGGTCTAGCAAATATTGTTATAGTGGATCAGTAGGAGGCACGACAATAGAAGAAAGGCCAATTATCTCGTCCTCACAGGGCGATTCTTACTTATGATGTTTTCTATTGAACTTGGAAAAATAAAACTCATGAGACTCATCACCAAAACCAACACCGATGGTTTGTTTCTCACAATCTATTTTAGCATTAACGGTGTTCAAGAAAGGTCTACCAAATATAATGGGACAAAAGTCATCTTGTGGGGAACCAAGAACTAGAAAATCCATAGGATATCTTATTTTCCCACACAAGACTTCAACATCTCTAACAATCCCAAGTGGTGTGACTGTGTCTCTATTAGCAAGCTTAATAGTAACATCTATGTGTTCTATTTCAGCGGGTGCTATGTCATTCATAATTTCTTTGTATAAGGTAAAAGGAATAGCACTCAAACTATCACTGAAGTCACATAAACCATGATAACAGTGATCTCCTATTTTAACTGAGACAACGAGCATGCCAAGAACAGGTCGATGTTTATCTTTCTCATCGGGTTTAGCGATTCTAGCAGCTTCATTACAGAAGTAAATAACATGCCCATCTATATCTTCTATCAAGAGATCTTTAACCATAGCAACGCCAGGTTCTACTTTGATTTTTTCAGCAGGCTTAGGTGCTCTAATATAACTTATATGGACCACAGTTGAAACCTTAGCATGTTCCTTTATCCTAACAGGTAAAGGTGGGTTTTCAATATAAGCAGTAGGAACAACTGTATCAACATTATAAATGATAGTTTTATCTTTAGCTATTACCGGTTCTTTAATTCTTTCTTTAATAGGTGGGTGATATTTAATCCACTTCTCCTTTGGGAGATCAACATGAGTAGCAAATGATTCACAAAAAGAGGCTATTATCTCAGAGTCAAGTCCATATTTAGTGCTAAACTTTTGAAAAGCATCGGTATTCATAAAAGATTTAACACAATCAAATTTAAGCTTAATACCTGAATCTTTACCTCCGTCGAGTTCACAATCTTTAGAGTTGTGTTTAATTCTTTCTAAAAGATCCCACCTAAATTCAATAGTCTTCTTCATAAAAGAACTAGTACAAGAAGTATCGAGCATGGATCAATCATCATGAGAAAGCCGAGCATAAAAATTCTGAATGATAATTTCTCTTGAGAGCTCATGATTGGGGCATGAATATAACATTGACTTAAGCCTCCCCAAAGTTAGAGCTATACTTTCTCCATCACGAGGCCAAAAAAAAATATATATATAATTCCGATCATGATGAATTAGATGCATATGATAATTTTTTTGGTGAAATTCTAATTTCAAGCGATTCCAATTCCAAGATCCAATATCATCTCATAGCCTATACTATGCCAATGCATTTACCTAAAAAGAAAAAGGGAAAACCTTCTTCTTGATATAGGATAATTTTTTTGGTGAAATTCCAATTTCAAGCGATTCCAATTCCAAGATCCAATATCATCTCATAGCCTATACCATGCCAATGCTTTTACCTTCAAAGAAAAAGGGAAAACCTTCTTCTTAGCTTTATCTCTGGGTAAACCTGCAAGCTTCAATAATCCACAAATTTCATCCACATATATCAAGTGCATATCAGGATGTTCGGTTCCGTCTCCTACATAAGGATTAGCTAACAGTTGTTCTATCATACCCAAAGGAATTTTTTAACCAATATTTTAAGTAGGTGTAGTAGGTTGAGGGGCAACTAATTGTGGTTCCGGTCGAGGTGAAGATACCCAACAAACCCCTCAAAGGATTGTTCTCCATAGTAACGAGTGAGAATAAATTTTGGCGCGTAGTAATAGTTTTTTTCTTACCGATTTCCACTTACCAAGTGCGCTTCACCCCCCCCCCCCGCAGAAAAGAGCCTTGATGACCCACAAGAGTAGGGGATCAATCGTAGTCCTTTTGATAGTTAAGAGTGTCGAACCCGGCGAGGAGTAGAAGGAAATGACAAGTGGTTTTCAGCAAGGTATTCTCTGCAAGCAATGAAAAAATCGGTAACAAGTAGTTTGATAGAAAGATAATTAGTAACAAGCAAGTGACAGTAACGGTAAGAAAAGTGCAGCAAGGTAGCCCAATCCTTTTGAGGCAAACGACAGGCCAAAACGGTCTCTTATGATAAGAAAAACATTCTTGAGGATACACGGGAATTTCCTCTAGTCACTTTCATCATGTTGGTTTGATTTGTGTTTGCTACTTTGATAATTTGATATGTGGGTGGACCGGTGCTTAGCTGTTGTTCGTACTTGATCAAACCTCCAACTTATGATTAACCCCATCGCAAGCATCCGCAAGTACGAGAAAAGTATTAATATAAAATCTAACCATAGCATTAAACTTTTGGATCGAAATCTATTCCTTACGAGGTAGCGCATAAACTAGGGTTTAAGATTTTGTCACTCTCGCAACCCATCATATAATAAATACTCCACAATGCAATCCCTCATGCATTAATATGGTGAAGTGCCATGTAGTCGACGTTCACATGACACCACTAAGGTAGTCACAACATACATACCATCAAAATATCGAACACATATCAAGTTCACATGATTACTTGCAACAAGATTTCTCCCGTGACCTCAAGAACAAAAGTAACTACTCACAAATGATACTCATGCTCAAGATCAGAGGGGTATAAATAGCGTAATGGATCTAAACATATAATCTTCCACCAATTAAACCATATAGTAATCAACTACAAGATGTAATCAACACTACTAGTCACCCACAAGCACGAATATAAGGTTCCGGTAGAATGATTGAACACAAGAGATGAACTAGGGTTTGAGAGGACATGGTGCTGTTGAAGATGTTGATGGACATTGTCATCCCCAAGATGGGAGAGTTATTGGTGATGATGACGACAATGATTTCCCCCCTACGAGAGGGAAGTTCCCCTGGCGGAATCACTCCGCTAGAAGGCAAAAGTGCTCCTGCCTAAATTCCGCCTCAAGACGGCGGCGCTTCATTCCGAAAGTCTTCTCCTTAGTTTTTTTCTAGGTCAAAATGACTTATATACCAGAAGAGTGACATCAGAGGTGGGCCGAGGAGGGCACAACCCACCATGGCATGACTGGGCTCCCTGGCACACCCAGGTGGGTTGTGCCCACCTGGTGGGCCCCCTCTGGTAGTTATTTTGTCCAATAATTCTTAAATATTCCATAAAAATTATCTATGAAGTTTTAGCTCATTTGGAGTTGTGCTGAATAGGTAGCCTGACGTAGCTTGTTCAGGTCCGGAATTCCAGCTCCCAATATTCTCCCTCTTTGTGTGAACCTTGCATATTATGAGAGAAAAGGCATTAGAATCACTCCAAAAAGCATTATTATGCATAAAAAATTATAAATAACAGTAGGTAATCATGATGCAAAATGGACGTATCAACTCACTCAATCTTAGACCTCACTTTTCCTCAAGCGAAAAAACAATATCAGAAAACATGTCCACATGCTTAGAGAGAGAGGTGTCGATAAAAACAAAATATGGCCATAGAAGCATCATCTATATTATTATAAAAGTAACAAACTTTATTATAGAACTTTTATCACAAAACTTTTATAAGAAAATTCTCATGAACAAGTAACAATTCATCACAACATCGAAGTATAAAGAATAAACTCTATAGAAAATCAACAAACTATGTTCTCAATCAACTTTGCAACTACAATTCATCATATTTTTAGGAAGGGTCACGTATCGGAGCCTTTTTGGAAAGTCCACATATTCTACCATCATATAGTCTTCTATGGTTGCAAACATTCACCGCATACACATGAGCAAAAAATTTCAACCGGAAACATAGATAGATAGGGCCTATAGTTTCTCCTCCCAACGTATTCACCTTAAGGGTGTTGTCGACCATAATAACTCATGTCTACCAATATCCAACTGGATATATGTGCCTAGATCTTTCCTCACCACATGGTGCTTGCCAAAAGAGAAAAATATAAAAAAAGAATAGACAGATACTTTGACTCTTGCATAAAAGTAAATACATAAAAGTAAAAGATAGGCCCTTCGCAGAGGGAAGTAGAGGTTGCCATGCGCTTTTTGGTTGTATGCTCAATATTTTAGTGTAAAAGAATGTCACGTTATATCGCCCCTTATGATAGCAACCTTTATTATGTAGTTTGTCACCTTTATTATTTTGCCATCACAAGTTCGTACAATGCTCAATTTTCTCTTTCAATAAATGATCTAACACATTTAGGAGCAATTTTTATTGCCTTATTGCACCGATGACAACTTACTTGAAGGATCTTACTCAATCCATAGATAGGTATAGTGGACTCTCAAAACAAGATTTGGTTTAAGGGGTTTGGATGCACAAGTAGTATCTCTACTTAGTGCAGAATTTTTGGATAGCAAAGATGGGGGCAAGCACCACATGTTAAAGGATCTATGAAAATATAACTTCTATGTGAATATGAAGAAACATAAATCATTACGTTTTCTTCCTTGTCCACGGTAAATAATTTTGGCATATAATATTTTGATGGGGGCTCACAATCATAACAGATGTCCAAGAAAGTGTATTTGCATGTGAATCTTCTCTTCCCTTATGAATTATTTCATGAATTGCATTATTGACCAATGATATGTTTGTAACTCTCGAATAAAATTTTCTACTTATACTAATCCTTATGTGATGTCATTACTTACCATAATATTAGCATATGATCTTTTTCATGTTTTTCCTTTCTTTTATGGAACATGAAAGTAAAGAAAACAAAACTCAAACTAAACTTTATTATATATCTTGCACATGATTACAAGGATAGATCACTAAGCAATTAGCTGAAAAGAAAGGATCGAACTAAACTTTTATTCAACTAAACTGAAAGATAACTAAAGATCGAATTAAGATAAGTAAAGGCAAAAGATAGTGGAGGTGATATGTTACCGGGGAACCTCCCCCAGGCTTGGCACAAGCCAAGGGGATGGCCCATACCCGATACTCAAGTCACCTTTGGTGATGAAGAAGGAGGTGGTGGTGATGAAGTAGTAGCGTTCTTATCCTCATGTTTTCATGGCAAGGGCTCACCATCATAAGAGGCGGAGTGAGTCTTATGGGTCCTGCAACTGGCTACCAAAGTCATAACTTTAAACTTTGCCTCATATTCAAAGACCTGGTTTCGGAGATCATAGATTTGACTTTATAGAAAGTTGATTTGCTCGTTGATGGTGAAGACGATGTTCTTCAAAGATTTGCCATTCACCTTGAGATCACAGGTGTAGTCCGCAATCATGAGGTGGTTAGCATTGAGTCCACGCTCTACCATTCCCTTGCACTTGAAGACTTCCTTATCCATAGCTTCGATCCTGGCATCGATGGTTCCCGTCCTTTTGGGACCCTAGACATCGCGGATGTGGAGCACCCACTCACACATCTCGATGGCTTGAGGGTGGTACATCACTTCCCGCAAATATGGGCTGTTGACATTCCCGAAGAACTTGCCCTTGGAGGAGCTTGAGGTGGCCATGGTAATCTAGATCTGTCAGAAAACAGCAAGAAATGAAAACAGAAGATTTCTCCGCGATATGGTGGTCAATAGGTTCAGGATGTATATAAAGATTTTTTATCTTGGAAAACAAGCAAACAGGAGAAAAAGAGAGTCCGAAGGTACTCGAGGTGGGCACAACCCAGGCGCGCCGTGGTGTCTTGTGCCCACTATGTTTGCCTTCCTCGTTGTTTCTTATTTTCCTAATTGTTAATATATTCCAAAACTGAAAGAAAATATTTTTGTGGATTTTTCGGAGTCCGTTTACTTATTGTATCACATACCTCCTGTTTTTCAACGATTCTGGAGTGTTTTGGAAGGTTCCTAATATGTGTTCTTCTGGTGTCATAGTTTGGATATTATTGCTTTCAACATTAATGGGCGTACCTGAGATATAATGTTTTATTCTTTGCCCATTGACAACCTTCGGGTTAGTACCTTTTGCATTATTTGTTTCGATAGCTCTAGATAGATAAACCTCCTCGGTAACATAAGGTCCTTCCCATTTGGGGAGAAGTTTTTCCTGCAAAAAAATCTGAAATGAGAGTTGTCCAAAAGAACATATTCTCCCACTTTGAACTCATAGTTTTGGATTCTTTTGTCACACCTTCTTTTTACTTTTTCTTTAAATAACTTGGCATTTTCATAAGCTTCAGTTCTCCATTCATCGGCAAGTTTGAAATCATAGCTGAGTTCTTTAATTGCCCAATACGCTTTATGTCCTAACTCAAGAGGCAACTGACAAGCTTTTCCATAAACCATTTTATACAGAGACATACCCATGGGATTTTTATAAGCTCTTCTATAATCCAAAAGTACATCCTCTAATTTCTTAGACCAATTCTTTCAAGACCTATTGATAGTTTTTTGTAAAATTAATTCTATTTCACTATTGCTAAGTTCAACTTGACCACTAGATTGAGGATTATAGGGGGATGCAATTCTATGGTTAACATCATAGCAAGCATTTTACGGTAGCACCATGAATTAAATGTGAACCACCATCAGTCATTAAATATCTAGGGACTCCAAACCTTGGAAAATAACTTCCTTAAGCATTTTAATACATGTGTTGTGATCAGCACTACTAGTTATCTTCTACCCACTTAGTAACATAATCAACAACAACCAAAATATGTGTATACCCATTAGAGGAAGGAAAAGGCCCCATGTAATCGAAACCCCAGACATTGAATGTTTCAACAGCAAGAGAATAATTCATAGGCATTTGCCGATGCTTACCAATATTGCTAATTATTTGACATTCATCACAAGATATAACAAACTTCCGGGCATCCTTGAAGAGAGTAGGCCAATAAAAACCATATTACAATACCTTGTGAGCAGTTCCATCTCTAGCATGATGCCCTCCATAAGCTTCAGAGTGACATTTTTGTAGGATTTGTCCCTGTTCATGCTCAGGTACACAAACAACTAATAATACCATCTACACCTTCTTTATAAAGTTTTGGGTCATCCCAAAAGTAATGTCTTAAATCATAAAAGATTTTTTTATTTTTTTCGGCAAGTGAAGCTAGGTGGTATATATTTAGCAATAATATAATTGGCATAGTCAGCATACCAAGGGGTGTCATGAGAGACATTTATTGCAGCTAATTGCTCATCAGGAAAACTATCATTAATAGGTTGTGGGTCATGAAGAATATTTTCTAACATAGACAAGATATTAGCTACGGGGTTCCCAGCTCCTTTTCTATCATTGGTATGCAAGTCAAATTCTTGTAGCACGAGAACCCACCTAATGAGTCTAGGTTTAGCATCCTTCTTTTCCATAAGATATTTAATAACAGCATGATCTGTGAGAACAATCACTTTAGAATCAACAACGTAAGATTTGAATTTATCACAAGCAAACACAACTACTAGGAATTATTTTTCATTGGTAGCATAATTGCGTTGGGCACTGTCTAGAGTTTTACTAGCATAATGAATAAAATTTAATTTATTATCAACTCTTTGTCCTCAAACAACACCAACAACATAATCACTAGCAAAAGGCAAGTTTCGATCATGTGGTTGAACACTAGGTGCAGAAATTAAGGCTTTCTTAAGTGCTTCAAAGGCTTCTACACAATCTTCATCAAAAACAAATGGAACATCCTTTTGTAGAAGATTTGTAAGAGGCCTAGAAATTTGAGAGAAGTATTTAATAAATCTCATATAAAAACCAGCATGACCAAGGAAACTATGAATACCTTTGATATCTTCAGGACATGGCATTTTCTCAATTGCATCAACTTTAGCTTTATCCACCTCAATACTTCGTTTAGAAATTTTATGTCCCAAGATAATACTTTCATTAACCATAAAGTGGCACTTCTCCCAATTCAAGACAAGATTACTTTGCTTGCTTCTCTGCAAAACTCGATCAAGGTTTCTTAAGCAATCATCAAAAGAACTTCTGTAAACAGAAAAATCATCCATGAAAACCTCAACAATCTTTCTACAAAAATCAAAGAATATAACAGTCATACAACTTTGAAAGGTAGCAGCTGCATTGCATAAAACAAAAGGCATACGTCTATAACCATAAAATCCTAAAGGACAAGTAAAGGTGGTTTTCTCTTGATCAATTTGTGAAACAGGTATTTAAGAAAAACCATAAAATCCATATTGGTGAAAGTGGTATTTAAGAAGCTTCGGTATTTTATTTCTTACCACTTCTTTCTTTTTAGGATTTAAAGCTAATTGGTGATCAACAACGGGTTTAGCATCAGGTTCCATTTTAATCTTGTGCCGACAGAGAGTTGGACTAATGCCCTTAATATCATCAAGAGTATATCCAATAGCAGCTCGATGCTTCTTCAGAATTTTCAATAATCTTTCTTCCTCGTGTTCTAAAAGGTTAGCACTAATAATAACAGGAGATATCTTTTTCTCATCAAGATAAGCATATTTCAAAGTTTCTGGCAATTGTTTTAATTCAAACACCGGATCACCTTTAGGTGGAGGAGGACCTCCTAGAGTTTCAAAAGGCAAATTGTATTTAAGTAGAGGTCGCTGTTGAAGGAAAAGTTTATCTATCACATTTATTTCATTCATATGCATATCATTTTCATGGTCTAGCAAATATTGTTCTAGTGGAATAGTACGAGGCACGACAATAGAAGAAAGACCAATTATCTCATCCTTATTAGTCGATTATTTCTTATGATGTTTTCTATTGAACTTGGAAAAATGAAACTCATGAGAATCATCACCAAAACTAACACCGACGATTTGTTTCTCACAATCTATTTTAGCATTAACGGTGTTCAAGAAAGGTCTACCAAATATAATGGGACAAAAGTCATATTGTGGGGAACCAAGAACTAGAAAATGAGTAGGATATTTTATTTTCCAACACAAGATTTCAACATCTCTAACAATCCCAAGTGGTGTGATGGTGTCTCTATTAGCAAGCTTAATAGTAACATCTATGTCTTCTATTTCAGAGGATCCCATGTCATTCATAATTTATTGGTCTAAGGTTAAAGGAATAGCACTCACACTAGCACCTAAGTCACATAAACCATGATAACAGTGATCTCATTTTAACTGAGACAACGAGCATGGCAACAACAGGTCTATCACTGGTGCAGAGAGCTGCTATACAAGCGGCTTTTAACCCCTTTCCGTGACGGTGTTTGGAACCATCGCCAAGTGAGTGTGGGCGATAGGGGGGTCCTTCCCACACGACCCAGAAATCGTCGGGGATAGGCCCTCATGGCACACAGGCTGGTGCAAAACGAGTTCATGTGTGATCTGGCGGGGCATCGAAACCAAATTGTTTCCGTTCATATGTACATCCCACGCGGTGAATCCCAGAAAAACATTTCCCTTCGTATGTATATCACGCTTAGTTTTTTGTGTGGAAACGTTTGTGTAAGATGGCCTAACGTAAACAGTTCTTGTCCGGAAGCCATGTGTGATTGTTAGTTGATCGAACACGCCTACTTTCTAGAAACCGTGTGGGTTGTTTGAGTTCATCACCCACGATGTTGTCTGAGTAACCATTTGCAATCGGAAAGCCCAAAAAGCAGGGTAATTAGCCTGTTATTGATAATCCATGTACTAACCAAATTGATATTTCTTATTAAAACACACCAGATATTTCATATCCGAATAACAGCAACCAGGATTTCATAATCAAATTACATCAGATAGCTTCGGCACTCAGTTCCGCCATTACACAATAGCACCAAGTTTCACATGCAACATCAAAAACCTATGGAAAGTAGCATCATACAACGGTAAATAGACAGATGAATCTCATGTGGGAAACTGCAGAAGAGGAAGGAAAATATTGAGCCTTCAGTGATGTTGAATGTCCTTGCAACTTTAGGCCAGTGGCTATGGATAGTTGCCCGCCCAACCTTCGTCCTCTTCAGCAAGACTTCAATATTGTACTGTATGTGTTGAATGAATACCTTCCTCCCCTCTTGACCATGCAGGTTGTTTGGGAGGTAATCATTGGTGAACTGCTTTGAAAAGTAGTGGAAACAAAGATATGCAAACTAGGTAAAAGAGTTAGTACCATCCTATAGTTGATTGATGGCCCAAGGGGTAAAAACAAGGTAAAAGAGTTAGTACCATCCTATACTTGACTGATGTCTTCTTCATTGTGCAAGCAAAGATCTTGCTATTATTCATCGCAAGTTTCTTCATCCTAACAATATTTCTGAGTTTCTTAATTTGACTAATATTCATGGACATTTGATTTCCCCATATGAAAAATGGGTTGAACAGTGGGTCTAAGCCTCTAACGGCAGGACCTACATGTGCAAGACCAAATTGTAAGAAACCTAAATATTATAATGATTCCTTCAACTGCACAATAATGTGCTATTAGCCAAAGGACCATGCTTGAACAAACCTCGATGGTAAACCATAATGTCTCCCATTGTTTCCCAGCAAAACACATAAGGAAGATCTTGATCCGGTTAACTGATAGTTGCCATACAATCCGTAGAATATGTATTGAGCACAGCCAAATTCGATTTATTTCACATGTGTAATAATACAAAATTGTACCCACAACAAATGAAAATCAAATTGCAGAACTGAACCAAACAGTTAAATGGACAGCAGACCAAATGAAGCAAAATAGTTAACTGAGGACGATGTTGCAGAATAGAAACATGTACTAGAAGATAAGACATTTAACAAAACAAAGAATGCTTAAGAACACTACTACAAAATATAGCAATTGTTGGACCAAACTGTTAACTCAACATTACATTTCAAAGGACCAAAGTGTTAACTGAACATTACATTTTAGAGGACCAAACTATAAACTGAACATCAGATTGCATATTATCATTACAGAGGACAAATAACTAGAAGGCATTGGCGGTGGCCTCGAGAAAACAACACGAACTGTATTTTAAAGTAGACGACTTTGTGGCAGTGTCGACGGTGGCCTCGAATACGAGGTGCTCCTCCAAGATCTGGTGGTCGGCACGCATGGCACCCATAGGGACCTCGTGCGCGCGTGTGGCCACGATTTGCTTCTCCGCTGCCAGATGCTTTTGAGCTCCACATTATACTGCGTGCAAAATGGCTATGGGCGGCGCTTAATTGGAGGAGGGGGACAATGATTTCGGCAGAAGGTGTCGCGTCGTCGGTCGGGGCATGTGGGCGGGAAAGGAGGAGGATGGTGTGGTTGGGGTGTGGATTACCGAACCATATCGACGAGGCCGCGCAGCAAGAAGAAGGGTCGGTAGCGAGGAGGCTCTACAGCAAGAAGAAGGGTCGCGGGCGAGGATGTGGCGCTGCAAGAAGAAGGGTCACCGGCGAGGAGGTGACACTACAACAAGAAGGGTAGCCGCCGAGGAGGCGGCACTACAAGAAGAAGGGTTGTCGACGAAGAGGCTGAGCTGCCAGTAAGCAACAGGGAAGGCTTGAACTTTGAAAGCAAGGAGGAATAGTGGAAATGTGGCTTTTGGTGGGAGGGAGGGGGCGGGGACATAGATATTTCCACGATGGAAAAACAAATTCGCTCGGTGTCGCGAGAAACTGGCGCGCAAGTGTGGTTCAAGCGGGGGCGGTGGAATGTAGACTACGAAGCTTCCTGCGTAAGCCAGACAAGGCGGTGCGCCAAGATATTTTATATCACATCCCACACGATTCTTTCTAGTAATCTGTTTGTGGTATACCTGATTTTTCATTATGTTTTAAAAGAAAAAATGGTGTTACAGAGGGAAAGGATGGTATTAGAATTGCTAGAACATTTGTGTATAGTGAACATGCAACTACATGAGTGTCGTGTTTAAATTTGGAATTATTCCGGGTTCGTTTGGCATTTTTATGAATTAATTGAGTTTCTTAGCATTTAATGTGCATAATTCAAATTTGAACTACAAGCACATGCTTTAGTGTACCAAAGTTTGTTGAAAAATCACATGTGTGTGTTTTGGTGAATTTATAGGTCCCATGCAAGAAATGAGAATGAAATTCAAACATCTGGGCGTCGTGGCTCGTTCGGGAACATTGAGGAACTTGGTTTTTAAATTCCTGGAAATTCAAAACTCGCCTGAAAATCATGAAACTTAGCATGGTGTCATTTCATGGCACCAACATGCGGTGGTAAAAAAATTGGCCGCATTTGGAAAAGTTTTTGGTATAAGCTTCTTACGAACCGGAGCTTCTCTCGAGAAGACTTGTGGTTCCTGAGGGGGGACGTGTCACCTTTTGTGCTCGAAACGATATACGCTACCTCCCCCCTTATTTTTTATAGAGGTAACATAGAACTATATAAGTGCCATGTTAAAATTAGGAATTATTCCGGGTTCGTTTGGACTTTCTTATACATTAATTGAATTTCTAGTCATTTAATATGCATAATTCAAATTTGAACTCAAGCACATGCTCCAATGCACCAAAGTTGGTTGAAAAATCACATGTCCATCCTTGGGTGAATTTCTAGGTCCCATGCAAGAAATGGAAATGAAATTCAAACATCTGGGCGTCGTGGCTCGGCCACAAAGATTGAGAAACTTGGTTTTTTAATTGATGTAAATCCAAAACACGCCTAAAAATCACGAAACTTGGCATGGTGGCATGACATGGCACCAACATGCTCCGGTAATTTTTTTGCTGAATTGGGAGAAGCTTTGATATAAGCTTCTTGCAAAGCGGAGCTTCTCTCAAGGAGGCTCGTGGTTCCGAGAGGAACGTGTCACCTCCGTGTGCGAAATGACATACGTACACTGCCTTCTCCCGCCTTAACTTTTTTACACACGCAGATTAGACCAAATAGAAGTATCATTCTAAATTTTGGAATTATTCCGGGTTCATTTGGCCTTTTTATACATTAATTGAATTTCTGGTCATTTAATGTGCATAATTCAAATTTGAACTACAAGCACATGTTCTAGTGCATCAACGTTGGTTGAAATATCAAATGTGTGTCCTTGGGTGAATTTCTAGGTCCCATGCAAGAAATGGGAATGAAATCCAAACATCTGGGCATCGTGGCTCGGCAGGAAAGATTGATAAACTTGGTTTTTTAATTCATGTAAATCCAAAACACACTTGAAAATCATGAAACTTGGCATGGTATCATGACATGGCACCAACATGTAGCGGCAATTTATTTGGCCGAATTGGGACAAGCTTTGGTATAAGCTTCTTGCAAACCGGAGCTTCTCTCAAGAAGGCTCATGGTTCCCAGAGGGAACATGTGCCACCTCCGTGTGCGAAATGACATACATACACTGCCTTCTCCCGCCTAAATTTTTTTACACGGGCAGATTAGACAAAATAGAGGTATCATGCTAAATTTTGGAATTATTCCGGGTTTGTTTGGACTTCTTTATACATTAATTGAATTTCTGGAATTTAATGTGCATAATTCAAAATTTAACTACAAGCACATGCTCCAGTGCACCTAAGTTGGTTGAAAAATCACATGTGTGTCCTTGGGCGAATTTCTAGGTCCCACGCAAGAAATGGTAATGAAATTCAAACATTTGGGTGTCGTGGCTCGGCCGGAATGATTGAGAAACTTCATTTTTAATTCCTGTAAATCCAAAACTCGCGTGAAAATCATGAAACTTGGCATGGTGTCTTGACATGGCACCAACATGCTGCGGTAATTTTTTTGGCTGAATTGGGACAAGCTTTGGTATAGGCTTCTTGCAAACCGGAGCTTCTCTCAAGAAGGCTCGTGATTCCGAGAGGGAACGTGTGCCACCTCTTTGTGCAAAACGACATATATACACTACCTTCTCCCGCCTAAATTTTTTTACATGGGCAGATTAAACCAAATCGAAGCATCATGCTAAATTCTGAAATTATTCCGGGTTCGTTTGGACTCTTTTATAAATTAATTGAATTTCTGGGCATTTAATGTGCATAATTCAAAATTGAACTACCAGCACATGCTCCAGTGCACCAAAGTTGGTTGAAAAATCACATCACTGGTACGCGTCGGTGCGATACAAATGGTTCTAAACCCCTTTCCGCCATGACATTTGGAACCGTCACCTAGTGAGTGTGGGCGATTAGGGGGTCCTTCCCACACGACCCAGAAACCGTCGGGGATAGGCCCTCCCGGAACACCAAATGAGTTCATGTGGGATCTGGTGACCCACGGAAACCCAATCATTTACGTAGGTATGTACATCCCACATGATGAATCCCAGAAAACATTTCCGTAGGAATGTACATCCCACATGGTGTATCCCAGAAAAACATTTCCGTAGGTATGTATATCACACAGAATCAGTCCAAGGAATACATTTCCGTTCTTATGTATATCCCACACAGTCAATACAGGGAAAACATTTACGTTTGTATGTACATACCACACAGGTTTATGTATAGGCTCATGTGTGATACGTATAACTACCACACACGCTCTACCTTGGTTAACCATTTGCTTTTATCAACTACATCACACACGATTTGATGAAGAAAACTGTGTGGAATTGGGCTATCCATTAGAAGCGTGTTTACTGCTCGAACTGTTTTCAAAGTTCCATGACCCATTTAGCAGGTTTATTAGTTTACAATTAATAATTCCAGTATTTCGCAAATTCACATTTCATATCGAACAACTATTTTAACATCACAGTACGATAGCTACCGGAAAGTAGCAAAGTACAGCATATAGATAGTTCAACTTCATAAGAACAATATTAGAACAATATATTCATTTCCCTAATCGAGATCATCCAGGATCGCCTTATCCACCTCTGCTTTCAGTTCAATCAGAACCTGTTTTGCGCTGGCCAACTCGGAAAGTGCCTCCTCCTTCGCCCACACCATCTTAGCAAAGTATGATTTTGAAAATCTGAGCTCCTTCTCCACCTTCCTCTTTTTATCCCGCATCTTCAAATATTCTTCACCGTTGACAACACATCTCTAAGCCTACCTCTGTTCTCTTCCTGATACATGCTCTACAGCTTTGCTAGGCACATCTTCAAAGACTCTGTCCACTCTTGATCAACCCACTCCAAGTAAGAACACTTCCGTTCATCTTATAATATTTAAAACTAGATCAGTAACAATTGTAGGGAAAATGGGTTTATAGCAACATAGAAAATCACCAATACTTATTTTGAAAAACTGAAGAAACAGGTTAATTATGACATATCTTCTCAAAAAGATCAATGTGCAAATGAATTTGCTAATGATGCAACAGAAGCTATAATTAACTACAACAACGGTACAAGTTCTTACTCATGTACTATAAATAACAAATTGAACATTTTAAGAGGAAGGTAAATATAACTGCAACATCATAGTGACAGTGTTTCGATGACAGCAAATTGATACTAACATGTGTGTATATGCACAAATTTAGTAACATAGAACTAATATCACTAAGGCATCCACTATGTATGCCAAAACCGGTGTAAATACAATTGTTGCTACATCACTAACCGGTGCCCTGCACTGGCGAGCCGATGCAGTGGAAAAAAACCGGGGAGCCGAACTCCAGAGCACCTAGTTGCTCCGACACCCAGTTCCTTCGTGGATTAAAGATTTAGTATTTTACTGCTTGGCTGCTCGGATGTGTGGACAACTTGGCTCCACAAACTCCTGAAGCGGTGCCAAATAATTTTCTAATGGCACCGCTGATGAGATGGGAACATTTTTAGATACTATTTACAAACTGTGACACTGTCTTAGGATGCGTTTGGTTGAAGGTGTGTTATGAATGGGTTGGGACCGTGACAGTGTCTGAATCACATCTAGCAAATGATTTGTAACAACAAAAGAGGATCTAACCTTCTCTGCACATGAGAGAAACTTCCTCCCACTGCCCATAGATTCAAACGCAACTAGCTTCACACATGGAGATTGATGGTGACAACGAGCAGACAGATCTTCAGCCACCCCGCTCCATTCATTGCAACTAAAGGTCCTAGGGAAACTACAAGAAGAAGAAATGACTCAAATCAACCGCTGGGTAAGAATCCTTCATTCAAAGTCATAGCCCGAGAGTGTGAAGAGAGGCATACCCGGGTGGTGGAGTCGTCATCAGAGGAGGAACCATTGGAGAGGTCTTTGAAGATGACCATGGCGACCCCAGCGGTAGGATGTGAGACGGTGAGAGCAAGGAAGCAAGCGAGGAAGCGGCTATAGCTTAGGAAGGACGGAAGGGAGAAACAGAGGAAATGTGACTTGTGGTCGGTGAGAAAAGGGGACGGGGAGGGGGAGGGTAGATATTTCGGCGGTAGGACAAAAATTTCAAAATGTGGAGGGAAACTTTGCGCGCGGTGCAGCCGGACACCATTCACTTTGAACGATAGTTTGCATCGCAAACGATTCTTATGCTTAACACGCATGGGATGAGTTTGACAGTTGAAATTTTGGTGGAAATTTCCCCGCGTACGATATTGCATAATTTAACACCGCTTGCTAATTTGGGCACACAAAAGAGCGTACAATACACAGACCAGACTTACTGAATCGAGCAATTTTAGTATTAAACAGAGACAATTCACCTAAACATTGCTCTAACAAAAGACAAGCACTAAAAACAAGCCTAAGCACGAATAATTTCAACAAATCCGCTGCCGCGCCGGCCTATGCATGATCATTGTGAGATGAGATGTTAATGACTTGTCCTGGCGACATGCCGCCGTTGGTGGACTCCGCGTCCCCCCTGCTGAAGTCGACCGCGTCCTCGTCCTTGTCCTCGTCCTTGGCGCCGCCCTCAAGGTTGTAGTACTCATAGTAGTGGTTGTGCCAGAGCTCGCGTTGGTACTCCACCGCAATTTCCTCGACGGACAGACTCTTCTCTACCTCAACCTGGGCCACGACCAACTCCTCCTCCCAGCGCTCCTCTATCTCCACCGCCTCCTGCATCTCTAGCTCTCGCTCGATGACCTCATGAGGAAGCAGGTGCTCCATGGCCACCGTCGCCTTTTCGGACGTGGGTTGCATGCTAGATTCCGAGGTGGCCTGGAATATCTTGGCATGCATGCCCTCGACCCGGGCCAGGGCGACATCGGCGGCACGGACGGCAGCTCGAGCGCTCTCGGTGTTTGCAGCTGCCGTCGCAGCAGCAGCTGCAGCTGTCTCGACTGCTACAGTTGCCTTGTTGGCTCCCGCAGATGCCCTCTCTGTGGAAGCGGCCGTGCTCAATGCGGATG
>NC_041383.1:288352926-288356441 GCF_002162155.2 Triticum dicoccoides | reverse complement strand
GGGGGGGGGCATCGTACGGGCCTTGACGAAGTGTTTCCACGTCATCATCTTTGCAAGAAGGGGGTGCGGGAATGGGGATCGGGATTTGTGGATTCGGGAGTTGCCGGCACTAGAGCAGACGAGCCGGCGAAGCTTAAGGAGGAAGACTTAAATAGACCCAGATTTTTTTCATCGCAAATCATTCCCACAAAACAACCGTGTGTGATGTTGTAGATATTTTTATTAGCTACGAAAGACGGATTTGGAGTAAAGTGGCAAGGGATGGTGTTTTAAATGTACGAGAAAATTTGTAGTACTAATACAACTGTCATGTCAAATTTTGGAAAATTTCAGGGGTCATTTGACCTTTTAAGACATTTAAGTGATTTTCTAGCCATTTAATGACCGTAATTAAAAATTTCAACTACATGTACATGCAACAGCTAACCAAAAGGGTTTGAAAACTCATATTTTGTGTACTTGTGTGCGATTTAATTCCACGTGCAGTAAATTGGAAGGAATTTTCAAACGTATTGGTCTAATGGCTATGACAGAATTAAGCATGGAGTGCCATGGCATTTAAAAATATGAAACCTTACTTGAGGTAATGTCATACCACCAAGATGATGTGGTAATTTTTTTTGCCTATTTGACGAAAGTTTGGACACACACCCCTCACAAACCGGAGCAACTCACTAGAAGCCTCCTGGTTCCTAGAGGGAACAATGCATGTTTGCTGACGAATGGCAGATAGCTTCCTCTTACGGCCTTCAAAATGTTTCTACGTGTAATGTGCACTGATACTAACTATCATGTGAAAATTTGGAAAATTTCAGGGATCATTTGACCGTTTAAAGAGATTTAAGTGATTGCCTAGCCATTTAATGACCGTAATTCAAATTTGATCTAGATGTACAGGCAACGGCTAACCATAACGGTTTGAAAAATCATATTTATGTACTTGTGTGCGAGTTAATTCCATGTGCAGTAAATTAGAAGGAATTTTCAAACATATTGGTCTCACGGCATGGACACATGCATGTACATGCATGGAGTGCCATGGCATTGTTATTCCAAAAAGTAAAAAATGATCAGAAAAACATGAAACCTTGCTTGATGTAATGTCATGCCACCAAGATGATGTGGTACAAAAATTGGCTTGCTTGACGAAAGTTTGGACACACACCCCTCACAAACTGGAGCAACTCACTAGAAGGCTCGTGGTTCTGAGAGGGAACAATGCATGTTTGATGACGAACGGTAGATGGTTTCCTCTTATGGCCTTCAATATTTTTCTATGTGTAATGTGCATTGATACTAACTATCATGTGAAAATTTGGAAAACTTCAAGAGTCATTTGACCTTATAAAGAGATTTAAGTGATTTCCTAGCCATTTAATGACCGTAAGTAATTCAAATTTGAATTGGATGTAAATGCAACGACTAACCATAACGGTTTGAAAAATCATATTTGTGTACTTGTGTGCGAGTTAATTCCATATGCAGCAAATTTGAAGGAATTTTCAAACATATTGGTCCCACGGCATGGACACATGCATGTACATGCATGGAGTGCCATGGCTTTGTTATTCCAAAAAATTAAAAAATGATCAAAAACATGAAACCTTGCTTTACTTAATGTCATGCCACCAAGATGATGTGGTACAAAAATTGTCTTGCTTAACAAAAGTTTGGACACACACCCCTCACAAACCGGAGGAACTCACTAGAAGCCTCGTGGTTCCGGCTGGGAACAATGCATGTTTGATGACGAACGGCGGATAGCTTGCTCTTATAGCCTTCAAAAATTTTCTACGTGTAATCTGCACTGATACAACCTATCATGTGAAAATTTGTTAAATTCCAGGGGTCATTTGACCTTTTAAAGAGATTTAAGTGATTTCATAGCCATTTAATGACCGTACGTAATTCAAATTTGACCTAGATGTACTTGCAACGGCTAACCATAACAATTTGAAAAATCATATTTGTATACTTGTGTGCGAGTTAATTCCATGTGCAGTAAATTAGAAGGAATATTCAAACATATTAGTCTCATGGCATGGACACATGTACATGCATGGAGTGCCATGGCATTTTTATTCCAAAAATTAAAAAAAATGATCAGAAAAACATGAAACCTTGCTTGATGTAATGTCATACCACCAAGATGATGTGGTGCAAAAATTGGCTTGCTTCACAGAAGTTTGGACACACACCCTTCACAAACCAGAGCAACTCACTAGAAGGCTCGTGGTTCCAAGAGGGACCAATGCATGTTTGATGACGAACGACAGAGAGGTGAGTCTTACGATCTTCAAAAATTTTCTATGTATAATGTGCACTGATACTAACTATCATGTGAAAATTTGGAAACTTTCAGGGGTCATTTGACCTTTTAAAGAGATTTAACTTATTTCCTAGCCATTTAATGACCGTACGTAATTCAAATTTGAACTATACGTACATGCAGCGGCTAACCATAACGGTTTGAAAAATCATATTTGTGTACTTGTGTGCGAGTTAATTCCATGTGCAGTAAATTAGAAGGAATTTTCAAACATATTGGTCTCATGGCATGGACACATGTACATGCATGGAGTGCCATGGCATTTTTATTCCAAAAAATTAAGAAAAATGATCAGAAAAACATGAAACCTTGCTTGATGTAATGTCATGCCACCAAGATGATGTGGTACAAAAATTGGCTTGCTTGACGAAAGTTTGGACGCACACCCTTCACAAACCGGAGCAACTCACTAGAAGGCTCGTGGTTCCGAGAGGGAACAATGCATGTTTGATGACGAACGACAGAGAGCTTCCTCTTACGACCTTCAAAAAGTTTCTACGTGTAATGTGCACTGATACTAACTGTCATGTGAAAATTTGGAAAACTTCAAGGGTCATTTGACCTTTTGAAGACATTTATGTGATTTCCTAGCCATTTCATGACCGTAATTCAAATTTGAACTACATCTACATGCAACGGCTAACCGTAACGGTTTGAAAAATCATATTTGTGCACTTGTGTGCGAGTTAAAAAATCATCAGATGATGTAAATATTGAATGTTCAAAAAAGAAAATCTAAAATCTGGCAAGACAACCCGCCCCACACGCGCCTCAAGTTTTGGAAGATGGGTGGCGGGCTTTATTAATCAGACACGGTTCTGCATTGGGAACCGTCAGCTATTATGTTCACACACGGATTTTGTTGCGAGAATCGTGTGTAATTCACACTATAGTACTCGTAAATTCCGACGACCGGCGTGTGTACTGTTCCCGACGATCTAGATGCCGGCTGTCAATAAATACTACCTTGCTCACGTCGTCCCGCCTGCATTCTCATCTAGATCCTCCCCTTGCTTTCCCACTCTCTCTCTCTATCCATCTATCTATCTATCTATCTATCTATCTATCTCAAATATTTGCCATGGCACCGCCGGTCTACCCATGTGACGACGAGGAGTCGCCATCCCCCAAGGAGGCTCACTCGAAGAGCAGCGACGAGGACACCTACGCGACGCCAGACGAGGTT
>NC_041383.1:288334649-288352542 GCF_002162155.2 Triticum dicoccoides | reverse complement strand
TGGATTGGTTTTGGGGCTAGTATGATCTTTGCCTTTGGAAGTCGCTACCGCCGGCTGAGAAAGCCAGGCAAGTGGCTTTCAAGAAGAAGATGGCAGAGGAGGATGCCATGTACCAGGCGGCCTGTGAAGCCGGTGATGCCGCCTGGAAAAAGGAGGTGGCGGAGCTTTGGGGGCGGGCGTATCATCGTGCAGAGGCGGTGTACGAAGACGAGCTACTTCGCGAGGAAGGCCAGAGTCGCTAGGCGCCTCATCGCTGCATGGAGCTGGGCCGATAAGCTCCAGCGTGCCACCGACGAGGAGCTCCGGTGGGCGCCCCATGAAATGGCAAGATCGTTCGCACGTGTTCGTCTGCAAGAGGTAGATCGGCACGTCAAGCACTGCGAGGCGGAGGAGGCAGAGTACTGCCTCCACTCTGGGAAGATGTCGCGCACCATGGAGATGCTGGCAAGGGGCTGCCGGAATAGTGGCCCCTGGAGGGATTATCAGTTTTAGTATTGTTTGTTTCCAATTTTATGCATTGTTCCTTGTAGTTAAGTACCATCACGTATATGTGATAATATTATATATATTCTGTGATGAACTAATGAACAATTAATATTATATATATTATGAAATCCATTTTCTATATATTTTTGTATACTAATTTGAATCTATCTGTTATCATCCACATATATAGAATGGAAAGCATATAAACACACATTGAAATAGAACATATAAGAATGAAAAACAGAGTACACACAATGAAATAGAGCAATAAATAGAGCAAGAGTATGATTGCTGTGAATACATAGCTATCCATGTCGAAACGACTCAACAAAATAAAACACGTCCGTGAGACCAAGACCAGCAGCCCTTGCCTACAGTAGCTCTTTCGCTCTGCCTGAACTCGTGGAGGCGTTCGTCCAAGTGGTCGACACGCTCGTCGTACATCTGGAGCGCGATCTCGAGCTCCAAGTTGGCTATTTCATCGGAGATCACCACCGTGAGGACGCGACATCCATGTTCCTCTACTGCGCCCAGGTGAGGCAGTCGAGCCTACCGACCAGCGTGTTGGCATTGAGCGGGCCGTGCACAAGGCGAACGGCACGACCCATGCGAACGGCACAGTGGGTGTCTGGTACAAGTATGGCGCGGCTGGCCTCTGGTGCAAGTACGGCGCTGATAGGTCTCCAACGTACCTATAATTTTTGATTGCTCCATGCTACTTTATCTACTTTTTGGACTATATTGGGCTTTATTTTCCACTTTTATATTATTTTTGGGACTAACCTATTAACCGGAGGCCCAGCCCAGAATTGCTGTTTTTTGCCTTTTTCAGTATTTCGAAGAAACATAATATCAAACGAAGTCCAAACGGAATGAAACCTTCGGGATCGTGATTTTCCAACCGAACATGATCTAGGAGACTTGGACCCTACTCCAAGCAGTGCCCGAGGAGGTCACGAGGGTGGAGGGCGTGCCCCCCTGGGCGTGCCCCCCTACCTCGTGGGCCCCTCTGAGCTCCACCGACGTACTCCTTCCTCCTATATATACCTACGTATCCCCGAACGATCAGAACAGGAGCCAAAAACCTAATTCCACCGCCGCAACCTTCTGTATCCACGAGATCCCATCTTGGGGCCTGTTCTGGAGCTCCGTCGGAGGGCGCATCCACCAGGGAGGGCTTCTACATCATCACCATAGCCCTCCGATGAAGTGTGAGTAGTTTACTTCAGACCTTCGGGTCCATATCTAGTAGCTAGATGCGTTCTTCTCTCTTTTTGGATCTCAATACAATGTTCTCCCCCTCTCTCGTGGAGATCTATTCGATATAATCTTCTTTTTGTGGTGTGTTTGGTGAGACCGATGAATTGTGGGTTTATGATCCAATATTATCTATGGAAAATATTTGATTCTTCTCTGAATTCTTTTATGTATGATTGAGTTATCTATGCAAGTCTCTTCGAATTATCTTTTTTGGTTTGGCCAACTAGATTGGTAGTTCTTGCAATGGGAGAAGTGCTTAGCTTTGGGTTCAATCTTGCGGTGTCCTTACCCAGTGACAGAACAGGTTGCAAGGCACGTATTGTATTGTTGCCATCGAGGATAACAAGATGGGGTTTTTATCATATTACATGAATTTATCCCTCTACATCATGTCATCTTGCTTAAGACGTTACTCTGTTTTTACTTAATACTCTAGATGCATGCTGGATAGCGGTCGATGAGTGGAGTAATAGTAGTAGATGTAGAATCGTTTTGATCTACTTGTTTTGGACGTGATGCCTATATACATGATCATTGCCTAGATATACTCATAACTATGCTCAATTCTGTCAATCGCTCAACAGTAATTTGTTCACCCACTGTAGAATACTTATGCTCTTGAGAGAAGCCACTAGTGAAACCTATGGCCCCCGGGTCTATTCTCATCATATCAATCTATATCACTTTATTTACTTGCTTTGTTTTTACTTTGACTTTTACTTTTTACTTTGCATCTATCTATCAAAAATACCAAAAATATTATCTCTATCAGATCTCACTCTCGTAAGTGACCGTGAAGGGATTGACAACCCCTAAGCATTGTTTATGAGTTGCTATCGTTTTGTGCAGGTACGAGGGACTTGTGCGTGGTCTCCTACTGAATTGATACCTTGGTTCTCAAAAACAGAGGGAAATACTTACGCTACTTTGCTACATCATCCTCTCCTCTTCGGGGAAATCCGACGCAGTGCTCAAGAGGTAGCAAGAAGAATTTCTGGCGCCGTTGCCGGGGAGTCTCACGCAAGCAAGTCAACCATACCAAGTACCCATCACAATTCCTATCCCTCGCATTACATTATTTACCATTTGCCTCTCGTTTTCCTCTCCCCCACTTCACCCTTGCCATTTTATTTACCCTCTCTATCCCAATCTCCTCCTCCTTTCCCTTTTGTTTGCTTTCTTCCGCCTTACTTCCTTTTGCCGCTATGTCTGAAATTGGGGAGATTATCGTCGATATGGACAACAATGATAACACAGAAAATCTCGAGGCTCCGGCCGATGAACCTCCTATCTTGCATACCAAAAAGTTTCAAATCGGTAGTGGTAACATCATTGGCAAACGCTTTATGCAAGATTTCTTTACTTGTGCTGGTGCTTTACCTCCAGGGGCTATTCTATTCTTCATAGAACTAGTAGCCTTGCGTATGCTATAGCTATGCTTGTGGTTGAACTTGAAAGACAATTTATGCATATGCACCCTTGCATATAGAGAATTTTCTTAGAATTCTCTAATATTGAGCACTCTTCTATTAAGTGCGCTGTTACTATCTTTTTGGCTCATGAATTTAGATTTATCATAAGAGAAGCCAAAGAAACCTTTGCACACTATAGGGTGGATGCCGGTCATCCACCCATATAAGCAATCCTCTATGATCAAGAGGAAATTAGACGTTTCCATTCTTCGGATTATGTTGCTTTCAATGAAAACCTTAGAAAAAAGGTCCCTATCAATGTCTTAGTTGATTGCATTAACGAGCTTAACAATGATTTTGCCCTTAGAAATAATGAGCTAGGATACTCTCTTGAGTATAAGCTCACAAGATTTTGCCAAAAGAATGCTTTCAGTGATGAAATAGTTGTGCACTATGAAGGGCCAAGGGAGGAACCTGTTCCTCTCGTTATTGATCTTGGGGATTTTTGTCCCGCTAAATTTAGCCCTTTTGATTATTTTTGCTTGCCTCAAAGGAAACTTGCTGCCGAACGTAGACAATACGAGATGAGCTTTCAAGATCTATCTTATTATTACGGCACGAATTAGATGTATCCTTGCTTTTATGCCTAGCTAGGGGCGTTAAATGATAGAGTTTGTTGGGAGGCAACCCAATTTTACTTTGTGTTTTTTTGTTTTTGCTTCTGTTTAGGAATAAATAATTCATCTACCTTCTGTTTGGATGTGCTTTTGTGTTTTAATTAGTGTTTGTGCCAAGTAGAACCTATAGGATAACCTACGATGATAGTTGATTTGATTCTGCTGAAAAACAGAAACTTTGCACGCACAAATTTGGTTATGATAAATCACAGGAACGTGCTTTTGCATTTATTATTTTTTCTGCTGATTAATAAAAAAATTGTCCAGGACTTTCTATTTTGGTAGAATTTTTAGAGTTCCAGAAGTTTGCGTTAGTTACAGATTGCTATCGACTGTTCTGTTTTTGACAGATTCTGTTTTTCATGTGTTGTTTGCTTATTTTGATGAATCTACAGCTAGTAAATTAGTTTATAAACCATAGAGAAGTTGGAATACAGTAGGTTTAACACCAATATAAATAAATAATGAGTTCATTACAGTACCTTGAAGTAGTCTTTTGTTTTCTTTCTCTAACGGAGCTCACGAGATTTCTGTTGAGTTTTGTGTTGTGAAGTTTTCAAGTTTTGGGTGAATTCTTTTGATGGATTATGGAACAAGGATTGGCAAGAGACTAATCTTGGGGATGCCCATGGCACCCCCAAGATAATCCAAGGACACCAAAAAGTCAAAGCATGGGGATGCCCCGGAAGGCATCCCCTCTTTCGTCCACTTCCATCGGTAATTTACTTGGAGCTATATTTTTATTCACCAACATGATATGTGTTTTGCTTGGAGCGTCTTGTATTATTTGCGTCTTTGCTTGTTAGTCTACACAATCATCCTTTCTGTACACATCTTTTGATAGAGCCATACATGAATTGGAATTTGTTAGAATACTCTATGTGCTTCACTTATATCTTTTGAGCTTGATATTTTTGCTCATAGTGCTTCACTTATATCTTTTGAGCGTGATAATTTTTGCTCTAGTGCTTCACTTAGATCTTTTACAGCACGGTGGTGGATTTTTTTTAAAGAAACTATTGATCTCTCATGCTTCACTTAGATTATTTTAAGAGTTGTTAAAAACATGGTAGTTTGCTTAATGTTAATATACTTAGTGTTCAAGACATGTGAGACTTTCTTTTTAGTAAATTGAATACTAAGATAAGTTTGATGCTTGATAATTGTTTTGAGATATGGAGGTAATAATATCAAAGTCGTGCTAGTTGATAATTGTGAATTTGAGAAATACTTGTGATGAAGTTTGCAAGTCCCGTAGCATGCACGTATGGGTAAAGTTGTGTAACAAATTTGAAACATGAAGTGTACCTGGATTGTGCATCCTTATGAGTGGCGGTCGGGGACGAGCGATGGTCTTTCCTACCAATCTATCCCCCTAGGAGCATGCGCGTAGTACTTGAATTTTTTGATGGCTTCTAAATTTTTGCAATAAGTATATGAGTTCTTTTGACTGATGTTGAGTCCATGGATTATACGCACTCTCACCTTTCCGCCTTTGCTAGCCTCTTCGGTACCGTGCGTTGCCCTTTCTCACCTTGAGAGTTGGTGAAAACTTCGCCGGTGCATCCAAACCCTGTGATACGATACGCTCTATCACACATAAACCTCCTTATATCTTCCTCAAAACAGCCACCATACCTACCTATCATGGCATTTCCATAGCCATTCCGAGATATATTGCCATGCAACTTCCACCATCATCATCATGACAAAAATTACTTTTGTCATATTGCCATTGCATGATCTTGTAGTTGACATCGTATCTGTGGCAAAGCCACCTTGCATTATTTTCATACATGTCACTCTTGATTCATTGCGCCATCCCGGTACACCGCCGGAGGCATTCATATAGAGTCATACTTTGTTCTAAGTATCGAGTTGTAATTTTTGAGTTGTAAGAAAAATAAAAGTGTGATGATCATCATTATTAGAGCATTGTCCCAAGTGAGGAAAGTATGATGGAGACTATGATTCCCCCATAAGTCGGGATGAGACTCCAGACAAAAAGAAAGAAAAGAGGCCAAAAAAGAGAAAGGCCCAAAGAAATAAATAATAATAATAATAATAAAGAGAATGAGAGAAAAAGAGAGAAGTGACAATGCTACTATCCTTTTACCACACTTGTGCTTCAAAGTAGCACCTTGTTCTTCATGTAGTGAGTCTCATATATTGTGCTTCAAAGTAGCACCAAGATCTTCATGATAGTGAGTCTCATAAGTTGTTTATTTTATACTAGTGGGATTTTTTCATTATAGAACTTGGCTTGTATATTCCAATGATGGGCTTCCTCAAAATGCCCTAGGTCTTTGTGAGCAAGCGAGTTGGATGCACACCCACTAGTTTTCTTTTGTTGAGCATTCATAGCTCTAGTGCATCCATTGCATGGCAATCCCGACTCCTCATGTTGACATCAATTGATGGGCATCTCCATAGCCCATTGATTAGCCTCGTAAATGTGAGACTTTCTTCTTTTGTTTCTTCTCCACACAATCCCCATCATCATATTCTATTCCGCACATAGTGTTATATCCATGGCTCGCGCTCATGCATTGCGTGAAAGTTGAAAAGTTTGAGATTATTTGAGTATGAAACAATTGCTTGGCTTGTCATCGGGGGTATAGAAGTTGGGAACATCTTTGTGTGACGAAAATGAAGCATAGCCTAACCATATGATTTTGTAGGGATGAACTTTCTTTTGCCATGTTATTTTGAGAAGACATGATTGCTTTGATTAGTATGCTTTAAGTATTATTATTTTTGTGTCAATATGAACTTTTGTCTTTCAGATCTAAATATTCATATCACAAGTAAGAAGATTTACATTGAAATTATGCCAAAGTATCACTCTACATCAAAAATTCTTTTTTATCATTTACCTACTAGAGGACGAGCAGGAATTAAGCTTGGGGATGCATGATACGTCCCCAACGTATCTATAATTTTTGATTGCTCCATGCTACTTTATCTACTGTTTTGGACTATATTGGGCTTTATTTTACACTTTTATATTATTTTTGGGACTAACCTATTAACCGGAGGCCCAGCCCAGAATTGCTATTTTTTGCCTTTTTCAGCATTTCGAAGAAACAGAATATCAAACGGAGTCCAAACGGAATGAAACCTTTGGGATCGTGATTTTCCAACCGAACATGATCCAGGAGACTTGGACCCTACTCCAAGCAATGCCCGAGGAGGTCACGAGGGTGGAGGGCGTCCCCCCTGGGCGCGCCCCCCTACTCCAGTGTGTGGGGTGGTGGATTGCCTCAGGGGCTGATGATGAATAGTACAAAGGGAGAAAAACCTCACGAGAGGTGTTCTTGAGCTGGTGCGAGAACTGCTTGGGTGAGTTCGATCGCCTCTCTCTCTCTCTCTCTAATGAGCACTCGATCCGATCCCCTTACTCTATGGTGGCTAGACCTATTTATAGAAGCCCTGGGCCTCTTCCCAAATATTGAGCGGGAAGGGCGCCAACAACGGCCATTTTGAAGGGGAACATATAGTACAAGTTATCCTAACTAAAGTTGGTCTTCGGCTGCCAAAAGCACTGGTGATGACGCCGTCTTGGCCTCCATGGTGACCTCCATCCGGCCGCTCCACTGGTCTTGGTCTCGTTGCACTGAAATGGCAACCTTTGCCTGATGCCTTGGTAATCCACATCTATGCTTGCCCCCTTTGCACCAAAAGAGGAAACAAGCACAATGCGCAGGGTGGCGCCCGCCTGGTCTCGATCGTCATGGCTTGCGTCATGAGCACCTCGCGAGGTACCCTGCCTTGATCTCTCCGCCTCCTCGCGAGCCTGCCTGGTGAGGCTGTTCCTGAGGAAGCCTTGTGTCTTCCGCCCCGCGAGGCTTGGCCCCTCGCGAGGGTCTTGAGTCTTGTGCTGATGAAGATGGGTCGTACTGGGCCACCAGTTGAGCCATGGCGCACGCTGCAGGCAGGCAAGTCTGCGGACCCCTGTTCCCATAACGCCGACAGTAGCCCCCGGGCCCAAGGTGCGCTCAGACTTGGCTTAGCGGAAAAGCGATGGGGCAAGTGCTGAGCGCCACGGGCCCCATCAGCTTGCAGCCTTGGGCGCCGCGTGGCGGTTGATTGGACGTGGGCGTCTTCGCTTCCCGACACTGCCTTAGCAACCGCTCGACTTGACAGGTCCCTGCATGCAAAAACGAGTCATGATTACCTGCGATCGTGGGGGCCGACGGTTGGCTTCCTTCCTGTTATAAATGCAGGGGTGCAGGCCTACGCTATACATCTCTCCTTGCTTCCTTCTTTCCCCCCATCCCAGCTACTCGCCATCTCCCATGGCGCCGCCGAAGAGGTTCTCGGCCGCTGAGAAGGGAAAGGCTCGCCGGGAAGGCCCTGACTCTCCCCCGGACAAGCGCGGCCGAAGTGGTACACGCAAGCATCCTGTGGCTCCCGTGGTGGCTTCCCGCGGTCGCGGAGGCGGTCCCCTGCGCGGTGTTGGGTGTTAGGTTGTCGAGGGAAGGTGCGCCTCGACGGGAGGCCGCGCTTCAACTCGGTGGAAGTGCTGCCGGAGTTCATCATGTGGTCGGCAGACCCGACCAGCACCTGGCTCCAGCTTCCCCGCTTCTTTGCAGGTGAACTTCCGGCCGGCGCTCCGGGCGGCCTCTAGCTTCAAGTGGACGGCTGCAGTAGCAGGGCCTCCTGGGCTTCACTGGAGGTCTCCGTCGCGGGGAATGTGGCCCTAACCCGTGGCTGGCAAACGTTTGCCCGCGCGCATGTCCTGAGCTAGCGGTGCACCCTTTACTTCAAGTTCGATGGCGACGCCACCCTCTATGTGAGTGTGTTAGAAGAAGACGGTTGCCGCGCCTGGCGCTGCCCCGAAGATGATGACCGCGGCCGGGTACCCAGCCCCGGCGATGATCGGGATGAAGATGACGACAGGGGCGTGGTCGGCGGCTCTCGTGGTTCGCCAAGCTTCGGCTGCTCTCCTTCGGACAGCAGCTCCTCCAGCGGTGGCCGCGACCAGCCTCCGCACCGTCGCGCTCGCCTTGAGGAAGGTAGCGGGTCTGTCCACCATTGCGGCTCGGTGAATTGTGAGGAAGAGTCTGACTGAGCTCTGGAAGTAGTACGAGCCCTCGCCGCGAGTTGGTGCCGAGCAAGTTGTGCCTATTTTGTTTTCCTCCCTTCCCTGTGCAAAGAGAAAGTAGTGTAGGGCCCCGTGGGGGCGTGTTGGACTATTGCTGTTAATTACTATGCCGTTTCCACTATTTCGGTGCTGTGCTTTTGTGCCGCATGCCCGCGTGCAGGAATTACTTATCTTGGGGGACTTGCCTCGGTCTTTTCTTCCCGAGGCTGAGGCCTCGCCTCGCGCTTCATGTCATGCATGGATTAGTCAGGAGTGGTAACTTCCGGTCTCGGTCGCGGAGGAGACCGACTCAGGTCCTTTGTTCGTGTCGCGATGCCCGTGGGGCACGGACCGGGAGGGGTCCTCCCATAGTGGACTTGGATAGGGAAGCCTCGAACGACTGGGGTAGAAAACACTCGCGAGGGCACCCGCGTAGCCCCCTCGCGAGACTTGCGCGAGAGAAAACGAGGCAAGTAGGCGAAAAAGATAGAGAGTTACAAGATAAGGACAGGGACAACTCCAATAAAACTTCAAATAGGGACGAACAAGCCAACTTCAGAAAGCAAATGAAAAAGCCGCGTCCGGCACCTAATCTAGTCTTCGACGTCTTCTCACCAGCGTGGAGCTAAGTGCTACAACTGGGTGTGGGCGGGAGCCCCCGAGGCTCGAGGGCGGCGCTCCGGAGACTCCAGGGCATGTACAGCCCCAACTCATTATTACGTGAGAGTGTCACGGGCGGCGAGTTTCACAGGCATTGGCCTTCTTCACAGGCTCCGGGCCTTTCTCGAGAAAATGAGCTTCACAGCGTTGGCCTTCTTCACAGGCACCGGGCCTTTCTTGGTTGGTCTAGCTTCACAGGTGCCGGGCCTTCTTTACAGGCTCTGGGCCTTTCTTCCAGGGTAGAACTTCCAGAGATGTTGGATGTTCCACGCGTTCGGGATGGGCACCACCTCCTGAGTCTCCAAGCGTGCGGCGCCGGGACTAGAGACATGAACAACCTTGAACGGGCCCTCCCACATGGGCGAGAGCTTGTGCAGTCCCTCCCTGGAGAGCATCCGTCTGAGCACGAGGTCACCTACCTCGAGGGTCCTGGGGCGGATGCTGCGGCAGTGGTACGGCCGCAGTGCTTGTTGGTATCTCGCAGCCCGGAGCATAGCCTCCCGATGGCGTTCCTCCCCAAGCACGAGGTCCATCCCCTGCATGGCGTCCTGCTGTGCTTTGTCAAAAGCCAGGACCCGCGTGGAGCGATGCCTGACTTCGTGAGGAAGGACCGCATCGGCACCATAGACGAGGAAGAACGGGGTTTCACCGGCCGACTTGGTAGCGATGGTACGGATGGACCACAGCACGGACTGAAGCTCGTTGTGCCAGCCCCTGCCGCATGCCTCCAGCTTCTTCTTGAAGGTTCGGGTTTTGAGGCCTTTCAGGACATCCGAGTTGGCGCGTTCTGCTTGGCGTTTCTCCAAAGGTGTGCCACCAAAGCGTAGCATATCTGCATTCCAAGGTTAGCACAATATGTTTTGAAGAGATTGCTAGTGAACTGTGAACCGTTGTCGGTGATGATGCGATTTGGTACCCCAAACCGGCTCACGAGGCCCTTGATGAACTTGACTGCTGAGCCAGCCAGGATGGTGCGGACAGCTTCCACTTCTGCCCACTTGGTGAATTTGTCAATGGCGACGTAAAGGTAGCGGTAGCCCCCTGGAGCCCGAGGAAATGGGCCAAGGATGTCCAGTCCCCAAACAGCGAACAACCACGAGAGGGGGATGGTCTGAAGGCTCTGAGCTAGCTGGTGAATCTGCTTGGCGTGGAACTGATAGGCTTCACAAGCCTTCACCAGCTCAATTGCGTTGTTGAGTGATGTTGGCCAATACAAACCGCTGCGAAACGCCTTGCTGACAAGTGTGTGCAAAGATGAGTGGTGCCCGCAGTCTCCATCGTGAATGTCTGCCAGCAGCTCTTTTCCTTGCTCCCTGCAGATGCAACATAGAGTAACGTCATTCGGCCGCTTTCGGTAGAGATCTCTGTCTTGGATGCAGTAGGTTGTGGCCTGCCTCGCCACGCGTTCCGCGTCCTATTCCTTCTCCGGCAGGATCCCTCGCACCAAGTAATCCTTGAACTCTGCGGTCCAACATCCTTCCTAAGGCTCCAACGCCAGGAGCAGGTGTGCCCCTGAGGTCGGGCCACAGGCCGGGGCTCCCAAGGCAGGCGGTTGAGGGAGCTCCTCTCGAGGATGTGCTGTGCTCGACAGTGATGGTGCCGCCAAGGGTTTGAAGAGTCGCTCCTCGAAGACGCTGTGCTCCTGAGGCAACCGCCTAGACGCCCTCCTGGCAATGTCATCAGCCTCTTGATTGGTGCCGCGAGGCACATGTTTCAACTCCAGCCCCCAAAACTGTTTCTCCATCATGCGTACCTCCGCAAGATATGCTTCCATGTGTTCGTCCTTCGGCTCATACAACTTGTCGGAGAAGTTGACGAGAAGTTGTGAATCGCCCTTGATGATGAGGTGCTTTACTCCCAAGGTGACTGCAGCTTTCAAGACCGCTATCAGGCCCTCGTATTCTGCAATGTTGTTGGAGACCTTTTCTCCATGCTGGAAGCAGAGTTGCACAGCATAGTAGAGCTTGTCCTAAGTAGGAGATATGAGCACTGTGCCAGCCCCCGCTCCATGTCGGGAGAACGCCCAGTCGAAGTACATGACCCAGCCGTCTGGTGCCTTGCTTCCCGGGGAAAGCGACCGGTCCTCACCCGCTTTGAGCCCCGGTGCCTCTTCCCATTTTGCCACGAAATCTACAAGTGCGGCTTCCTTGATGACTCTGGTCGTGCTGAATTCCAGCTGAAACGCTTGCAGTTTCATGTTCCATTCAGCAACTCTTCCAACTGAGTTGGGGCTCCCGAGTACCCTTTCCAAGGGGTATGCTGAGACGACCTTGATGGGATGGCCTTGGAAGTAGTGCCGCATCTTGTGTGAGGCCACTAACAGTGCGAGGAGGAGTTTTTGGGGCATGGGGTACCACGCCCTTGCGTCCCGCAGCACCGCAGCACCGTGAAGCCACTAACAGCGCGAGGTTGAGGGTGCTGGCGCCGCCCGCGTCCTCCGGATCTTGAGGCGCCTCTTGAGACGGCGAAGCACCCGGCGCTTGGTCGCCTGGAGAGGCCTCCTCCGCTCTAGGGGTGTTCCCCTGCTGAGGCTGATCCTTTTCTGCTGCAGTTGTGGTCTTTGCGAGGCTTCCTTGGCTTTGCTCTGCTTCGGCCGGGATGGTGGCTGCGGCCTTGGTCCGGTGATCCTCTCTAACCGCCACCAGGGCTGCACTAGCAAAGTAGGGGGTGGCTGCAAGGTAAAGCACCAGGGGCTCCCGAGGGAGCGGAGCTACCATCATCGGAGGGCTGGTAAGGTACCTCTTGAGATCTTGGAATGCCTTGTCGGCCTCTTTAGTTCACTCGAATGGAGCCTTCTTCTTCATTAGCTTGAAGAAGGGCAGTGCCTGCTCCCCCAGCTTGGAGATGAAGCATCGTAACGCGGTTACACGCCCGGTGAGCTTCTGCATTTCTCTGAGGGTCTTCGGCGGGCTCATGTCTTCGACTGCCTTGACCTTCACTGGGTTGGCCTCGATGCCCCTGTGGGACACGAGGAAGCCCAAGAGCCTGCCCGAGGGGACTCCGAACACGCACTTCTCCGGGTTGAGCCGCAGATCCACTTTGCGGAGGCTCGCGAAGGTTTCTTCCAGGTCTTGTATCAGGGTTTTTGCCTCCCGTGACTTCACCACAATGTCATCGACGTAAGCCTCGGCGTTCCTCCCGAGCTGCCGGCCCAAGGCGATGTGCATCAGCCGCTGGAAGGTCGCGCCTGCGTTGCGCAACCCATATGGCATGCAGGTATAGCAGTACACTCCACACGGGGTCAGGAAGGCCGTTTTCTCCACGTCTTGTACTGCCATCTTGATCTGGTGATAGCCCGAGAAGGCAGCTAGGAAGCATAATAGGTCACACTCAGCGGTAGAGTCGACGATCTGGTCGATGCAAGGGAGTGGGAACGGATCCTGTGGGCAGGCCTTGTTGAGGTTGGTGAAGTCGACACACATGCGTTCCTCTCCTCCCTTCTTTGGCACAACAATAGGGTTGGCTAGCCATTCAGGATAGCGGACCTCACGAATGACGCCCACTGCCTCTAACTTGCGGGTTTCTTGGACGATGAAGGCCTGCTTTTCCGTGGACTACCGCCTTGCCTTCTGCTTCACGGGGCGCATGTTGGGGCACACGTTGAGATGATGTTCAATCACATCCCTTGGGACCCCTGCTAGCTGATCAGGTTCCGATGCAAACACCTTCTTGTTTACGCAAAGGAACTTCACCAAGGCCTCCTCCTGCTCAGGTTCGAGGTTGGCGCCAATGGTGAAGGTGGCGCCAGTGAATCCATCCTCGTCGACCGGTACCTGCTTGGTCTCCGCCTTGTCTTGGGTGAATAGCTGCTTCTTCTTAGACGGCGCAGCCCCCTTGGGATCAAGGGCATCTATGCTGGCGGGCTGCGCCACCGCAGCCATCTTGAAAGCAAGCTTGAGTGTCTGTAGCGCATCCCTTGTGTCTCCGGACATGGTAAGGACGCCGCTGCTCCCGGGCATCTTCATGAGGTTGTACGCCGGGTGAGTCGCTGCCACGAACTGGGCCAAGGTTGGGTAGCCGAGGATGGCGTTGTACGGGAGGCTGACGGGTGCGATGTTGAAGTCGATCAGCTCTGTGCGGAAGTTGTCGTGGGTGCCGAAGGTCACCGGGAGGCGGATCTGCCCAAGGGAGCCGGTGGAACCGCCTCTGACGCCCGAAAAGGGCCTGCTGGGTTGAAGCCGCCCTAGCAGTACGTGGAGGAGGGCTGAAGGCCTCCACCGAGAGCATGTTGAGGACGGCACCACCATCGATGAGGGTCCTAGTGACGGCCACTTGGCAGGATGGTGGGGGTGCATAGCATCGGGAGCGCGCCCGAACAGGCGGTCTTGGAGGGGTGATCATCCGAGCTAAAGGTCAAATCAACCTTGGATGCCACCCAGCCCGGGGGGGTTTCTCGGCGCATGAGGGCGGTACTAATTTGGTGGACGAACGGCTTGACGTGGCGGCTTGAATGTGGTGCCTGCGATCCGCCCAGTATAGCCGCAATGACTGGGGGTGCCGGCGCAACATGACGGGCAAGGAAGAGGTTGCGCAACTCCTCCCAGGAGGCCACAGAAGCCGCTGGCAGGTGGAGCAGCCACATGCGAGGGACGCCGGAGAGGGCCATGGGCAGCCAGTTCGCCATGACCTTGTCGTCGCCTCCGGCCTTGAGGACAACTTCTTCATATGCTAGCAAGAAGGCCAGCGGGTCGACCGCACCATCGTAGCGCGGTGGCATGTCTGGCTTGAACTTGTTCGGCCACTGCACCCATCGCAAGGCGGGGGCCAGGGCTCAGAGCCCCCTGGTTTCCGCACCGGCATCAACAGTCGGAGCGGGCAGTGCGTTGGCCGCCATGAAGGCAGAGCGTGGTGCCGATGGGGAACGGGTCGACGGAAAGGAGAGCTCCGATGCACCCCCACCTGGCGCGCCAAATGTCGGATGTTGGGTTCTGGTAGACCCTCAAGGTTTGAACTGTAGGGTGCGCTCGAAGATCTCTCCCCTACCGATCTACGTCCGATCGCCTCGTGAGATCTAGGCCGAACACGATGAACAACACAAGGGACACGAGATTTATACTGGTTTGGGCCACCGTTGTGGTGTAATACCCTACTCCAGTGTGTGGGGTGGTGGATTTCCTCAGGGGCTAATGATGAACAGTACAAAGGGAGAACAACCTCGCGAGAGGTGTTCTTGAGCTGGTGTGATGAACTGCTTGGGTGAGTTCGATCGCCTCTCTCTCTCTCTAATGAGCACTCGATCCGATCCCCTTACTCTGTGGTGGCTAACAATGGCCATTTTGAAGGGGAACATATAGTACAAGTTATCCTGACTAAAGTTGGTCTTTGGCTGCCAAAAGCACTTGTGATGACGCCGTCTTGGGCTCCAAGCTGACCTCCATCCTGCCGCTCCGCTGGTCTTGGTCTCGTTGCACTGAAATGGCAACCTTGGCCAGATGCCTTGGTACTCCACATCTGTGCTTGCCCCCTTTGCACCAAAAGAGGAAACAAGGACACTGCGCAGCCTGGCGCCCGCCTGGCGCCCGCCTGGTCTCGATCGTCATGGCTTGCATCACGAGCACCTCGTGAGGTACCCTGCCTTGATCTCTCTGACTCCTCGCGAGCCTGCCTGGGGAGGCCGTTCCTGAGGAAGCCTTGTGTCGTCCACCCTGGGAGGCTTGGCCCCTCGCGAGGGTCTTAAGTCTTATGCTGATGAAGATGGGCCGTATTGGGCCACCACTTGAGCCACGCCACAGGCCGCAGGCAGGCAAGTCTGGGGCCCCCCGTTCCCAGAACGCCGACACGACAAGAGTGCTGTGAGTGTACCACCTTTTTTCTTTTTAAACTAGGAGCTTGGCCCCCTCAAAAAAAAATTGTTGCTTCGCGCGATCCATCGATACTACTACTAGTAATCCGGTAATCCCGACTAAAACGGTGCGGTCGAGTCTTTTCCCGCGTGATATGCTGCGAGGTTGCCTTAGTTTGGTTTTTCGGACGAGGAATGCTACACCTACGTAATCCTAGTTACATAATTAACGTAATGTGAAACATGTGAGTTGTTGATTGTAGAGTGGGGGGAGGGAGGGGCCCACCACCATGAAAATTAGGGGAGGAGAGGGAGAGGCAATTTACGTTAACGCTTTCGTATGTTTCCGTAGATGTAGAAAGGTGTGAAATGCGTGAACGTGTAGTGGACGTACTATTGGAGTGCTTAAGATAAATTGTGTATGTATAAAGCCTATGTGTTTATTTTACTTTGCATGTCAGCTTTGTCTCGGTTCAATGAAAAGAAGAATTTGTGATGATGGTGTGCCTGTCATCGTGCAATATAGGCCGTCCGATCTATATCTAATGGATAGGAAGGAAATTATGACAATTTACCCACACTCCTCTCCAAATGTGCAGATAAGGCCTTCCCTCGTTCATCCTTTTATCCCACAAGATCTTGATCTTCCATGCAACGCACGGGCATCTTGCTAGTACTCCTAACAGGCACAGAACATGAGCCCACCGGTCATTGGCAATGCAACCTTACCACACAGTCAAAACAACCAGCGAGAGCAGCGAGCATCTGATGGCCCAAACGAAGTCAAAGACCAGATTGACCATGATACAATGGCCAACGAATCTCCAATCGAGGGAGTCTCCTCCATGCGAGTTGGCCAGCCACATTACGGTTTTAAATTATTGTGAAAGTTCATATACACCGGCCGAGATTAATGCAAACACGACAGATTTTCATTACATTTCGAACTTTTATAGGACCAAAAAATAAAAGAAACCGAACCCTAAACCTATTCTACGGTGGCAACCGACGTCCTCCATCTGCGATCTTTATGTATGGGGACGGGGTTCAAGACCTGTGAAGTGAAGGTGCGGTCTCCGACGAAGAAGAGTAGAACACGGGATACGGACCGGCCAGTTGGCACACCATGCCGTGCCACCTCCCATGCCCTACTCATACTCAGAGGAGTCCCCGACCTCGGCGGTGCCGGATGTTGGACGGCGGCAAGTAGGATGCGTGGCTGACGGTGCTCCCGTCGTCGGCCGCCAGCGTGGCCACCGCTTGTGCGGTCGTGTCCACGTCCGGATACGCCGCTATTGCGTCGCGAGAGGCGACTTGAGCGAGGGCGGCGACCTCAAGTTTCATCCCCGATGACAAGCTCTCCCGTAGAGCATACGCGCTTGCAATCATGGCGGATGTCGTGCTAGGTAGGAGGACGATGCGCTATGGTGTGGAGGTTAGCTGGGCGTTGCCGCTTTAAGTAGCGCATTCCAGTGAGGCCAAGCGTCCGGGTGCGTCATTATGTTGCCGGAGTTGGTTCCTCGGGAACCGACCTCTTAACGATGGCATATGAATGGATGGCATGAATGCGGGTAGCTGGCACGGATTGGGAACGCACCATGCAATGGTGCGAGGGATGAGGGTTTTTGGTGTGCCAGGGTAGTCAGTTGTGGTCATGGCAACGTTGGAGATGCCCTTTGCTCACATGCGATCCCCGCATGTCATTGAAAAAGCAAGACGACCCGGCATGGTCTTAGGTCCTGAGGATGCAGTTGGCCGTGCTACACCACTCTCCGGATGCGTCGCGGTGCCCTGTGCATCCTCGACGAGCCGGGTGTTGGGGTGTGTTTGGATTGTGGCCAAAGTGCACCTTACCAAAATTTTGGTCATGACCCAAAGATTGGTCTTTGTTTGGATGGTTGCCATTTATTTGGCATGCCAATGAACTCTAGCCAACTCTAGTTCATTTTTCTTGCCAATGTCGGCCAAATCATTGGCAACCAAAACCTCAACCAAAATTTTGGCTACCCAATGCTTTGATGGGGCAACCTTGGGCACAAACCAAACATACTGTTGGTCATTCCACAACACTAACGCCACCCTCGGCACACTGAAACCGACCGTGTCTAGCGATGATGAGTGTGTCGCTCACCGCGGTCGTCGTGCCCAGAGGTGATGCTGGAGCTGCGCCACGTTGTTGGCCCCCACGACCCACATGAACGGTCGTTGGTGGCGAGGAGGTCGTGGGCCAGCTCATCCATTGGACTAGTCTGCGCTACATTGTCCCGACGGGTGTGCCCCACATCTCGGTTTCCCTATTTTCCCGGCCATATTCGAGCATCAGTGCTCCGCATTGCGCATTAGGCCTTTCACTATGTAGGCCAAGCGAGACAACTTATTGTTTATTTGATCTGTTCAAGTATAATAATGTGGCATTTGCTCATTTCTCATTCCTCTCCAACCCTCTTCTCCATCGACCAGGTCGCCCTCCGGTCGAGTCCATCCTCCCGCATGCCTCATTTGAACATTCCTCCATGTATCATTCGCATAG
>NC_041383.1:288328368-288334371 GCF_002162155.2 Triticum dicoccoides | reverse complement strand
GGAGTATATTGTATGTTCATAAGCGAAATGAACGTATTCTACCCACCCTAGTCCTCTTTCAATCGATCTCCGGACCCCGAGATGAAACCGAGAGAGAACGAGTGGGGGCACGTGATACCTAAGGCGTTTGCAAAATTTTGAACCAGTGATCATAATATCCGCAAATCATATATAAAGGGTATTGAAGGTTCTTTCATTTTTGAACGTTCAATATACTCCCTCCTATCCTTTCTAGTTTACATATTAGTTCTATGTGTAGTCAAAGTATCTCTACTTTGATCAAAAAAGGTATCAACATTCAACAACGCCCTATCAATATTGTTAGATTCGTATGTATTCATAGATTTGTACTCGAGATGGTTTCCAATTTGTTTTCAACCACATGAATGTGCTTGTTCTCATGCATGCTCTTCCTACTAGGATTTCGCCATGTATAGCCAGTCCAATAGTAACTTTTTTGAAGCTCCATGTCCAATAGTACTAGTGGAGTACTGACAACGTCTGTACTAGAGTATGTAGTGCTCATAGTAGTACTCCCTCCTTCCATTTATATAGGGCCTAGCTATATACGCATTCCTAGTTAAATACAAAAAATATGAAGAAAGAGATAGAGAGGAGATGGAAGAAAGTACTAATACAATAGCCAACCTTATAATTTTTTTTGCGGGAAATAGCCAACCTTATAGCCCACACTACTATATGAGTGCATATAATAGATGATGGCTATATAGATGACATGGCAATCTCTTACAGCGATCGACTGGCTATATTATTAACCATGCTCTAATGCAGTTTTCAAAACCGCATTTGACTATTGACAAGATTAATAGTACATGAGATGTACAATGTGAAAATCATATCATTGGAAGCTCCTTTCACATACGAATTTGACTGTATGCTTTGTGTAATTTGCATGTCATATATTATTACTCTAATATTTGCTCAAAGTTAGCCTCGAAAAATGCATTAGGCCCTGTATAGTAAATGGAAGGAGGGAGTAGTAGTGGAAGTGGATCCTCTGACGTAGGTATCATTGCCATACCCTCCCTTTCGATCACTTACTGGCGAACCCATGCTTGCTAGGCCCCGCATGTCAGTTACTCAATGGGTTCGGCCACGTCAGGGGATCCTCATCCGTAGTATATTCGCTTTGTTTTTATTTACTCCGCATAAAACCGAGGGGAGTGGTAGCATAAATGACGGGGGCGAGGGAGGGGAGGGACGTCGGTTTGCTCTCAACTGCGGTCCCACAAGCGAGCGAAAATGCAAGATGAAGCGTGTTCCATTCGGTGAGCGATGTGGAGGGTCTAGTGTGCATGGCTGCGCGAACGTGACAAGAGCGATGTACAGTCAAAACCGATTGACCGGTCATCACCGGAAGCACTATTCACACCAGAACCTTCGCTGCTCAACCTACGCCAGCCACTGCCCTAAAACCACACCTAATCTCCACTCCATTCCCCCACCTTTCGATCCCCTAGCCTACATCAAGCATCCCCTAGTTTGCTGGAAAGCCATGGTGCGCCGCAAGATCACTTACTACAAGATGTTGACGACGGAGCGCCGCGCAGAAATCATGGCGGCGGTCGGCACCACATACCACCGTTCCCAAGCTCGCTTTGCGGCGGGCCAATCCCCGAGTTCTTTGGAGCCAAGCTACAAGGAGGAGGAAGCCGATCCAATGTTCATGGAGGAGGCCCCCGATGGGTATGAGACGATGGATGTCGACTTCGTGCCGGCGTCCGAGTCCCCCATGGTGCAGGCGGACCATCGGTTCAACATGGCGATACAAAAGCAGGACCGGGAGGCAGAGGCTCAACTCGACGAAGCGCGTGCATGCCGCTGCCATTGAGGCTCTCCTGCAGGCGGAACTACGCGGATGCCGCTCTCATCGACGCCCTCCTGCAGGCAGAACTGGACGTCCTGGACTTGAACCGGGCGGGAGAGGCTCGACTCGACGCAGAGCGCGCGGATGCCGCTGCCATCGAGGCCCTCCTGCAGGCGGCACCGGATGTCCTCGACTTGAACAGAGATGTGCTCTGGTCCGTGTAGAGCGCTCGCACACTCTGCATGAACGAGTAGCTGGAGGCCGAGGATAACCACGGTGCGGAGACACACATCGGTAGCTAAGGCTGGTTCGCGTCGACAGCCAAAGACGACGAGGCCACCTCGTTTCGCGAGCAGTGATAGTTTTTCTTTATGTTGTTGTTTTGATGGATCTTTTGCTGTGTAAAAACATATATTGTTATGCAAGTCACCTGACTTGAGTTAGTCTACCATTTCAGGTGGTTGGATGAATATCTTACGTCTCCTAACCCTTCTTCCTCACCACTTATTCTTCCCCAACAGACCACCGCACGGGCCGGACAGATACTCCCCAACATGCGGTTGGATAAACATACTCTAGGAACAAAAATTATGTGTCAGCGGTAGGATGGCTGAATTTGGTTTTTTCACATGTGACAAGACGTGTCAGTGAGGGTGCGTTGCCTTGGTTGGGTTTGCGGCGTGCAGGAGTGACTGTGTGAGTGTGCGGTGCGACCACGACAGTGGTGCGCAAGTGTACCTCCTTTTCATTTTGAAAACTTTAGGCAAGCTTGGAAAAAATGTGTGGAGAAGTATGGCAATGCAAGGCCTAGACCCAAACAGGATAAGTATGTACGTACTAGGAGTACTTGTGTTAAAAAAGAAAGGCGGGGTTTTCCTTTGCGGGATTAATCGATACAAATCCTCATTTCACGTGTCTATTAATGCGCATTTTTCTCCAAATACCAAAGAGCTAACCATATCACTCCTCATCGCTTGATTAATGCAGCGCCATGCAAACCAACCTTCTCACTTCCGCATGCATGCAAGGGATATTAATGTCCTTTGTTGCTAGTATGAGGCAAACCCCATCAATGGTGCCTCGATTAGTGTTAGTGGCCTTTTGCAAATTGTAATTTTGATATACTGGCCTTGTGTACAAAAAAATGGAGGTAGTAACTATATTTGACTTCCTTCCCCATTGCGGTGACATCGACGATATCTCGAATGTTGTGGTTTGGCGAAGTGCGTTCGACAGAGAACACATTTGAGGGAGACCACGGTAAGTTATTCGCAAGTGCCTCCTGCAAGCCGAGACAACCGCCTTATTTGCATCCAGGAAGTCCGTTGAACAAAAGGACGTGTAAATGTACTAGTACTACTAGTACACAATAACGTCGTCCGTCCATCTTAGTGCGGTGAGATGGTTTCTCGAAGAAGACGATGGAGAAGCAGAGTCAGTGAAGAGTGAAATGATGGTTGCTTCGTCCGTGCTTTTCTGATTTGATGCTTCACTGCTTTGTGATTTGTGATAGAAGGGACGGGGGAGTAGACTCTATGCTCTATACAGTACATGCGTCCAAGCACGGGAGAAAGTGGAGGGACGTTCCATTTTTCTATTCCTTCAATCAATCAATCAATCAGGGAGCTAAGGTTCAATCTTTTTGGCTTTGGCAACACCGTCCACAATGGTTCCCACGATGGCAAAAGCTACTTTCACATTTGGCTACACATTATGGATGTCCTTAACCGTACCACTTGGTTTTGCTCCTGTGTGCTATCTATACAAATCTCAATTATATTGATCTAAAAAATTATAGAATCAAGATTAGTAAAAAGGAGGTGATTTTCCCGCGCGGATGGAGAGGGACGTTTCTTATTTTTAGAGGAAATTGTCCTGGCAGTTTGCTAACATGCGGTCCCACGTGTCAGTGCTTTACCAAGCCAATCCGCGTCCCACATGAGGTAGAACAACGGCAGAAGCAACACGCGGTTTACTTGAAGAAGATGAGGGAGAAGAGGATTCAGCAGCAATGAGTGAAATGATGGTTGCTTCGTCCCTCCAACTTATTATTTTAGCATTATTAATTCGTCCCTCCAACTTAACTGCGGGAAAGGTGCAACTTTGTGATTTGACGCCTCATTGCTCATTACTACGCTGGCGCCATGCCTGGGGTGCTTCACCCCGGCTGTAGTGCACTGTATTCCGGTATGGGACGTGGACCCGGTAGCTTGATGTCCCACATGTCGGAGAAAGGGACTGGAAGATTTATGAAAGCGAGCGCTCCACTCTTACTATGGAGGAGTACACAAGACGATGGCCCAGTGAACTGTCACTTGTACTGTATAGTACTATAGTTTTGTTGTTTCGCACGATCCATCGATACAAACCCGATTAAAGAGGAAAGGGCGGGATTCTTCCCGCGCAGTAGATGATACTAGCCATACATTTCAAAGGCAATTTTAATGTATGCAAATAGAATAATTAAGTAACAATATGATATGTAGTAAAACTAAAAACACATATGATTTATTGTGTTAGAGTGTAGTAATAGTGCTGTATTGCATAGTTGTTAGATGTAACATGTGAGAACGTGTAGAGATGTAGTTTTGGAGGGCCTACAGAGAGAAAAGCGTAATATGGTCACCGAACTTCAGAATAAGCTTATTACGGTCACTATATACGTTTTGCGGTGATTATACGGTCACTTGCTCATAGTTTAGCATCGGATTGCACTCTGTTGACCGGCTAAATAGTCTGTGTGGCGCCATGTTGACTAGTTAAATAGACCATGTTCCTTGTGGGTCCCAATTGTCAGTTCGCAGAGGGAAAAGGTCAGATAAACACAAATGTACGCAGGCGCGACAAGAGTCCAACCCGTGCGCAGGAATCACCTGGTTGTGTATGTGTCTGTCAGGGCTTGATGTGTGTGCGTGCACGTGTAGGTTGAGCACTTGAGAGTGAGAGTGTGTGTTGGTCGTGTGGTCTACTGGTGTGTGCATGCATGCGTGCGTGGCTGTGTGTGTATGTGTGAGTGTTGCGTGCGTGCATGGGTGCATGTGTTCGTGTGAGTGTTGCGTGCATGCAGTTCGCGTGCATGCGTGCATGTGTGTATAATCACCACACCAGCTCCTGTGTGTTAAAACAGACGGCTCAGCATACCAATACAAGGCCACCTTGTCCGTTGTTCCCGCGGTCATGACTTCAAACCACCGTCCATTATTTTTTTGTCGTTTGTTTTCATACCTACTAGAAAGATGCCTGTGCATTGCACGTAACATCAAGTTGCATTTGTATGACTAGTTTATCTTGTGAGAGAAAAGAAGAAGGAGGGAAGGCCTTATTTGCAAATGTGGAGAGGTGTGTGTGTACTGTTTTGCTAAATTGCCATAGTTTCTTTCCTATCCGTCAGATATAAATCGGACGACCTGTATTGTAGGATGGTAGGCACACCATCATCACCAACCCTGTTTTTTATAATAGTGTATTTTATAAGAGTGTAGATGTAGAGTAGATACAAGCCGACAGGTGGGCCCGATGGTAGTGAGATAATGTGATGCAACACTAGAGGTTCCATGTGGAGCGTTCAACTGGTCAACTAGTCATGTCTTGAGCAAATACAGAGTTGTACGGTGAGCCCCTGACTGTATAATAACCACAAAACGTAAATGGTGACAGTAATGAGTGGATTCTGATGTCCAATGTACGTATCGTGCTTTTGCTTCAAATACAATGATCGTCATTGTATATATCGCGAGAGAAAGATGAAACATGTGTGAATGTGCTGGGGGCTTACTTCTAGAGGACCTGGAGATAGTTTGTGTGCATACGTGAAAGGGGCGTAGAGGGGGGGGGGTATGCGATGGAGAGAGAGATGCTCTGTGTTTCTCTTTATTATGACTAACTTTGTATATAGTATAAAAATATACAAATTCACGGTGCAGAATAAATATCATTGTGGGCACCATGCAATGCAAAGTAGCATTCGTACTCCTCCATATAACTTTGTATTGTTGTATATATGTAGAAATTCTAAAATAATTTTTTGGCCACACTTTATTCAAAAGGAATGTTGTATGCGAAATAAACATGATGAGATGGCTTTTTAAATCAATGGGGTACGTGATGTAACATGTGTGAATGTGTAGTTGATGCATTTGACAGGGCCTAGAGAGGTATGTGTGTGTATTACGTAT
>NC_041383.1:288326360-288328231 GCF_002162155.2 Triticum dicoccoides | reverse complement strand
AGATGAATATGATGTCACAGCGAGAGATTCCCTTGAGTGTGTATATGCAAGGGGGGGAGGGGGGGAGGCACCAGGAGAATATTTTATTTCGTGTGTGGTATTTGTGTTTGTATGTGTGGGTGTGAGAAGATAACGAGAGGTGGGGGAAGAGGATGTGTCACCGTGTGAGGTCCGATGGGTCGAGGTGAGGCCCTTCGTTCGGTTCCGTCCTTCGCCACATTGGTCGGCCCGTGACGCATTTAGGGAGACCCATGCATGACTAGTCGTACAAGACAAAGATAGCAGAATTGTGAAGTACTCTGTGTCCACTCACATAGACGGCTAGGATTTATAACCCTAGGTTCTCGGACTAAGGTAACCACTCTATCTCTGATATTACTATTCATCTAACCTAACTTTAAGGGGCATCCTACAGAATGCTCTGCTAGAAGCATACTCATCGATTGGAAGAGAGGTGTGAGACAATGCGTGAGAGACAGGCCTAAAGATAATGTGCGTACAGGAGACACGTAGGCAGGTCTATATATAGAAAGGCTCGATGGGGATTGTGCGTGTGTATGCTTGCGAGAGGAAGAGTGCTTGTGATAAAGGTTAGTGAAAACAGTCATAAATAGTTACAAGAGGGAGGGAGGGTTATATCGAGAGCATGTGTGTGAGAAAGACACCTCGGGAGAGAGAGTGTGTGAGCATGTGCGAGAGACCAACGACGGAGAGTGAAACTACACGTAAAAGACCGGTGTACACATTGATTAAAGATATAAATTGTATCCAAATATTAGTATGGGATCATGATATTTGCAATTCGCGTAAGGAACGGTCATTGATCCATCAGACATCTAGATTCTATCGAATATGAGCATGTCTATGTTATTATTCAACACAATTGATCCACATAGTTAGTATTTTGAACTCCAGACAATGCATCGCTTTAGCAATCGAATATAAACATGAGTATAGTTCATGTTGTGTGTGTAAAGCACATTATACATATGAAAGTTACACAATGAACAATATAAATAGCTACCTATGAACTAGCATACATTTGAATTCAACTTAAGGTGGTTTAAAAAAATCAAATTCAACATGAAGTCCATTCATTTAATTAAAAATATATCATGGCATTTGTAAATCATACCTAAATTATGGGGGCACCAATGTTTGCTCTGATTTTGTACATAATAGCATATGTAGTTGTGTACAAAATAGATTCAAATTTAGCTCCTCCATTCCAAAATAATCGTAGTTATAGGATTTTCAAGTGTCAAAATTTTAAAAAGAAGCGGATAATTTAATGAGGTCTTCAAACATACAAGGTAAAATATAACGTTGTCTATTTAGGTCAATCCTCATAGTTCCAGAGTACTCTAAACGTGAATGCTTGTGTTTCAAAATTTCGAACGAAGCGCCAAAAGAGCCTCTACTCGCCCGAAACCGCGTGAGACCAATGTTTGGTAGTACAAGGAAATTACTTTTCCAATAACTCCGACCCGTCAAACCTACCGACCCGACATCCAAAGGTATAAACCAGGGAAGGTTTGTAGCTTCATCTAGATGCCACGCAATCGCCTCCGAAAAACATTCATACACAATGGCCGCCTAAGCACACATGCGTGCGGCCGAAATCGCTCCCTCCCACTATTTGGGACACCTCTGATTACCATCCTACCCCCGACCCGCAGTAGGTCCTATATTTTAGAGGGGGGCAAAGTTTGTACTTTCCCCAAATTTCAAACAAGCACGTCCGATCTTCTATTCAAAAAAACCAAAAACAAGCGTGTCCCAGACCGAAACATGGTTCTCCCCCCTCCCCCCCCCCACCCACCCGTCTGATTCCCCATTCGCACTCCGTGGGTGCAAAAAGTACCTCTCAA